>NC_071087.1:37360082-37964173 GCF_027358695.1 Spea bombifrons | reverse complement strand
TTGATTAGCATTAATTCTACAAAGAAGAAAGAAAAGGCAGGCAGTAAAAGTCCACACTCTAACAAAAAATCACTCTTGAGATAACTCCATTCTCATGTGTCCTTAAAACGAAATGTCCCTGCACACCAATCGCCAGGGATATTAGGGCAGATTCTCTAAATACCCTACAATCATACATGCCTGTGACATTTTTATTTGCTTACATCAACAGCTGTGATTTTCAGCGGAAAATGCAATTACTATAATTACGTTGACAAAATACCCTAGATTAAAAAAAAAACATCTATCCAGACCTCCCAACCCCTAACATTACAAAACACTCTTGAATATAAGAATCTGCCCGCATGGCCATGTGCATTTACCTGCATTTAATGCAATTTATCTCATGTCACATTTAAAATAAATAAATAAATAAATGCACATTTGATTTCCTTATTCAAAGTAAGTAAGGTAATGGGAGAGATTAGCTGGGTTAATCACGAGATAGCATGTGGAATTCACGATATTAAACTTAAACTGTCACTGTTCATTCATTTTCAGAATGCCTTTTATTTTATTTTTTTTCACAATATGTTTCTGTACATCTAGTATGTTAGGTAACATAACAAATATTTTTATATAACCTCATTATTGCAAATCAAATTCTACAGTATGAAATTGTACATCAAGAACATTTAGCATGTCCTAATTTAAAATTTCAGTAAAGGATTATACAGCTGTACAGGGCCATGTAGAATTCTATTTATGCCACTATCCATCTCAATAATCCAGACTCAAGGGACCAAGCCATATCGTCATACACCTAATTATTGCTTTGTTCAGTGTTTACTTTCTTAGTTGCTTCCCTATCTATGCCCTTTATATCTAATATAGTATTCTTAAAGAATTCTATATCATTCACATGTATTTGTACAATAAAACAAAAACACACGCACAACAGAGATATGAATTTACAAAATACACACATACACATACATATATATAAATCACAGAATTATCCTTAATTAGACACCTTATTAGGCTTCATATGGCCTGTCTTTCTTATAGTAACAACCATTTTTTATAATCTGACCAAAGTAGTCATTGCAATCAATAACAGCAAAGTGTGTTTGCCTGCATTTTAGTTTATTTCATAAATATGATCCTAGTGTGGTTTACAGGCAGTGGATCCAGCGTTCTCTAAAGTTAAGCTTCACCTTTTGGAGGTGAACACCAAGGGGTGGAAGTAGCCTGAGTTGACTTCGGAAACATCATATGTGAAGCTGCAGTCCTATTGCAAATAAAGGATGCATTTTCCTATTTCTGCAACAATTTATTTATATATTTTTATATATGTTTATTCATAATTATTGTTTAAATTGTCTTAATTGATAGTAGCTCACAATCAGAGTGGCGGAACACTTTCCAGACCCTTTCCAGAACTTTTTCTCCGTTACATATCCTTCTATGTAAGTAAATAAGGATATTAAAGCAAGCACGTGACTGTGTGCAAATATGTATTATACTGTTCTTTTTATGTTTATCTTACTGAAAACTAAAATTCTGTACATATTTTCTAGCAACATTAAAGGTTTTAATGTGCTGCTAAGCAAAAGAAAAAACAGCTGTAGGAATTCTTTTCTGGTCCATGGCCAGATGCCAGCAACAAATAATAATCATAGAGGTTTTTGGATGTGAAAACTGACTACCAATTGTTGTGTGAAGCTGACTTGAACAGCGATCGCAACTTTTTGCAATCTTAGGTGTTAACAAAAGTATTTTTTCCAGGGGGGGAAATGACGGCATGATGTGAAATATGTGTTTTAAATGTAAAATGCAACTGCACAAATGGTAACAGCATTTATATCAACCGCCATAATGCGAAATAGTAACTTTTGCCAATTCAATAGGCTCTAACTGCATCTCAGTTGTGTACAAGTGCTTTGGAAGCTGTACTCCTGAGGTTAAGAAACCTTGTGTTATTAACAAGAAAATAAAATATGGACATTTGGACCGTTTCCCTGTTTGGTAGCTAATTCACGGTGTGATCTGTAAGTACATCAGCATGCTGCAAGCAATGTTTGTACCTTACGCTCCACAATGCTCAGGTTGCAAAAACTGCTGATCCAGTTTTCTCTCTAATTCATGGCATTTCTTTATAATTATATTGATCTGCATGCCTGCTGAGGTTCACAGGACATATCATTATTTCGCCTACAAGACCTACCGAATGATTTTTTTTTTATAATCCTGGATAAGACCGTGTGTGATTATAGCATTTCGTGACTTACAAGAGAACATAACATACATTCACTGAAACCTAAAAAGTAAAAAACTTTAACTGTCAAGGAACAAAGGCATACTTTATTAAGGGCTGCAAGATGTCAGGCTTATTTATGAAGTGCCATTAGGCAGCTTTATAACTTGCTTCAAGAGAACATCAATAGAGGACTTGCTGTGCCAGGGAAATTGTAAGCTAATTTAAAAGAAAGTACTAATAATATAACACAATTGACTGTACTAGGTTTCATTTGAAACATCTTTCTTTTTTTATAAATTTAAATATTCATAATTAGCCAAGTGCTATGGGGCAGACAGAGACAAAATGATTATTATCCTGGACTAAGCTATTTTGCAGGTATGGATCAGGGGTTAGCCTAGGGTTAATACAGCCTGGGTGCAGTATTTCTTCATTGTCCTCAGCTAACTAAAACACATACCATACCCTGACACACACACACAGTCATGTTAACACCATAAACACATAGTAACAGCATACACTCAAAAAAACGTGTTAATATACTTACACACAGGCTAACACCATACACTAACACATGCACATTCTAATGCCATACAGTAAAACACACAAACAGTACACACTTTACCGCTATACAATAACATCACTCACTTAACATCATACAATTACACATACATACACAGTAACCCATACATACACACACCAAACACTTACACATACATCCACACACACTTTCCTATTATCTGTGCAACTCAAGATCCATCTGATGTATCGGTTTGTCTTAGTCTGTCAATTCTAGTCTTGTCATACCCCTTGAATTTATGTATTGTATGAAGTGCTGCGTAAATCGTTGGCACTATTTAATAAAAAGATAATAATAATAACTCATAGAGCTCTCACCCTCTTCAACAGCTGCTCTGTGCCATCATTGCCCCTTGCCCTCCCTTCCAACATACAATCTGAATGGGAGTCTTAGTGGGTTAAAAGTGTTGCTGTACCACAGATTCAGCTCTATTATAAGCGGTATAGGGATATAAGCATTAAATAGGACTTGTCTTTGGTTAAGCAAAAAAAAAAAACCAAAAAACAATTCTCTATGTATAAGCTCTTCAGTAGTCTGATGATTCTTGCCACTTATTGGCCACTTAAAACAGCCAATCAGTGCCAGGAAACCACTCAAATCAACAGGATCGCTATCTCTGCACAGGGGAGTCTCATTAGATAACACAGGGTCCTGCTTGTAATTTACACTCTACAGCATAAGGGAATTCAGTTATCAATGCATTTTGACATATCAATGTGTGCATTAATCTTATTTATCTTGATAAACTTTCATATTCATATTAAACAACATTTTGCGCAAGGCATTTAATTTTGTTTTACTTATTTTTACTTTGTATGAATTTTGAGAGCATGCTGGATAATATACACCACATGACCAAAAGTATGTGAACAGCTGACCATCACACAGAGTTTGTGGACATCTTATTCCAAAACCATGGACATTCATATGTAGTCTTTATGATTTGTGCACAGGGGCAAAGTCATGTTGGAACAAGAAAGTGCTGCTGGCCTCTGCCCCCCACCTGCAACGGCTACTGGGATCCAGGGAGATGCGGGAGCCGGCCCATCTCCCCAGTGGCAGCCGGAGCACCGGGGAGGAGTTGCAGGTGTCATCACTCTCCAGCGGGTGAGTGAGTGCCCAGGAGATGGTGCAGCTGGCCAGTCTCCCCAGCGGCAGCTCACAAGTCCAGGACCGGAGGAACCTGTCCTCCCTGCCCAGCCGCAGATCCCAATTCTGGGAGCTGAGGATATTGTCCTCCCTCCCCAGCGGCTGACAGCCGGCCCATGACCTCAGCGATAGTGGGAGCACCAGGCGGCATCACTCCCCAGTGGCTGAGTGAGTCCGCGGGAGATGGCGCATCCGGCCCGTGGGTGAAAAGTAAAGCACTCTTCGTTTTGGTTATACCCTACACTGAGTCTCGGCTAGTGACTGGAAAAATGGGGAAAGGGTGTGTTGTCTCAGGCACACGGGAGCACAAGTCAGCGGAGGTAGTCAGTCGGACTATCCAGCTCCATCAGTGTATATATTATATATAAAATACACACATTTAGAAATACAACACAGTATATACTAGACTAGTATTAAAATTCTGCAAGGGCTTTCTGGGACTAAAGTATCCATCCTTGAATACTGTTCTGTTGCTCCTTTAGGAGGGTGAAGCTGCCATTAGACAACCTGATGCCCTGATCATCAGTAATGCAGAACACCACAGTGCAGACAATTATGTCCCCAGCATTACAGGGACTAAATATTATATCCCTCTGTGTTCCGGGTTAAATGTCTTGTGTCAAAACAATTGAATTTAAGCCCTACAATGTGCAAAAAACATTTGCATCACACAGACAGTGGAACTAAAAACATGCACCAATAGAAAAACGTGGACCCATATTAAAGAGATACCAGGTACAATAGGGTGACTTACCCTCCTGTTTGGTAAAAACAATGTCTGAATTATTTCTTGCAAGACATTACAGTAGAATTGAAAGACAGAGGAGCACTACACAGAGCTATTATTTAAAGCTATTTGGAAGCTTTTAGGATCTGCTGAAGATATTATTGATTCAGAGTATAAAAGAATAAGCCTCTGGGGTTGTTCTTGACTGGAAAATGTGTCCTAAGAGATTATGTAGCCAAACCAAAAGTGCAGAATGTCTGTGGGGCTGTTTTGTTTTGCAGAGATATACTTGAAATACAGTGTATTCTTTTGTTATTTCATTCTATAAAGCTATCTGAATTTTGATAAGGTGTTTGATTTAACAAGCACTTTAACTGTTCACAACTACAACATAGAAAAGGACTCTCATTGCCTCCACTTAACTGCCTCTTAAAATGAATGCAACTAAAAAGCAGACAAATGGAGCAATCAGCTGATACCCCTCATCCAAAGGAACAATCCAAAAAAGTCTACGTGAGAGGAAATGAAGAACATACAACTTACAGTGCTGTGAAAAAAGTATTTGCCCCTTTCTCTTATGTTTGTATATTTGTCCCAGTTAATGTTTACAAAGCAAAGTGAAGTAGGCTAAACTAAAAGGTCTCAAAAAGCAGCACATGATGCTGCAATCTAAAGAAATTCAAGAAGAGATGAGAAACAAGGTCATTGACATCTATCAGTCTGGAAAGGGTAACAAAGTCATAAGGCTCTGGGACTCCAGCAAATCGCACAAAGAGAGTTATTATGTACAAATGGAGATAATTGGGAACGGTGGTGAATCTTTCCAAGAACGGCAGACCTACCAAAATTCCACCATCAGCGAGTCATCAAGGTGGCCACAAAAAACCCAGACTAATATGTAACGAACTGCAGGCCTTACTTCCCTCAGCTAAGGCCAGTGTTCACAATTTCACAAAAAGAAACAGACTATGCGAAAATGTCCATGGGACAAGGCGAAAACCACTGCTGACCACAAAGTCTTGTTTTAGATTTGCCAAAAAAAATTCCTTGATGACTCCAAAGACTTTTGGGGTAATATTCTGTAGACACATGAGTCAAAAGTGGAACTTCTTGGAAGACACGAGTCCAGTTATTTCTGGCGTAACGCTAACACAGCATTCCACGATAAGAACATCATACCAAAAGTTAAGCACGGTGGTGGTAGCGTGATGGTCTGAGGTTGCTTTAACGCTAAAATAATTCTGCCAAGAAGATTGGGCCAAAATTCCTCCATAGCGTTGTAACAGAGTCATTGTCTGTTATTGCCAATGTTTGATTACTTTTGTTCCCACCAAGGGTGGCTCAACCAGTTATTAGGTTTAGGGGGCAATTGCTTTTTCACATCATGATATAGGTTTTGATTAACACTTTACCTTGAATAAATGAAATCATAATTTAAAATCTGCATCTTGTGTTTACTCATGTTGTCTTTGTCTTATATATATATATATATATATATATATATATATATATATATGTATATATATATATATATATATATATTCATCTTTCCATTTTGGGCCAACTCTGAGTAGAACATAGTGCTTATTTTCTAAAAGAATGTCAAGGCTGGAGTGACCGTTCTAAAGATAAGCACTGATTTGTTTCACTACTCCGCTCCCTATTTGAAAGATGTGTTTTTCTTCTGACAGTTTTATGTACTAAATGTGAGAGTGCAATATTATGCACCAATATGAGCAGAATTGTCATTAAAATTATATTTAAATATTCTCTTTGGTTACAATCAATTACACTATTATCTAGATGAAGAAAAAATGAACTTGGCTTTCTTTAAACATCTTATTGAGGCACTTACAAATCAAGAATATGAATGGGTCTAAAAACATCTTAACTTGTCCTACTTTTCCTAACTCCCCTGGACAGAGAATGTGCTCTTGTCTTATCATGGACATAATTGATAGAATGTATTCCAATTGTAAAAATAACAAAACGTTTTTGTGTGTGGGAAAAAAATATAATATAAAAAAAAACTGTTGGTGAACACATACCTTCTCATACAGTCAAGTGCCCGGATGAAGTAGTCTTTGTGTAGGTCATGTTCATCTCTTAAGATTGAGCATTGTTCCAATGTTACCGACATAGAGGTCCTGTCTTTGGCACTTTTACAGCATGTGAATCGAACGCCGTTCATTTTGCGGCAAATCTAACAGAATCAATTACAAAAAAATATGTATTGGGTTACATAACTACCTTACATTTTTAGTCATAAAAACACGTTTTATGTGAATCAACAGATCATTAACATTGTTAAAGGGCTTCAGTCGTTTCAAAGATTTTTAATTACCCTGGTTCCATCTCCCTTGAGTTATCCTCTCTATCACAATGGTCGACAGCAATAAAAAAGTTATAATGTGTTTAATATGCTTCTAATGTGCTTACACAAAAGAAATGTGCTGCTAAATTAAAGAAAATATGCTTGCCTAATAACTTATACTTATAACTTGTTATACTTCCAGTAAGACAACATTTCCTACCCTGTGTGGTTTCATACAATATGGAGGCCCTTAGTGGTCAGGAGCCCATAGGTAGGGGACCAATGACAGAAGGATCTATTACTTCATAAACCCATTAAATGCATAATGTACATACACATATTTTTTTATTTTTATTATAACGCATAAGAGTGTTGCATAATGCAGAAACCAGGGCAAAAGCAATACATGTAGTAACATAGTTATAGCTTATTTAAACAGAGCCCTCCTTTTGTGTCTCTAAGGGGTGGTGGCAAAAGAAGGTTGGACACGTTTGATCTGTTTTGCTTTAGTTTTCCCTTTGTTTAATGGCCAAATCTAGATGCAAGTTTCAGTGAAGCATCGAATGGCAGGGTACGCGGTGGACATGTGCTAGCACAGGTATGTTTCAAAAGATGGGGACATTCTGTGCAGATACCAACAAAGCTACTAAATACCATTGGGATTTTTTAAGTGTAGGAAAATCCATTACTGGTTTACATCAGGGAAAGAAGCATTGAAAAAGTGAAGTGAACAACCAATATTCTCCTCTCAACATTATCAGCTTTAATTGCTCTGCTTTCTTCCCTTAATCTCTGACATTAACCCTATATTCTTCCACACTATGCTGGGCAGTGCATTGTAATGTAATTATTTGCTAACTAGAGTAACCACAATGGCCATGTTTTCCATTTTTACATATTGCTGACCAGCCCGGATAAAATGCTGCCCTGTAGTATACATCCCCTGTAATGCAGGACAGCATTTTATCTGGGCTGGTCAGCAATATGTACAAATTATACACGTCCTGGAAAACAAGGCTGATGTGGTCACCCTGTTGCTCACCCCTCTGGCACAGAGTTTTCTGAAGCTTTATGCCCCAATAAACGCATTCATAAGAACATTGAGTGGAACCCAACCTTGTACGTGATGGGCATTAGATCCTCCACGCGGCAATTCATAATAGGTACAGTTACATTGTAGCCCTCAGAAAACACAGTCCAGACCACAAATGGATTCTTTCACAATTCCTGGAGTACATTGACCAGATTTTTATAATGAAATCCAGGGACATGTTTTATAGCTTTATCTATATAATCCCAACAAGTTACACGTAGGCAAATTAAGTATACACAGCGTGTGATAAAATGAAAAACAAAATCCATATAAATGATAAAGGAACTGTCATCAGAAATAAACTTTTATCACGAACATCACTGTAACAAATAATTGCTATCTCATTTAAGGCTATCATTGTTATTTATTGATTTAAGCATCGCCATCATATTCCGCAACGCTGTACTGTAGGAACATTCGTGTTATTTCCAATGGTGGTTTTCAACGAAATCATTTTGCTGGTGGGAATTAATATAATGATATTAACTATGGTAAAGACATTGAAGGCAAAAGGATATCAGCCTTAATCAGTGGTTATTCCCGGAAAGTTGGGACTTTTGGTCACCCTAATCTACAGTGGAGTATTTCACTGGGACTTTTACAAGATTCATCTATCCGAGGAATCTTTGGTGATCTCTCTGTTCATTGAATTTAACAGGTTATTTTAAAATAGTCTTTATATTAAGTGCATTCAGTATGAGTAGTCCCCTCTCTGGCCCTTATATTTCAATGGCTGAGTGGGGAAACTATCTTTGAAAGCTCATATGTAAAAAAGAACCAGACTTTGCAGGCATTCACTTTTAAAGGTTCTTAAAGAGCATAGTTCAGTCACTGCTAGACAACTTAAATTAATCTTCAAGGATTACATTACAGCAGGTATAGCAGCGCCATGAGATTAGCTCAAAGAAGTGAAATATAATTGGAGATACGGCTTGATCACAATAATCACGTTTCTGGTCAATAACTTTAACATAAATCGCAGGGAAAGCACTTGAATATGTATTAAGGGATATGATCCTGCAGTGCAACTTGTTTTTGAAAAGAAAACCAGCATGGTGCAACGAGGGCTCATGTTAAATATATTTCTATATGAGAGCTGGAATAAAGAATGCAGCTCAGAAGCTCTGCTCTGCTTTAAGCAACTGACTTTATAAGTTGTTAAAGAACGATAATTCAGAGTTCACTCAAATGTCGATTTGCTTTGTGGCATAAGTGCTGTCTTTGTATGGGGCCACAAGAAAGACTCTACTTCTGGGACACTCTAAACTGCTATGATCTGCTGTTGATGTCTTTGTAGTAAGGTGGTAGCATTATTTCTGAATAAGAAGGTATTTGCTTTTAATTAAAGGATTAAGGTCCTTGTGTCTTTTTAATTTTATTGTAGGCCAGAAAGTTATATGGAGCCCCATAATGGTCATAAATCTATGGGTAGGCAACCCCCGACATAGGCACATATTGATGATTTACTGATTGCCAATTGTTTTTCCTTTCTTTGTAAGGTGTTTGGCCTACTTTAAGGCTTTACTGCTATAATATGTAAACACATCATATATTGTTTTGTCTTATCAAGCATGTTTTGTAAGAGTATTATTTAATATAGAGTCCAGCACAGTGGGACCATATTTAGGTAAAATATTATATATTATAAATATTATATATATATATATATATATATATATATATGTTAAACAAACTACAGTGTTTCTCACAATAATTTTTTAAACAAGTTACATTAACTACCGTGTTTGATGTGTTGATAGTTACAGGCATTTAGCGTTAGTGAAACAGTCCTTGAATTAAGAGGACTGTTGGACACGTTTGATCTTTTTTACTTTATAAGTTGTCCCTTTCTTTAGCAGCCATATACGAATACACAAAGCCAGTAAAGCACCAAATTGTGAATCACATACAGGGAGTGTACTAGCACAGATACGTTATAAAAGATAGGGACATTCTGTGCAGACATCAACAAAGCTACTGAAGTGCCTTTGGGATTCTTAAGTGTAGGAAAAATCCATTAGGCTACTGTTTTACATCAGGGAAAAAAGTGTAGTAAACAACCAACTACTCAACCCTCTCAACATTAGCAGTTTTTTTGTTTTTGCCTTCCTAAATTCCACCCCTGCATCTCTGCACACGTTTATTTCAGCACCTGCTCTTATAACCTCCCTCAATTTACCCTTTGACAGACCGGCTTCCCTGTAGAAAGTTTAGCCTTCTTTCCAAAAACTTTGGGTATGCATCTGAACAAATATTGTGTATACTACATGTATTAATACTTTACTTATTCTGCAATTTATCGGACCATTCTCATTAACGGGACACTCCAGCCGCCATATGCACTTTAATGCTAAAGATAAGTGTCCCCTTTAAATTACCATTTTCTTCCCCTTGCAAATGCATAAAGAGATTTAGAAGAATTGCCCCATTCTTCTTTGCCTACCGCCAGTTCCTGGGGGGCATACTCTGTACTGCTGTAGAAATGTTATACACAGCGTTAGTTTCCACTGAATCCTTTCTTGTTCTAAAAAGTCACACTTCTGATATTTCCACATGAAAAGACGCCATTAAGAAGACTTCATGCTATATCTTTTCACTCGGCCAAGCTGAATGGCATTTTAATGGACCTGAAGATCTATAGCTGTTCTCCTGCTTGTAATACTGTAAGGGAATTTCACTGCATACCGTAAATGAAACAGATTCAAACATTCAAAAATTTGGAAATACCAGATACTAAAAAAACTGCCATATTTATACTACAGATCCATAGGACTACAACACAAAAAAGTGGCCTAATTCAAAATAAAACAAATGTGTAGGATATGCTATTAATTTACTAATAGATCTTATGTACTGATATTGCCCACTGAAATGTGAGAAACAATATCAATATGACCAAATATTATTTTTCTTGTATGTAGTTATTGCTTCATGACTGGCTTAAGCTGATCTGCAGCCTATAAGCATGCAGCGATCAATAAAGGCTCATGAGCCTTAGGGAAGCAACGCGTAGACTATGAACGCATTTATGTGTCTGTACTAGAAACATAACTAGTTACCCACTGAGAATTACCGCTCTAATATTTGTTATGATGAAAACTATTGATGTAAAACAATATTTCCAGGTCATTACTATGGCCACCACAGTCAATTTATTAGAGTACTTTATTGCTCATTCTTGAAAATTGCAATCAGACTCATTTCAGCATTCCGTAATGTGCCAACAAATCTAATGGCAATTAATACAGTTTCATGCCTGAATGAAGGCAAATATTAAATAAATCTTTATTCTAGAAATGCATTTTGTCCAAAAGGAATGAACATTATAATGTTAATGGTAATAATAAAAAAAATATTTATACTAGAATATTAAAATTAAAGTGGCAGTCACACTGATTTTTTTTTTCCTGAAGGGATCAGCAAAGTAAACATTTTTGCCTTCAGTAAAATGAGGTGGATTTTACTTAGTAGTATAATAAACCTCTAATTTTTGTCAGGAAGCACAGCTAGGCCTAATGCGTAGCCATCCTTCCCTAGCACTCCGGTTCTTGAGTGAACCTTTAAGCGACCAACTCAACTCTTTTGCCCAGGATCATGGACAAAACTGTTTTTTGCCAAACGTTTTGGTTTTTCTTTTAAATAACTACAAAGGTGTGTTTAGTTACAAGTACTGGTAAATTGAAGAGGATAGGATGTTTTCTGATTCTTGGATTTTAAACATTAATGTCTGTATAAAAAGGATATTGTTGAAGAAGAAGAATGCTGCTCTCATTTTCTTTCTCTATTTTAAAATGGAGTTTACATCGGCTGCATGTTAATGTGATTTCACCTAAGCCAGCATGTCACTAAAGCAACAGTTTGCATTAAGGCAGTGAGGACATTAGAACCAAATTAAACAACCCGTATACCTAGAACTTGATAGTACTATTCATTTTGTTCGAATTGTCTCTGCCATAAAATATGATATAAAGCCATTAACATGTCTCGGTGACTTACAGTAGCTGCCAATGACATGATCTCAACGTTTTTCCTCTTTTTGGCTTGTGTGTTTTGGTGAAGGTTTTCAAGAAGTTCTTTCAAGTCACTTTGTTCCTGGAATAACTGGAGGCCTAAAGTGAAAACAAATGATGCAATTAAAAATAAGCTGTATTTTTAAAATGAGGATTTTTATTATGAGGTCATACCCAAACTAGACTAGTATGGCTTCCCTTCAGGAATCTACCTGGTTCAATGTGAGCAGATTAATTGAAATGTGTAGCATAAACAGGCTTAAGTTCAAAAGCACAAGCCAAGCTAAAAAGAAGTATTAGCCGATGCTTTTTTCCTAAGAAATGTAAAAATGAAGAGGAAAAAAGTCTTAGAATGTGTTATCCATGCCCAATGCAATTATCCAGAAGACCATGATAAAAAGTATGTACTACCAGGGGAGGACTGGCTCCATTCAGCCCAAGGGCCAAGTCCACCCAAGTAGCCCTTTATAATACTCTCCTTGTGTGCTATGCAGTTTTGCCCAAAGCAGATTTACACAAAGGCGGTGCAAGAAAATAAAAACTCAAAGAACACAAAAAGATACAAATACAACTGTAAATGATAACTAAAGCCCTTGTTACTACAGAATGACTGGTGACTGTGAGCTTACAGAGGAAACTCATGAAAAGGGTGCAGATAGAGCAATACCCCCCTGACCCCCAAGTGCCACAATAGCACAGAAATCATGAATATATTAAACCTTGTAAATGGGTCTGCATTATATTTTCTAACCGCTATGTCATCTTTACTGCTGTCGTTCATTTTCTTTACACATATGCCATGAATTAAGTTTCATACTTACAGTGCAGTATAAAAATGCTGCTTAATCGCTTAATCAATGTGTGTAAGGACATTATTTTTCATTAATACTCTAACCACATATTTTTTCCCCTTTTGAAATACCTCTTACTCATAGACCCATAAAAACACGAACTAAGGTGATATTAAATAATAAAACAGGTAGATTCAGAATAGCTTTTGCCTATCCCATGCATGTTTAAATTAGACGGGTATGAGGGACACAATCCTTTTTTTATATATTAAAAGTTTATCATAAAAATTATACTGATATTTTGTAGTTGTGAGATTCTTTGTTCCGTGCTGATGAACTCTGTACGTGACAAGTCATGATGATAGGTTCTGATTTTTACTTAAGAGTCATCATAGCAATAAACACTGACAAGTCAACACAATAGGTTTCAGCGCTGTGGACAGTGTTATGTTTTACTCTATGATCTCATGTGACAGCACTGGCGTTCTCTGCTTTTTTTTCTGTGCGACGGATGCAGTTTGTTCACCTGCCTGAAAATTGGAAGAGATGTAATAACTAATGGCAAGTGTTCATCTGGAGATTATATCTCAGACTTCTGGACTTTTCAATGGAATGACAGCATGTAGGTAGAAAGTAAATGCATTACGCTCAAAGGAACATGACAATCCCACCACAATTCCTTTACAAAAGTCAGAAATTAATTGCGTAGTGCCATCAGGTGGTCCTTGTTGTGAGTGGACGGGAAATCAGAATGTTCTAAAAATGTCTACAGTTGTTTAAAAATAAAAATATTTAATTAACAGAATACACAGACTGGCTTTTTTTTCTCATTTTTTTCTATTATCCATTTAGAAACAAAAGGACAGCCCACTGTATGGATTCAGTGATGAGATGCAGCCTGGAGATTGTACAAGTAAAAAAGGAATATTGCAGTCATATTTTCATGTAAAATGTATATTATAAATTTTGTATAGACTTCAAAAGCATTTTCACTTTACCTAGGGAATACGTGCATACATTCACAATATAATATGAAAAAAATGCGAAAGAAAAACCCCAAAACATATTTTTATTTACATTATGTCCCCATTTATGCCAAACTAAGTAGTAAATGGGGATAAAACAATTTTTTTTTAAAGGAAGCACCTACCCCACATATTAAAATTATCACATAAATTGCACAGATACTGTGTGGTATACAGGCCAAATTACTGACACGTTTAAAATGGTTAAAAAAATGAATATAGGTGAAGCTACAATTAAGTCTCATTACCTTGACCTCCACAGAGTTCCCATAAAGGTGGCATTTTACTAGGGGAGAGTTTGCCATAATGAAAAAGAACCAACTGCAATGCAAAAAACTATTTGGCCATCCTGCAGTCCTTTTGGCCAGGTGGAGAAGGGACCCCTTTGGGGAGTCCAGTCCCACGAGAAAGGGGGCCCCTTGGGACACTGGAGGGTCCTTTTAATAACAATTATAACATGTTAAAGAGAAACTGTCACATTTGGAATATAGCTGTATTTATTCCCCACTCAAAAACAGTCAATATTATGATAATATTTTTCTTTAATCTCCCATTTTTGAATTACTTAAAATTTGTGTTTATTAGTTCTGACATCCACCAAAATCCTGATCATAGCACTTCATGCACATTTTGCCTCGTTTACCCGATGCCTCTATACACATCGCATTTGAACCCTTCTGTCAGCCCGAGTAGGAAGTCATAACACACTTCCTACGCTCTGCGCATTGCTTCAGCAGACAGAACATAAGCCTTTGGCATTAAAGATTGTTTACAACCATACAGTTCCTCTGTAAAGCCATTATCACGAATATCTAAGGGCGAATCAGCAAGTTAAAATGTGATGTGGCAGCTCTCACAAACAGCACAAAA
The DNA here is from genome assembly GCF_027358695.1 of Spea bombifrons. Lineage (NCBI taxonomy): Eukaryota > Metazoa > Chordata > Amphibia > Anura > Pelobatidae > Spea > Spea bombifrons. The sequence continues at coordinate 37,949,375 of NC_071087.1, read as the reverse complement.
AATAACAGTTCACGCATACACTAAAAACATCATTAATACGTTTGATATCATGGTGACAATTTTTTTAATTCTATACATAAGAAGTGCATAGAACATTGTTTTGAGCTAAAAATAACAACTGCTTTGTACTTGTATTACACAACAAAGTCCAGCTAATTTTCCACAGCAAACTATTCCGACAGGACACGGTTCGGAAGCTTGGGCCAACCACGGCTGGTTATTGTTATGTGTGTCGATATTAGTAACCTTAGCTCCCACTACATGACCTGACTTAAGCATAAATGGTGGTGGCCCGAAACTAAAGTTTATGATTAACACAGCCATTGCATTTTTCTTCTCAAAATATCAAGTCAGTATATCTCAAAATGTATGGACCTGTCAAACAAATGCTATATAAAACTCCCGCAAAGTGACTGTTCTGCTAGCGTGGTTTAGGAGCCTCTCTCGATAAAACACATCTCTGTCATAAGTTAATGGGCTTCTTCTGCACCTACAAATGCTTAGTGAGACAAAAGCTTTTTGCAGAACATCCATTTTATGGCGAAGTAGAGGCATTTATTTCTAAGGCAGGCAAGCATCAGATTGCCACAACATTTTGTTTCAATTATGTCATCCCATTGCATTTAAATAGGAAATAAGAAAGAGGGTGATAAAGCTGGTGTGTTCTAGTAAGAAATGGTGTTCCGCCCAACCATCCATAATACGACCATTAGCTTCCGTCTCTCCTATTTTGCAATGTGAGATGCGCTTTCATATTCTTTTACTTTATTACCACGCTCTTCTACCCGTATTTGATTACATTCTGGCTAAATGTAATGTGTAATGTCTAGGCATCAAGCAACATATTAAAATCTATTTACTTTCTATTTACTTTTACTGTCCCTGGTTGTTTTTGTAACAGCGGGCCGCACTTAGTACTTCCTGGCTGTGTCCTGTTACACACTGTGCTGTGCTATGACACTAAGGCCAACTGCTGAGAACACCTTCACAGGAGGTAGGCGAGTGATTAATTCTGCCGGAGAGACCATGAGATGTAAATACCCCGTGTGGATTTGAGATATGGCATGATGATTTATAATTTGCAGATATTTATATATGCATTTATTTTAACGCAGTGTGCTCCGGTAATTTTCTTTGCTCTATTTTCCACATATACAGGACCACAAAAACAGCTGGTGTAATTGTATGGGACCTTGGCCGCTAGGGTGCTCGTATGAGGACCCTGTTTTCCTGACCAATGTACCCCCTGACATTGTCTGAACTATATGTACACTAATTTGTCCGGTCACCAAGCCAAGTACTGTGTCCGAGTAGAAACATGTTTAAATTCTTGCTGTGACTGACACGCATGTTCCTATAAATAACATGCTTTAAACAGTCACAATCTAACATGTTAAACATTTAGGAAATGGAAGGAAAGAGTAACATATATTACAACCAAGGCATAAACTATATAACAGTTAATGGTATAAAATGTGAACCAAAGTGCTCAATAAATAAGAAGGTATATGAAAAATTAATCGTAATCATTATACAAGTGTTAGAATCGAGACATCAATTGTTAATGTGTGCACAATTAATAATACAAAATAAAAGTGATCTCTCTGGCTGTCTTGTTCTTTAATTTGTTGTACTTGTTACTTTTCATTCAGCCAGTTTGTGAGATGTTTTATATGATTTATATTTATTTTAGAGTGCATTACAATGGTTATTTCTCCCTTTTGCTAGACCAGACAAAAAAAAAAAACAAAGACCAACACAAATAATATTTAGAAGTAAGATATAAATAGATTTATTGCAATCATTGTTCTGTATGTTATACTTACAGTCTGGAGTGCTTTTTTCTGTACAAAGCCTATAATATTCTTTCAAGTGTTCCACGTTCTCTTGGTTAATACTTTCTTGTAAAGAGGTATCGCCAAATCTGCAAAAGTTCACAAAGGGAAACAAGGCTTACGCTGTGAAAAGTAATGAACCAGTCATAAACAATGGTGACGTTGGTGACTGACAGTGATAAACAAAGCTAATCCTTCTTGTAAACTGGCTTTGCTTTTATATTGTTTTATTACTTTTTTTAATGTTTTGCTGCATCAGGTTTAATCATTCTGCCAAACATTTCAGCTAAGTATCCTCGTGCTTCTAACTCTCTGGTAGTTCTAACCTTGGTTAAGGAGATGAACTAACAAAAAAACATAACTCTTGGGTACAAAAGATGAAATCTAGGGAGAATAAATCTAAATTCCTAACTAAAACCCGCATCATACAGCAATCATCTCAAGTATCAGATTATTTTTAAAACCAAAAAGCCTTCCAATTATTTTATCTTAATTCTCTGCAACAGACATGGCAATTGGTATAGCAGTTCTTTATCTGTTGCAGAACTATGGTACATTATCCATAACTCTTAGTGGTAAATCTCAGCTAAATGTGATCTGCTGTAAAGAGTGGTATTTGCAAAAAAATGGCACTTAAATAACACCTGAAGAACAGCGGGCCAAGAGGTAAAAAGCAAACATAATATAATAACCAAACTTTCTGTAATACACTAAACAATATTTAATGCTGAAAGGAAAACTTGTTTTTAATCTATAAGACTTTCCCTAAACGTAGGATAGCATTGATTCCCGATGCTGTTTCTCATAAAGTATTTCTTCCTCATTCTCAAACATGTAATGTAATTTAGATTAGTAATAAGATGTACTAAATCTACAATCAGATGTTTTGCACAATTTAATGGAATAAAAGCTCCCGCATGCAAACTCAGGGATTTACAGCTCATTTAATTAAGCTTTTCTAAACTCGAAAATTATGGATAAATATGTCTAAAATTGAAATAAATTGCGTAAGAGCTTCGCTGCAATCTTACCTTTCGGCAATTGTTTGCTGTTCGTTAATGCCGACATTAAAAAACACCGGGTAGACCGACAGCATTTTGCCATCTTTAATTCCTTGAGGTAGCAGCTCAAACATTTTTGTGGGAAGTTTGATCTCTACCACAAAGCACCCGCTAGAAGCACAACAATATAAACAAAATAAATTAGAATATATTACAAAAAAAATACATCTGACCAGGGCCATGGCCAAAAGCAATAGTTTGACAGACCAGCACAGTACTTAATAGCTGCAGGGTAATGTATGAAAATACACTGAGCAGATTTTTGCAGTTGAGGTTTGGTGTTAGATAATCGCTGGAACCTCCATTTCATGTGTAGTTCTAATTGGGGAATCTTCAACTCCGGGCCCTGGGGAACAGTCCAGAAATTGTATTTCCCCTACTTGACCATAAGTGATTTAACCATTTTCAACCATTTTGTTTAAGAAGTTTGAGCTCAACGTGCGACAGCCTGATGGCCTGAAATTTGTACACCTCTGTTCTAGGTTTTTACTTAGCTGGTAATGGTTTTTGGGAGAATTATTCATCATTTAACATTATTATTAAATGATTGTGGTCTTCTCCAAACATAAGTATAAAATGTAGTAAAAAGCCAGCACTGTATCCGAGTTTCTGTTTCTGGAAATGTAGCATGACATTAGTGGCGGGAAACTGCCCTTCACTGACAACTTTCTCACCAGACAATGCTTTTGAGAAAATTAATACAGAAGCAGATGAAAAGCCTACTTTTAAAAAAATATATATTACGTTCTGTCTGCTAACTAAAAGGTTTGTTTCTTTCGCCATTATGTGCAAATGAAGATGACAGACATTCCAAAAATCAAATCTACTAACAGGAACAGACAGAACCTGTGACTTAATTAACTAATTAACTATGGTAATATCAACATAATGCATTACGACACTAATTACTAGTGAAATATTCTGCTCTCCCATAAACAATAAATGCTTTTTTAATCCAATATCAACAGATGTGTGAAACCTCATATCTGGCAAAGAAAATGCTTACCGTCTTCCAGTAACAACTGGCAGGAAGTCATCTGATTTGGCTTCTGTTATCTTAAATAATACGTGCTTTAAATCTGAAATACCAACGGCCATATCTTCAAGCATGCCAATCTCCTCACCTATGTACAACAAGGGGAGAAAAAGCGAGCAACAAATGAAAAGTCTTAGATGTGGATTAGAAAGATAAAATGTTGGTGCAAAGTTTGACAGGTGGTCAACCACCACAGCAACCAACCAGAAACAATAGTGGACAAATACTCAATAACTGAGGGTCATAACATTATAGGGTAGAAAGTGGAGGGTTGCACTAAATAAAAACTCAGTTTTGTATTTATTTTATTTTTTTAGTTGACAGCCTCACAAAAAAAGGTTGTCAAAATGTGAAATAACAAATGATTTAGAAATGTTAGTAATGAGCAATAATTTCGGAATTTGAGCCCTCTTCGTCAACACCATTCAGTCCATCTCATTGTGCACTTGTGACTTCAAGGTGCTACGGCAATCAGATAATATCCTGTCATAGTAAACAAGTATATAGTGCAAAAGGTGATGCTCTTTTTCAGTTACGTCTTTTGTAATGAGCCATTACACTAATTTATGGGACATAGTGGCAACAACAAAATAATCCTTCCGATTGTAGTATTTCAGTAGTTGCTATAGTGACAAGACCACTTTCTGAATTTGTACCAGAATCAATTCTTATATGCGACCACCTTTGTGAATAATACATACTTATCTGTGGAAAATAAGTTTCCATTGTGGGTGATGGAATGTTTGTGGGAAGTGATCCAGCTTTCTGTTTTACCCCCCTCATGACATCTTCATTTTATATGTTTTCAAATTTACTTTTATTTTTCACATTTTACTTTTATCCACGTAACAAAGCATTTTAACCGTATATGTGTACAATGTAAGTCCGATTATCATCCCACCTATTATTGCCCTATGTTCTCATCCCACCTGTCTGCAGTCCAAAGGGCCCCACCAACAACACAGCTGCCGCCACAAATGATGTGTAACTGCAAACGCTTTACATCCTCACAAAGCATGGTTTGTTGGCTAAACACAACTGGATTTAGGCAAACCTGAATTGCCCTGCCCTTTTGAATGAACACCAAATATAAAGCAATATTAACCTCTTCATTGGAGTGACTTTTTTTTTTACTTTACATTTTTCTAGTGCGTTAGCTGCATGCGATAGAACGTTGCACAAATCATTCTAGGATATTAAAAAGATAGGAGCTCATGTTAATCAGGCTGCCTGCCTGTCTGCATTCATCATTTAATATGCTCTGCATGCCAAGATAGGGTAGAGCAGAACACTGAGCTGGTTGGACACTTCAGATGACTGATTTACAGCTCTCTTCAGGCTTCTGATGTTGATGAGTGATTTTCATAGCTGCTGGTTGAGTGGGTAAATCACAGCTGCAATAGCTTTACGCAGGTATGAGAATCTAACAAATTATGCATCCTTGTTCTTTAAGTGGCTGTGCATTGGTTGTGAAGCAAGAGAGCCATAATAATTATTCCAGGAAAGAAATGACTCAGTATGTTGTGAGCAGTTAAGAGATTATCACTTACTGATTACCAAAACCAACAGGGAAGAATTGTCATTTTGCATGGTTAATTAAGTTGGGCTCAGAGTCAAAAGCTATAGATTTGTTCATAACTAATGCTAATAACCTCTGTATGTATTTATAAGAAACGTCAGCTCACCCTTTTCATCTTATCCATGCAGCTTTCCTCTAAAGCAGGTGTTTATAAAACTTGACTCAATGACACGCATACTTCAGAGAATTTAACTTTATCACAACTGTACCTTTACCAAAATCTGGATTCTTTTTTATAACACCACAGGGGCCAGAATGTTTCATTCTCACAATTGCACTACGTATATACGGTACTTGTACATATGTCCATTATTTTTTTCACAGATTTTTTTCAGTTTAGTATATGTTTATTCCATGTTGACACACATGATAATGAATGCACCAATGAATGCCACATGAAGTCCCCAAAGACTCAAAGTTTTGATGGTGGGGAAAGTGGACTTGCCTTTTGTCCATCATCTACCTTTAGAAGATATGGTCATGCCTCTATTCGAGAGGGGAAAAAGAATGTGTACTCCTGCATTAGTGGATAAAGCCAGTCAAGGTCTTAAGAAAATAAAGCCGGACAATTTAGTTTTCTTTAAGGGTGGTTTAGTAGTTAAAGATCAATACAAAAACTTCTTGGACGTCTTCTTTGTTCTTAAAGTGACAACAACTTTCAATCTATCTAGCTTTTTTGTCACATGACAATTAAACATTCCTTAAGAAAATCTAAGGTCTTTATAATTCGAGAACTAGTTCAGCAGAGATGGTGGAACAGCACTAGTAAAGTATTACGCCAGCTACAGGCGGGGCATATTTCTCTAGCTATTAAATCAGGAAGGGTTGTAATAAGTAGCTGTCACCAGCTTCGTCGTTTAAGCTTGTAGATGAGAATGACACCGTAATACTTAGCACCCATCAGTAAAAGAGATGATAGGTGAGCCTAACGCAGACGTTACAACACTTACTGTATGTGCTCAGAAGACCTTCGTATTGCACAAGCAATCCTACAGTGTGCAGCTGCTGTAGAAAGCTGTGATTGTGTAAACTTGAATGTATCTTGATTAGAAACCCACAGACTAGTCCAGAAAGCTTTAAATAAAAAAAAAATAAACTGTTATGATCATTTTGCACAACAGAACAGAACACGATACTATATTTCAGATTGCATAATCATTATTAGATACTATGGTGAATCATGATTGCTGGCTACTTTCTAGAAAAAGTCAGAAAAGCTTTGCAGGTCGCCTAGTCTCTGCCCAATTCACAGAGTCCTGCGCACCTGGGATTCCTTTTTGTGCCTGGATGCCTGCAATTGAAGCATTTACAAAAGTGGTGTTGGCGGGAGCCCTACGCAGTAGGCTGGTATTTTTAAAAAGCATATTTTTCCATCATATACATTTCTTTATATTTTTGGTGTCCAACTAGAGAGCTGAAACCAACCATCTAGGGCAGGGGTGGGCAATTAATTTTCCCATGGGGCCACATGAGAAATTGGAATGGTTTTAGAGGGCCAGACCTCTACAAACTACAAACTCCGAAGCCTTGTCCATTTTGTTAACTTATGTGCTGTTTAATAAAGTTATTCAAGCCTACGTCATTGGTAGAGGTGCTTGAATAAGTAAGGCCTGAATAACTATTAGCACAGCACAGAAGTGAACAAAATGAACAAGGCTTCGGAGTGCATACCGTATTTTTCGCTCTATAAGACGCACCTGCTGATAAGACGCACCTAGATTTTAGAGGAGAAAAAAAAGGAAAAAATATTTTGAGCTAAAAAATGGGCTAAAATATTTATTACAATAACTGAATAAGCTATGAACACAGTAAGACACACGCAGTAAGACACACACAGACACAGTAAGACACACACAGACACAGTAAGACACACACAGACACAGTGAGACACACACAGACACAGTAAGACACACACAGACACAGTAAGACACACACAGACACAGTGAGACACACACAGACACAGTAAGATACACACAGACACAGTGAGACACACACAGACACAGTAAGACACACACAGACACAGTAAGACACACACAGACACAGTGAGACACACACAGACACAGTAAGACACACACAGACACAGTAAGACACACACAGACACAGTGAGACACACACAGACACAGTAAGACACACACAGACACAGTAAGACACACACAGACACAGTGAGACACACACAGACACAGTAAGATACACACACACAGTAAGACACACACACACAAACACAGTAAGACACACACACACACAGTAAGACCTCCCTCCCTAACCCCCCTTCTCAGTATCTCCCCTCTAACTCCCTAACCCCCCCTTCTCAGTATCTCCCCTCTAACTCCCTAACCCCCCCTTCTCAGGATCTCCCCCCCCGCCCTGGTCACTTACCTTAAACTCCTGTGTTGGAAGCGTGAGGCGTTTGTCTCGGGTGCCGGCGCTTCACTGCTGATCGCCGGCGTCTGACGTCATATGCCGGCGCCCAGCGTAAAGCGCCGGCACCCGAGACAAACGCTTCCAACACAGGAGTTTAAGGTAAGTGACCGGGGCGGGGGGGGACACCGGACTCATTGGTGAGTCACCAGGACACTCTTTGCGGGCCGGTCCGAGCTATTCAGCGGGCCAGATGTGGCCCGCGGGCCGTGCTTTGCCCAGGTCTGATCTAGGGTTTGTATGGTCTTAAGCCTAAATAAATCTACTGGGTCATTAGAACTCGATCTGTAATAAGAGCAAACATAGCAAACAAATTGTTCAAAGTGTTCATTCCCTATCTATGCGTCCCATTGGGTTACTGCCATACACACTTAAAAAAAACCTTGAATTTACTTTCTACTAACTATACCATCATTGAAGGACCTCCTCTTGGGGGAAAATTCAAACCAGAGTTTCCCTCGTGTTAACATGAAAATCGTGTTATACTAGCCAGTATGAGAACTCCCAAGCAATATTATGGGTTTATTGTGGCAAACTTTAGTGAATACCTGTATTGCTTGTTGAATGAGAGATTTAAGTTTTCCTGGTTGAAAATCACTGTGATTTCATCACGTCTAGGAAAAACTTCATTTAACCTTTATTGTTATTTTTTTTATTACTAGCAATTTATTTAGAATTTTTTTATGGGGAAAATACATTGAGATTTTGCTCATTTTCCTAGGAACCAAGTCCTGACAGATCTATTAGTTCGTGGCTATACTGAGCATAATGTCCTGATTCTTAGGGGGTCAAAAAAAAAAAACCCCTAACATTCTCTTATAATTAAACGATGGATGCCGCACATTATAAAGCAGGTGGTGCTGCCGCTAATATGGAGGTTTATCAATCCACTCGCTTTCTCTTAGCAATGACTTTGCTTCATTCACCACGGACACTTACTGCTTGGCTGAAAACCACGTCTCTTCGAAAGGTGAGCTGTAAGCACAGCGGCAAGCCGCACGCCAACTCTTGGAATACGACAAACGTCATTGACTTCTGCGCCCTGTCCACCACTTCTTCCACGCACTCTTTCAGCGTGATTACCAGAGGATAAAGTTGTTCGTGCCAGTCTTCTGCATGGGGGGGGGGATACGACAATCAAAAGAAAGTGAAAAAAGAACATTATTAAAAGGAGTATCTGCTGGCATGCTGAGAAAACACTGAATACATGAAAATATTATGCAAACGTGCGCTCATAAAACAGACGCGGGTTTTTGAATTTATTAGGCATTGCAGCTAGTCGCCGGCTGTCAGTCACTCTTAATACCGAGTAGTGACAGGCTTATAAAACACCAGCTGTTCCCTAAAGTGTGTGTGTTTTTAGGAACAGGTGTCAGGCAGACCGGCTTTGCTCTTAAAAAAGATCATACTATTACAATTATCGTAATTACTATGCAGACAAGCTTAAAATTAGCACCGAGCTTCCAAAATAGCTTTGTCTGTCAGCTGCGCAAAAGACAAACAATGAGGAATAAGTGTTGGGAAGTACACGTGTTTACGTCTCGGGGAGCCACAAACTATATTCATACATAAGAAGGGCTTGATTTATATTCTGGGGGCTGCCATGAACAATAATACCGGTAATAATAATATTAATTATTCTTTGGGGGTCACAGGTATAAAATGGGCGATGTATGCATAGGCAATATGCACTATTTGGAGATTTATTCTGACAAAGATTTAAACCACTTTTTTTGGGCTAACATAAAAAAAAAGGTAAAGTTGGATAAGCTTTCAAGTCCTCAGAGGTTTCCTTTTTTGGATTGAATGCTGCCATCTGAAGATGAAACTTCTGAGGTTTCCAAAAGCCTACGTATCTTGTATGTACAGTACTGTAGTATGGTAGTATAAAGTGTAAATGTATAAAATACACATTTTGGAACTATATACATAATTTTTTAAATAAAACACATTCATGCCCAAATATTTTATGTACAACTATCCATTGGGAATATAAGATGTGTCTCACAGCATGTGACATCATCAATCAATATCATTTGCACAATTTAGATGTCATTTTTAATGGGATTAGTCTATCTACTGTGTTGTGGGTACGTTAAGATGAAAATTGCTAGATGTGAAAACATCCACATAGTCCTCTAAGGACCCTGACAGTGGGGGGGGGGGGTGGAAAATGCTTATGTCAGCTTGCCAACAAATTCCCATCTGGTCTAAATGATATAATGAAATCCCAGAGGTTGCAATTAAATGACTAAAACCTGTGAGCCCTGGTACATGTTAAAATATGTATTGAGGAAAGCATTAAAGTCATCTTTAGAAGACTGGAGTCCTTGGTCTGGAGTGTGCAGAATAATTTCTGATGTGTCATAGTACCGTTAGCATGTGTTTGCGATACAGAAGCATAAGAAAACTTCAAGGGTTTAAAAGCAGACTAGCTGATAAACTTGGGATTCAATAGAACATAGAAACTGGCTTCAACATACGGCGGTTTCAGCAATGGTTATAATAACGTTTTCAGCCACCTGTTTGCCATGAACATTTTGGGGATTCATCTAAGCTAAATCAGCAAATTAAGAAGGATAGGTCAGTCGTATGCAGGACCATCTTTAAATCTGAAGGTGTCCCCAGCTGAGCCGTATCTAAGTGGAGGTACAGCTACTGGCCCAGAATATTCCACTGAGTGGTCTGTGTGCCACCTGCTGCTGGGCACTGGAATATGACATCATGGTGGTCTCCAAATGCAGTGGGAAAGGTCTTTGGCAGAAGAAGCACAGACCACCAGTGTACTATGGCAGCTGCTGAGGGGACCCAATGGAGAGCTGCAGTGGGCCAGTCATGTAAACCTGTAAACCATTTCATTTATGTGACTGCCGTATGGTGTGTTAAAACTCAGTTTTTGTAACTTAAGGTGACAGGCCTGCTGTAAATGCCAATATATAGAGAGAGTATCCGGTATTCTATGAATAATTCAAAAGATACTTTTGATTAAACACAAAATAACTAATAAGATTCACAGATGGAGCATTAGATGCTTTCATGGAGCAACCAAAACACAAAATAAGATAAGAACCTATTCTGTAAAAACTTCATCTATCTACACGAGATATATTTATTTACTGCCAGTCTGCTCCAGCACTGGCTTGGTGAATGCTGCAGGTGGCGATCTATTCAGACCTTTGTGCAGAGGAACAGCAAGCTTTCCCACTGATTTAAATGGGAGTGCTTTCCTGGCCACTGATTGGCTGCTTTAAGCAGTTGCGTTTTAGTGGGGCTGTCAGAAACAGTAAACTGTCCCATTAATGTTCCCTGTATTAACTTCTCCCACTTCTGCTGAAAGACTGATCCATTAGACTACCATCCTCCTAGTGATGGTATATCTGCTTCTCCTCCCCCAGTCTATTTATTCTTTTAGCAAACCAGTCAAAAAAAAAAAAATCAAGTAGGCTAGTTTGACAAAATCTCCCTGCAGAAAACAAGAGCTGATTCTGATCCTGCAAGCCATTTACATTCAGATATTTAACAATTCTCTCCTTTAACATGGTTTCCATTATTTTTTCCCACTATTGATTCCACTACTTCATTACACTCACAAATGCATGTTTAAATTATGTTCACGTACGGAACTGAAAAGATTCATATTTAATGGTCGCTCCGTGCTTGTACTTATGATGAACTAAAGCCTCATACTTTCCAATACTAACAACTTCTTGTTTCCTTATACACTATTTGAAGCACTGTTCTGTTTTTTTTGCATTGATAGAATTTTAAAAAGCACGATATGACATATAAATAATACTGACTGCGTGCTGTTCAAGAAAGATGTGTTTTTCTATTCCGCTCAACTACTTGTATTTACTGAAATAACTTTAAGTAGACAGGCATATAAACTGCTTATAAGGCAAAACCCGGATTTATTTATCCCTAGTGTCCTTGGCTATAAACACTTGTTGGTCTTCCACACTCCACCGCATATAATTTACTCAGTGTCACCAGGGAACTATGAAGATCAATCACTTTGATATATTTATATGTATATATATATATATATATATATATATATACATATATATTATCACAAAGGCAACCTATACTGAGGTCCTCTTGACACCGTTCTTTGCAAAAATTGCAACAGTGATCTTCATGCATAACCACTCTTTATAGCAGCTCGGCATAGTAATGGCAGAACTCCTTCCATTAAATACAAATGACAAACTATACAAGGGACGATCTAATTTAAGCCCTTTTTCACCAAATACCAGGTATTTTTATAGTTCTACTCTCATCTTCGCAGGCGCCTTGAGTGGCTGGTAATTTAACAGGTAAACTACTGTTTAACACAAAATCGATGATGCTCTACACTGGACGATAGCTAATCCACTTGATCTCAATATTAGGAAACAGGATCGGCAGGGCAAATCAAGTACCGCTTGGAAGCAGACAAAAACAGCATTATGGAAGCTTCATAAAATCCTGAATCTTGATTTACTGTTCTGATTTTGCGCTTCATATAATTTATTTCCCCCCAAAGTTTGTGTTGTATGCATGAATATCAGCTTCTTTTGCGGTACCTTCAAATTTAAATATATCTTTTGTATTTTTAACAAATTCACTGTAACTGACTGTTTATCTACAAATACATATGTGATTAAACAGAAATTGGAACAACTTTAAGAGGTGATGGTACAGATGCTCATGTCCAGGAGTCATCTTAAATGCTCACATTGGGGAGCAGTGACTATCCACTGGCTAAATCCTATGGTATACATGGCATGTATGTAGCTGTGGAAGAGGTTATTTTTTCTGATAGGACAAACGTTAATTGTTATATTGTGATCTCACGATGGATTTTATGGAGCTCCTGGATTGTTGGTTTGCTTCAGATTCTAAGAAGTAGCTGATCTTATTAGCAGTGAAAATGTTTAATGGCTGCTACTATTAAAACAATGATAAAAAAGGAGACAATCATGGCACCTCTACGGTTAAAAAATATGTTTGAAATGATTCATCCAAACCTTAACCATGGGCTGGACATATCTAAAGAATCTAGAAGCTAGTCAGATAATTTTAGGAGCCAACTTGTTTTTGTTAAGAGACATGATGGCATAAATCCATTGAAATAAGATAGCACAAGAGAATAGGAGGCATGGCTCCTGGGATTTGTCCAGATATGCTTAACCATTTAAGTTCCCTTGGCCTTGGGCAAAAGAAGAGACGTCCACAACCATTCCCAGATTTGCCATGTACCTGTTCTGCTTGTGCCCTGTCTGCAAAGTATTTATACATATATTTTGGTAGTGTAAATAGGTTTTTAGACATTATATCTTGGAAAATGGAAACAAAGTCTACCAACAAACATTGGCATTTGTATATCTGCTCTGTAAACACTGCTAGTAAGTACTGCTCATACCGTAGTTTTTGGTTGCAGACAAAATGAAATAACGTTAAACTCAAAGCTAGTGCAGCTACAGCAAGATATTTATTAAACAAAGCTTCTTATTGAAAGGAAAGCATTGTCCATCTTTGAAATAGGTTCTTATATAAAGAAACATCGTTAGAGAGCTATCGTGCTAAGCATATTCCATCAGACACAGGCACAATTGCTCTATGGCTTACTCTTTGCTCTTCTGCAGGATCAGGATGATGTTATTTTTCAGCTTACCATTTATGTGTGACGTGATGAGGTCTGCAGCGGAGCCATCCAGTCTGTTTTCATTTGTGCTGTTGCTTTGTTCAAGTAGCCTGTCCGTCATGGCAATAATACAATGTAAACTCTTTCCTACATTGGCCCACACCCTATCCTGAAAAGAACATAAGTATCACAACATATACAAAACACTCTGAACACACAAAGACAAACTTTCTCATCATCAAGTTACTAGTGTAAAGTTTAAGCGTAAGAAATCAATCTTCCCCATCCATTTATCTATCAGACTAAGTACATAGACGCAGACTTAGACGCAGAACTTTGCTTCATCAACCATATAACTAGTCTAACAGCATAAACACCCATAAAAGAAGGGGAGAAAAGGACACATCAGCCTATTTACTTTTCTGCAAGGAAGGGCTACTAAACCACAGGCATGTCTACAAATACATGCAAAGTCAGATGGAAATGTGTAAGGCTATTGATGATGCTATTGATACCCCAGTGTATTCCCTTTTTGACTGGAAATAAAACTCATATGCACACAAGTACGGTAGATAAATCAGCATCCGTCCTTCATGTGTTCATGTAAAGAGAAACCTATTACTTCTATCCATTTAGGATCATATGGATCCCTCTGCATTCCACCTAAATCATTCTTAAACGATCAGTCTAGTTACCAAATTGAATTCGAGTGCATCAATTGTGGAACAAACTGCAAAGCATTTTCCTGCCTGCAAATTGGTGTATGCATTCCTTAGTCATATCATTTTTCTCCTCCCTGAATGCTTCAGGAACCAGGCAGCATTAGTAGGTACACTTCTTCCACATGCTCAGTAGCACTTCCTTTGAAGTCACCAAACCGGCAGCCAATCACATGTACGGTAGCGGAACATTGGTGTTCAGACAGCATACATGTGATTGGCTGCTGCTACTACCATTGGTTTTAATTGGCGTTTAGCTCCCCTTGACTAGAATGGGAGTTCTCCTGAGCATGTGCAAGAAGTATACTGAGGTATGCCCCTTGCTTTTAGTAGAGGCAGCTGGGGAGGAGTGTAATGACACAGAAGTCTCATTTTCTAATTCCAATACCTGCGCCGATTTATTTGCAGCAAAATTGACTTTAACTTGTTATTTAACATATAGGAAATAGGGTTCAGGGGTGTTCCTTTAATATTGTACTAAGGTGATTTAATCAAATCACTTGCTTGGAATTAAAAGAAAATCCTGTGTGAGCTACTCCCTCGATAACCTACTTTCTAATCATATACAAAAAGAAATAGGTAAGGTTATGACGAAAAAAATAAGCAGATGGGATAACAAAAGTAAAGCAAGTCCCCTGGTTTATGACTTGTAATAACGGAAGCACACAGACATTTGGGACTGAAGCTCATTAAATTCTGGAACACAATTGATTTCTAGGTTTTTGTATCATATGATTTAAAGCATTGCCTCCCGACAGACAGTCCTCAGGGATCCCTAGCAGGCCAGGTCTAAGAGATATCCCTGCTTAATGAAGCGCAAGTGGGTCAGTCACAATGGCTGGTTTGTTGTACTTTTTTTTTATTACAGGGCAGTCATTTGCTATAAAAGGACGAGAAAGTAACAAATTTGGCGGTGGACGCTGTATACAAGTTCACTGGCATTCTACGACAAATACATAAAAAAGTAGTATTTTGTGAAGCAAAGGAGGGACATAGGGGTGAAAAGGGTTAACTATATATATATATATATATATATATATATATATATATATATACACACTGCATGTGTATGTACAGCTAGGTTATAACATGATCTCATCCATATATCTTTCTTTATTTGCCTTGTTTATTCTTTCTGTTAAAACCCACTTGCTTGAATTGTTAAACTGTAAAACTTACCTTAGTTTAAAGGAAAGTTGAAAATATTGATTAAAGTCAACGACACTATTATTAGCGTGGCCAGAAATAAAAAAGGAAATCAGCTGTCAGAGGCCGCAGATTAGATAGGCAAACCCTATTCATAGGCAAACCTCTAAAATCTCCCATAGTATATGACTATGCATTAGATAGGGTCAGCTTAGCCATTCTAACAAGACAAACTTGCTGGCGTTGAACCCTGCATGATGCATAATTAGGCTTGTGATATGATATGTTTCAGTTCACAATCTGTTTAATTAATTGACCCTTAGGCAACCCAATCTGTATCTCTATTGTACTTGTTTCAAAGAACACATTGACAGACAAGTCAACAACTAACAACAACATTGCTGTAACATGACCTATGGTCACATGTAATACGGATAAAGAGATAGAGAGTCTAAGATGATATATAGTTGGTCATCTGGAAAGGAATATATAATTCTGTTGCTGGTAATACGTTGTGTGCCTGTAATTCGGTTCTTGAAGGCAAGCTCATTTGGTGCTCCTAATTTCTTTGGCGTTTTACAGCCATGTATTGCCGCTGTGACTCAAAAGTCTATTGAGTATTAAGGAAATCATGACAACGATGAGCTTTTCTCTTTATTCAGATCAATTTGTAACAGTCAACCAAAGTTTGTCTTTAAGGGTTTAGTTACCATCACTCATTCTCACGGTGGCTACTATGCAAGACATTGTATTAAACAAAAAAACAAAAAGTTTAATGAGGAAAGCACTTTTTTGCCGCTCTATACCCAACTAAAACCACATATTTTGTGTATGATATATTTACCTTCTAAAAGCAATATGCAATATAAAAACCAACACGGGGATGGAATACCTAAGAAATCACCCTACAAATGGCATGGTGTAACTAAAACTGTCAATTAACTAAGACTTCCTCTCTGGAAAATAAGATATGTGAAATAAATACAAGGCATACGCTTTATTAACAAAATAAAAATAAAACCCAGTATGGTAGATATCCCTGTGTGATTTACCTCCACATCAGGAACGTTAATGAATCATGCCAACTTCAATTACCACAGCCGAAATTAGTCCACCCACATTCACGCTGGTCTTTAAAACAATGTTCCTCTAAGGTATTATTATTTTCTGCAATTATGCACGAGTTAAACGGTTATCTCTGAAGCTCACAATTTATTTTAGTTTGTAAATATGCCTGTTAGCTGTCAAAGAATAAATGAAATGGTGGAACAGAGGAATGTTTGTAGGGGAGAGCTCCTTCTTCCAGCTTTTCACTTTCAATCAATAGAGTGTTCAGATTGCCTCGACTATCTAGGAAATGAGCAGGGATTTTACGAAACTATTGACAAATGATATGCATCCTAACACGGTAATTGAGGTTGAAGATGTCAAGTTCACTCTATCACATATCCCCCTTATTTTGCAGTTGATTAAAAAAAAGCTGTGCGAACTCAACAAAAAAAATCTTGTAAATCCTGAAAATAAATAGCTATGTGTTCTTACTTTCCCCACTCATCTTTTTTGTTTGACACTATACTCAATTTGTGGAAGGACAGGACAAAAAAAATTACTTATAATAAGTTTGGTTAATTCATAGTTACAAAAGGACCTCTTATTCTTATGTTTCAAGTCCAAATTCAGAGGCGTATCTACTGAAAATAGCGCCTATGGCAAGCACTGAAATTGCGCCCCTGTCCAAATATCTAAAACCCATTTATTAGTCCCTGCTGCCGATATATATATAAATATTAGACCCTGCTGCCGAAAGCAGGTATAGATCAACACGCAAACCCAGATCAACTGAAATTCACTTGTGATCTCAGCACTGAAGGTATATATCAAATAAACAGAATCAGATATACAAATCCTGTATTTGCAGGTACACAATAATAATATATGAAATGTAGCATCGCAGGTATAGATGAAATAAATACATGGAAACCGCATTGCAGGTATGAATCAACTGAATAAGACATATTAACCCTGTATTTGCAGGTACACATAAATAATATATGGAAACATAGCAGATATGGATCTACAGAATAACACAAAAACCCAGCTTTGCAGGTATAGATCAATTGGAATTCACATAAAAACACGGCATTAAAATGTATATTTAAACCCCCTTAAATTGCAGGCATAGATCACAGGTTGCAGACCCCAAAGCCAGCCCTGGCGTCCACACTGCCCACATAGAACCTGGCCAGCACCCAGATAACACACATAAGATTTGCCATCTTTGTCCCCAAATAGCCCAGCACAAGTCAACTTTGTCCCCAAACAGTCCGGCCTGTAACATCTTTGTCCCATATACACCCTGCCTGTGCCATCTTGGTCCCCATCTCTCCCTGCCCGCTGCTTCACTGCTGAGCGCCATAATACGACGTCATATTTCGGCGCTCAGTAGTGAAGCAGCAGGCACCAGCGAGCGGCTTTTAAACTCTGTCTTTTTTTTGATGCGGATCAAAAAAATAAAAAGACAGCGTTTAAAAGTCGCTCGGTGGTGCCCGCTGCTTCACTGCTGAGTGCCGAAATATGACATCATATTACGGCGCTCAGCATGAAATGCCGGTACCGGGACGGAGGTAGAGGCCTCGTGGAGGAGAATGAGGGGCGCCGAGCGGTTGCTAGGCGCCCCTCTCTCTCCTCCGCATCAAAAAAAAAAAAAAAAACGGCGTTTAAAAGCCGCTCACTGGCGCTCCCTTTCAAATGGCGCTTATGGCACGAGCCATAGGTGCCATACCCTAGATACGCCTCTGTCCAAAATATAATACGGTGATAAGCAGCTACACTTTTAACCCCTTCATGACAAAGCCCGTACATGTACAGACTCACAATGCATTATTTTTAATGGGTTTAAGGACATTGTCTGTCGGGAAGTCAGAGATCTATGGCGAGCCCATATTATTTATTTCAGTACCATGGATAGTGTATAAGGATAGTGTATAAGGCATTTCAACAGTGCTGATTTCCTACGGGGGACACTTTAAGTTCCCTCTGGAAGATCAATAACAAAAAAATATTACATATTCTCAGAAAGGATACCTTGGGTAGCCACTTTGCTGATCAGTTGAGAGATTGGTGTTAATTTAGGGCGCATTAGACTGTAAGTTTACAAGGAAAGGGCACCTCCTTTATATACCGGCATGCCTTAATGTCTGTTAATGTTGTTGTAAATTTGAATGTTATTATTGTAAGAACAGGGCGCACTATAGATTAAAATGTGTATGTGTCTGTATAATTGTAAAGTAAAAACTATAAACAGGCAGTGCAGGCCACTAAGAAGCAGCAGCTTGAAAACTGACTGCTTTACTATGAAATTATTCTTAATAAAAGAAGCAAATTTCCATTTTTATTTACGTATGACTACGTTTACTGTACTTCATTATGCACCTGGTTTTCATACTATGTTCCATCAGGATAGCTTCCCTTAAACTGCTGCAATTGCATGTGTGTGCGTATATATATATATATATATATATATATATATATATATATATATATATATATATATATATATATATATATTGTGACAGTGTGAACCCCAGGGAGATGATTAGCATGGCATCTGGGTACAGCTGCTATGCAGAGTATACATATGGGTCCCTGGGGTGGAGCAATTGGAGAGCAGGGTGGGCCAATGCTCCATTTCCCCATTTTGTGGAAACTCCATGCCGGGTTTTCCATGAGGCAAGAAGTCCACAGGATCTGGTCCGGGATTTCTATGAGGCTGACATCAGGCACAGGTGCTGGACATTAAAAACCCCTGGAGCCTGATACTCAGAGAGACTGTTGGGGGAAGAGGAAGTTCCCTGTACTCCCAGGGCAAGGAGAGGCCCTGAACAAGATCATCCCTGAGCCAAGTGAGGCAATACCTGCCTGGACTCTTTTGTGTGCTGTCTGGGGGAGGTTTTCCAGAGCCTGGCGTAGCTGGGTCTGGCTGGGAGGTTGAGATAGTGGGTGATTAGGCTGGTCAGTCTGCACCAGCGTAGTTTAGTTAGAGAGGGCTCCAATTGGGAGCTAGGTTTTTGTTTTATGATTTGGTTTTTGGGGTTTCAGCAATTACAAATAAAGCGCTGTTTTATGAAACACTGGTGTTCCTGACTCTGATTGCCCTAGAGGACTGTGCTTAAGACCCTTAAAAGTGACATGTATGGCCCTCATGCTATAGGGTTTGTCACATATGGTGGAGAATGCGGGCAAAGCACTGCTATGGTCTGTGGGCAGAAAGCAGGAACCAAGTGAACAACTGAGTGGATGCTGGTGACGAGTGCTACACTGGATCCAGGAACCCCAAGTGTTGTGCAGCCTGAAGCTACCAAGCTGCAGTGGATGTGCCAGAAGTGATTACAGCTTAACCCGGAGGATTGAGTGGAAACTCTGCAAAGACTGTTGCATGGTATGTGCCTTTGTGTATTGCTGGCTCAAATACATATGCTTATGGAGGATGGCCTTGATGATCCGAATGTGAAGTTTCTATTTGCTGGATAAAAGTATTGTGTATCTGTGAAACCTGCAAAAGAAAAGCATTTTGTCGCTATGACCTGCTGGTAATTACTTGATTACATACTGCAGAGGGAGCGATTAAAGACTCTGGGATTTGTGTATTGCACTGACTGTTGGTCTAATGCAAGATGGGAAAAGGACAGCAAAGCAGAAATAAAATGTCCTTTCCATGTTTCACTCGCCAGCCAACCTGCAGTGGATATGTGGAACCACTGAAGCTGGCACAAGAGGCAGATATAAAGTGTGCAGGGTCCTGTGTTGAGGCTCAGGAGTTAAAGGAGGAAATTGAATCCTTAAAGTGGCTGCACCAGGGTGAAGTCTCTGATTTGAACTTGCAGCTGAAAGTAACTGATAAACGAGATGCTATCAAACAGAGAGACTATGAAATTAAGAGACTGACAGAGTTAAATGTTTCCTATGACAAACAGAGTCGTGGTGAAGGTAACAATGTGGCATGGACTACCAAGCTCAGGAAAGTGGAAGCTATGCCCAGAGATGAGCTGAATCAGTATGTGCTTGAGCAGTCAGAGTATGTTGGGAAACAGATCTGCAAGAACAAAAAGCTGACTGATGAGTGTTTGCTAAAAGAACATGAATTAATAAAGGTTAAAAACCAAGCAGCACAATCACAGGAGGAATTGCACCGAACTATTGGCCAGCTTGAGGGAGAGAACCTCACTTTGCAAAATGAAATGGCTGCTTCTAGAGAAAAGCATTGTGTTGACCTGTCAACAAAACTGCAAGAGATGCAACAGTTGCAGGAACAGTTGCTGATGGTTGAAAAACGTCTCGCGGAGGTGTCCCAGAAAGGTAAAGAGGATGCAGAGCGTGTATTCGAGCTCCTGTCTCAGAATAGCAGTGTGAATTTAACACTTGCAGTTGAGCGTCTAGAAAAAGTAAAGCTGCAGGAGACCGTAAAACCACTACAAGATGAAATCCAGGTCTTATCTAAAGCCAGTAAAGAGAACACTGAACTTCATAAGGCCAACGTGGCACTAAAAGACAAGTATTCCCAAGAAAAGGCAGAACTGGAATCTTGCAAGGAACAGCTACAAGCCACAGAAGCCCAGCTAAAGCAAATGGAGGCAGTTATGCTTCTAAAAGAGGAGGAGTTAGCATCGGCTATCAGCTCCAGAGATCAAGCTTTAAGGGAAAGGGATACGGTCCAATGTAAGCTGGAAGCAATACTGACTAACACAGAGCGGGACAAGCAAACTTTATTGAGGCAGGTTGCTGATATCCAGGCTGAGAGAGACAAAATGGCAGAGAGTCTGGAGAATGCCAAGACTTCGAATGTAAAGCTTCAACAAGTTGGGCTTGAACTGGATAAAGACAATAAATCCCTCAGGCATCAACTGGCAATATCAACCTTAGAGCTGAGAGAGGTGAAAGCAACCCTTGAGGAACAAAGGGTTACTGCAGTAGAAAAACACAGACTACTACAACTCCAGTTAGATGAACTGGGTCTACAGCTAGCTGAAGAGAGGGAGGCCAAGCTAGCTCTGCAGCAACAGATCAAGGTCCAGGAGGAAGAGGACACCGTATCTGAAACGTTAAATATTGTACAAGCAGCAGATGAGCGGCCACAGTACAATACAAGATGTCTGGAGAAAAAGACTGTGATTAAGAATGCCAGTAAATGTAAGCTTTATGGGTTAAGTGAAGGAGGGTCCATACATGGTGCTAGGAGTACTGACCAACTAGTAGAGCAACATGGCATTAAGCTGCTCCAGGGAGCAGGTGGTCCCAGGTCCGGTAGAAACCCTACTTCAAAGGTGGAACCTTCTACAGGTGACAGTAAGGTACACAGTTTACATGCATCTAGGGTAAATGACCATAAACATGGGCTTCGCATCAAATGGAGTGATGGTGAACAAGCTACAGGGAAACAGCTTGAAGATGGTGTGCGCTTGGCTGTATCGTGTAGACCACACAGAGTAGACCTTCTCAATGGGCAAGCTACGATGGTCTTCATTTGTACAGAGAAGCGCCGTGGCTGTGCAAAGTGTTACCCATTCACTGATCATTGCAGAAACCCAGAAGGGCAGATGGATACAAGGAGAAAGTATCCACTACCGGGCCACATTTATGGTGTGTGGAAAGGAAAGCCCCCTGATGCCAACCTAAGAGGGACGTCATCAGCAGAGCTGCTTAGTCCCGTGGTCGCTCAGCCCCATGGTTCTGAGCTGGTGGGGAGGATATGTGACAGTGTGAACCCCAGGGAGATGATTAGCATGGCATCTGGGTACAGCTGCTATGCAGAGTATACATATGGGTCCCTGGGGTGGAGCAATTGGAGAGCAGGGTGGGCCAATGCTCCATTTCCCCATTTTGTGGAAACTCCATGCCGGGTTTTCCATGAGGCAAGAAGTCCACAGGATCTGGTCCGGGATTTCTATGAGGCTGACATCAGGCACAGGTGCTGGACATTAAAAACCCCTGGAGCCTGATACTCAGAGAGACTGTTGGGGGAAGAGGAAGTTCCCTGTACTCCCAGGGCAAGGAGAGGCCCTGAACAAGATCATCCCTGAGCCAAGTGAGGCAATACCTGCCTGGACTCTTTTGTGTGCTGTCTGGGGGAGGTTTTCCAGAGCCTGGCGTAGCTGGGTCTGGCTGGGAGGTTGAGATAGTGGGTGATTAGGCTGGTCAGTCTGCACCAGCGTAGTTTAGTTAGAGAGGGCTCCAATTGGGAGCTAGGTTTTTGTTTTATGATTTGGTTTTTGGGGTTTCAGCAATTACAAATAAAGCGCTGTTTTATGAAACACTGGTGTTCCTGACTCTGATTGCCCTAGAGGACTGTGCTTAAGACCCTTAAAAGTGACATGTATGGCCCTCATGCTATAGGGTTTGTCACAATATATATATATATTGATATATACACACACATACATACATACATACATACATACACACAGTAAACTCCCTTACAGCAGAACATTAGTTTTTCAACACTGAAGTTAGCCTAGGTGACCCTTCTGCATTATAGATTTTAAGCGTTACCTTCTGCTTACTTACTATTCCTACACTACATAGGTTTGTATTTTAATTTCCCAAGTGGATATAGCGATGTAACTTTTGCTTTAACATCATATAACAACAAATCTATCATATGCCTATTTTTTTATATTAAGAGAAATATTGAAATACTGTTATGAAAATATATTTTTAGAAAAGTATAGAAAATTGTTAAATTCATAGTCCTTTACGCAGGCAAATTAAGTCTGGCCAAAGATCAGCAGTAATGTAATATGCAAGGGAATTACTATTGTTCTTTATTCATTATTTTAAAGTGCAGGAGTTAGAAGAAATACTGCATTGTCTATTGTGTTCACTTAACCGACTTTGGACCAAATACTAGTACCAACTGCCAAGGCAGTCCTTTTGCAGTATTTGTACAAGAGATTTGTTAATTTTTAAACCATCTGACCTCTCCTGGGAGAGAGACTGTACTTAGAGATGGGTGTTTTTTTTTTGTTTTTTTGGTAACTCCATCTGAAACTATGTTTGCATTTATCGTTACCACAATTAAGTGTGCCCATGTCATATAAAAAGATCTATATATGTCCTGCTTGTGATATGATACTTATTTACCATTAATTAATTATTAATTAATATACCATTAATACGAAACAAAACAAAAAATCAGTCTGCGACTATCATAAAATCAAAGCTTTTGGTGATCTGAACCATAGCCTACTAACAACAATTGTAATACTTAAACTAGAGTTACACAACTATGCGAATGCCTGCCTTTAAAGTTGAACAAGAGCTACTTACCCATTCCTCCTCGTCGTATTCGGAGTGGTGGGGTATGGAATCCTGCCGCGTTATTGGCTGTGCGTACTCTGGGCCATCTGAATCACTTCCACCTGTGTCACTTTGAGGGTCTGTAAGCTTTTTATTAGCACAGCCTGGCCGGGCTGTGTATAAAGCCAAAAGAGCATTGCTTACAAGTTGGTCCTTAAATGAATGAACAAATAACTCTGTCTGTGGAGAAAGAAAAGAATGTAATATCACGTAACGGTTTTCATAAGATAGGTGTAGAGTGTGTGCTGTCTACAGTTGACCATTCCTTTTCACCTGTTACGCACATCTATCCACCCTCACCGGCTTCCTTATCTGCCACAGCTGATATCATTATATAAACCCAAGCGATTTATTAAGTTGTGTTATTGAATACAACTCTGTGGCAGTCAG
Organism: Spea bombifrons; assembly: GCF_027358695.1. Taxonomy (NCBI): domain Eukaryota; kingdom Metazoa; phylum Chordata; class Amphibia; order Anura; family Pelobatidae; genus Spea; species Spea bombifrons. The sequence goes on along the minus strand of NC_071087.1, from coordinate 37,925,210 downwards.
AGAATTTAAAAAACAAAAATCACATATTTAAGATTAGTAACGTAGGCAGAACATGATCAGAATTTGACGGTTTGCCCACAAAATGAATCCATATTTCCACATTCTGTCTCAGGAAACCAAGGCAGAATGTTATCAAGTATGTTTAAAATACTTATGTAACTTCTTAAGAAAATGTCCTGGATTTTGCTTAAAAATCTGGACAGTTTATGCCAGGGGATGCAACAGACGGGGAGAAATTAGAATATTGTTTTAATATCCACTCTCATAACAGACCAGGGGCGTAACTAGAAGCTTCAGGACGCCTGTGCGAGAATTTGTTAAGGGCCCCCCCCACGCTCAGCGTGAAGCGCCGGCACCCGAGACAAACGCCTCATGCTCCCACCACTGCAGTCAGGGCAGCGCTGAGGCAGGCGGCGGCAGAGGGGACAGAAGGGCGCTGAGTGGTTGCTGAAAACGACTGCTCGGCACCCCTTGGGCCCCCTGACCGGCAGAACTCCAGGGCCCGGTCGCAGTCACGACCCCTGCGACCCCTTTAGTTCCGCCACGGTAACAGACTATGATGTCATACAGCTCCTCTGACCTTAACTCAGTCCTAATGTTATCAGCGTCATAATACAATAACCCACTGTGTATAAATGCTTGCCTCCCCTTGCCCTGTGTAAGGCATAACATTGTATATACATTTCTTTTCTTTTGCCAGAGCACCAGACAATAAGCATTTTCAAAAAATCCATTCATTACTAAGTTAAACCATTGTATTTTAGTATACTCTTGAAAGCAGTGACAAGGGCCATAACTTACAATACAAAAACAGATATAAAATAATTCTGGTTTAAAAGATCCCATTAACATTTTATTTAACAATTTAACTACATAGATGAGATAATATAAACCGTCATTCCTCAGATTGAACTGAAATGTTACTCTGAGTCTGAATGATGCCAGCTAGAAAAAAAAAAATAATCAAATGCATATCATTTAACCATACATAATCAAGGGCAGTTCTGGTAAAACTGCAGAATAAGCATACAGTGAAGACGTTGGTTTTGTAGGCCCACATTTATGGCTAGATTGGTTAGCAATGTTTTAGGAAGAAGGATTAAACCATAGCTAGGGAGTTGAGTTACCACCATGGTAATTTGTTTCTACGGCACATATATTTTAATGGTGGCGACCATTAATTGTCTATTGTGTCTATTCTACCACCATGGTAATTTGTTTCTATGGCACATATATTTTAATGGTGGCGACCAGTAAAGTGTGGGATGTATGGACTCACCGAAGCAAATTACCGGTAGTTCTAATTAGTGATACTAAGCATCCCATAAACTGAAGGGGCAGAAGGACCACTTACGTCAGAGCTTCTGCTATCGCAGCTTTTAGCATTAGTAAATGTAAAATGTACTGAAGCTATCAGTAGATTGTACCTTTTTATGGAGTGTAATTGTTTTGGAGACACTCCATGTTCACCTCATGATTTTGGATATTAGCAGTAGACTGTTGCCGGCCCAACATTATCTAATCAATTTCCGCTGCTAAAGTTATATCTCATCTACTCACTGACCACTACAAAGGCTACCTGACCTAGTCAAGAACAGTTAGTAAAGCTACAATAGGGATATTAAGTTAATGGGTAGAAATAATCAGACAGCTCATGAAAAATGAAGTTAAGGGGATTTTCTCATACGTTATTTTTAATACATTTATATTGCATGTTTTAATGGTTAAACACTACTATATATTGTTATTTAGCATTTAGAATTGTAAGATATAGGATTTGGGGAAAGCAACACTCACTTTACATAACCAAGCAGCGTTTCTTACAGAAATACTATTCTGCTCATACTAAAACAAGGAAAGCACAGAAAAATTGGCTTGTCCTCTGGAAAAGTAATTGTGAGGGTCATGATCTCTTAGCAAACGACTGTTCCTTAACCAATGAGTTTTACCCTGTCTTTGCTCCATTTTAGTAAACATTAACGCTGGACATTAATTCTTGCACGCTGACAATCTTTCCTGTGCATTGGAAGGAAACGGTATTTCAAACTGTTTCAAGCTTTGAAATAATTGCAACCTGGTATGGGCTTTAAAGGCCCTCTGTCTACATAGACTCCTTGTATTCCACTTCTGGGGCCTTTCCGGTTTCGAAGGGAATGAGTTTTGGAGTAGTTGTTTTTTTAAGTTATTCCAACTAAATGTCAAAATCAAAAATATATATATAAATAAATAATGCGCTGGAAATATAACACACGCTAAGGGCAACTGCATTGCTAAGACACTTGCCTGGCCCAATTTTCCATCTAAATGACATGTCAAAACCATGAATGAAAGGCCTACCTTATCCTTATAGGTTATACAAATACGTTCTGGTAACTCTGCTTATTTTAACCTGAAATGCTATTTCCATTCCTGGTAAAAATAAGTCACTTTATTTGAATGGTATGATTTAAACCCACGTCAAACATAGCATGGAGAGAATAGAAGATTTGAAAAAGTGGATAGCGTTAATAATTAAAACAACAGAAAACAAAAAGGTGTGTGTGCTAAAGAGTAAAGCAATTTTTGTCATCCACAAAAACATCATCCACAAAATAACGTTCACCTCATAATATCCACCTACGGAAGCACCTGGCACATAATAATGACTAAAAATGATAATAATTAATAAAAATGACTGCACCGAAAGCGTGCAGAAAGTAAGGTGCACAAGGGAAACTTGGCTTCCATTGGGCTGAAAATCATAAAAGGGCAGGCAAAGCATGAAAAGCTTGATGACTGTTGTGGGACGCCTTTAACCAGGGGCAATCAGAGCTCAGCAGTGCCACCACTAACTGCTTTCTCTATATCACTGCGTGGAGAGCTTAGATATGGTGTCATTTCTCAGCACTTTGCTTCTCTCAGCATGAAAATACATAGAGAGTAAATGTATTAGCATGATGTTATAGAGTAGTAATAAAAAATGATTTGCTTACATATTGTTTCCATGATTTTGATGCAATTATCAAGTGTAACAAAAAAACCACAATTAGGGGCTATCCAAGGAGACGCAATAGGCTTTAGTCATGACTTTATAGTAAATTTATAACACTCGTTGATTTTAAAGTTTTAAACAATAGCATACTTTTACCTCTTTCCTGATACCAACTAGCTTTTCTCCATCCTCACATGACCACATAAAAATACTCTAATACATCATCATAACCAACAACTAGCAACTATATCTAAGAGTGATATACAAGGCAAACTGCATTTTAGCTTTTGAGTTAGGTATGTAAAATGCAGTGTTTATTAATCTTGTATTCATGTTCATTTTTATGCAGCACCACATTTGATAAACCTCTCAAAAATTCAGATCACAATGCACAGAAACAGCGGCTTGACTAAGCGGACAGACCACAAACTGATTTACACAAAGACTGTCTGCTAAAAAATATTTACATGGCATAAAATATCACCACTGGATGATGGTATTGAAATATTTACTTTTTTTTTGTTACTAGCTATAACGTTAAAATACAACTTAATCTTTTCTTATTTCAAACCAAAAATGCTGCTGATAATGATAACTTGGCATTTTAAAGTCTACCCATGTAAAGCAATACGTGTTTTGTGATGCAGCCACCTTCAACATGCCCATTAAAATGTCCTATAAGTATTCTGAATGGGTCTATTTTTAGCCGTAGACCATTGTTTGGCACCTTTCAATCTTACCGTTTCCGAGAGCGCCTTTAAAGAACTCTTCAGGCTGTCCACAGAGTGCTGTCTTGCTGAATTAAGCAGGAGGTCTGTATGGCTTGTTATAAGAGGTTGGAGATGATGAATGCTACTAAGAATTTCTTTTGCCTTGGCTGTTTTCTCTGGTGAATAGTAAATACATTGGTACCCAGTACTGGAACACATGAAATGCAAATTATTATTAGCATGTTGGGAAAAGGTCTTATATACAAGGATTAATGTAGCTTCTATTGTTGTATTCAGGTCGATAGATCTATGCATCCTACATAGAGATTTTCTCTCTAACTTTAGAAGAAATTAGAAATGAGTGCTGGGGTTCTTGATTTGCCTTCTGTTTAAAACATAAACGCAGACAGAGATCCTAAATCATTTGAATGTGTTCCTAAAAGAAAAAAAGAAATGGCCTGAAACTATAATTTCTGAAACCCATATAGTTCTTTAAAGGTAACAGTAGCTTCAAAAATATATATTTTTGGTGCGAAAGTCTTTCATTTCCGCTGATATATACATAGATGAAGCAGCAAGACACAAGATCACAGATTATGGTGGGTCAACAGCTAGTCATCTTTAATGTTCAAGCTATTTTGTTTGAGGTTTAAGTTCGGGTTGAGTTACGGCACCCTGGGTAGCTGGTGTTCTCAAGTTACCTAGAGTGACAGGTTGCATAATGGCATCCAAGGTAGCTTCCTAGTATGAACTTAAGAACAGGGAAGTAGCTGGGAAGTATGGTTTAACTTTAAAAAAAAATTAAAAAATTCTAAATGTTATTTATTAACTCACTTTCTCTTTTCTGTCTCGAACCTACTAAGCAGTCTTCTGAGACCACCATTCTTAAATCCCTGAGAATGTGCTGCGGGGGCTCCAATGGTAATGACATCATACAGGGCATCTGTAAAGAGAGAGAAAACAAAAGTGTGTTCATTAAGAGAATCAATGAGAACAGAGCTACAGTAGGTACATGGTCAACCTAATGGGGATTTTTGAGTGTATCATTATCCAAATGATTAATTGCTGCAAACCAACAGGCTTGGGAAGTGTGGAGAAAGCTAGTTAACTGTCCCATGCAAATACAAGCAACTAACTAGCTTTTAATAGTTCCCAGATCCCTAGTTGCTTCTCATGGTGTGAACCAATATGTTATAGTATTCTCTGTCTGAAAGAAATGAATTGTGTATTCATTAAGTGCAAATGAGACTCATCACTAAGTATGGATATTTGTCATTATGTACAACGCTTCCTTTTTATATACAATATTATGTAGACATTCTATATCACGTTACATAGTTTAAGTGTTTATTAATTATAATTACTATTATTACTATTATTATTATGTTGAGGTTCACTCCTATATCAAAGTTGGGATATACCACCGTTGACAATGAAACAAATGATTCAATAAAAAAATAAGAACAAATCAGCCAATCCAGTCTGCACATTCAGCTATAAGACCTCCATGCTTATGTAGTCTTTGGGTTTGTTTAATGTTCACAGTATAGCCGTATGCATAACCCATGCACGTTTTAAATCCATGCATTATATTAACATCTACCACTTTCACTGGAAGGCCTTTCCACTTATCTATAATCCTCTCATCTGATTCAGTACATTGAACTGATGGCATGAGTTTTTCCTGGAAAGATACTATAAGGATAAGACAAAATATACCCCAAATCTCCTGTAAGTCATGTTTGTATTATTAACAAACATAATACAATATCTGCAGTTTCATCTGCTAAACTGAGATTATTATATCCAAGGATATTTGCCCTTTGAAAAATCTACATATGTAATAATACAAAGAAAGCGTCCAACTATAGTATAGCACCAAAACTGCCCTTTAAAGACAAAAGTATTCTCATTCCTTACTGCACTTATTTTATAACTGTGTCAATCGATAAGTAAACTTTTGTATTTGCGAGTCCTTTTTAATCAACCATTCTAACATTAATTAAATCACAGTGATAAAAGCAGCCGAGAGGTTAATCTGCTGGGAGGATATAGCGTTCTAATTCCTGCTGATCCCAGTGTTAACTTTGTTCTCCCTCCAGTACCTGACTGAAAAGATAAAATCGGCCTCAGCATCGTATGGCCAGTGGCCAATAAATCATAGGCATGCGGCTGCGCATGAAAGGTAGCTGGTAGGCGCTTTCATGAGCTGGCTCATTCGGACATTAGCGCCAGTCATTAGTGGCCAGTCATGCACCCTCCTTTAACAACCCACCACAAACCGTACGTGCAGATTTCATCTGACACAGTGTTATGTTATCACTGTACTATGATTCAAATTAGAATAATCCTTTTAAATGGGCTCTGCCATTGCAATTGGTTTTGGAGTGTTTCTCTTCCTATCTATACACACACACACACATACACACACATTGTGAAACACAGCACTGTGTACCTTAAAGAAAAGCCACAATAAACCAAGTTTTACTTTTATTCTGACATTTGTATTTGGAGTTTCTTGTCAATAACCGGGCCACCCTGCCACAAATAAACAGATACATATATATGCATAGTACTATTTAACGCACGTGAATCTACTGAATTTGATTTGTATGATTCTGGGACTTATTTGTATAATTTTGCAAGGTATATTCTGCGTAAGACTCCCAGCAGGTTTACTCGGCTCTATGCCCGGTGTAGTTACCATGTAGACTGTTGAATCTATAACCTGCATTTAACATGTTAAGTGGAATTTCCTCCCATCTATTCTATGAGATATATCTCAATATAATAATACACAAACTGTTTGCCGTGTATTATTGTTATATTACCTCCCATCTATTCTATGAGATATATCTCAATATAATAATACACAAACTGTTTGCCGTGTATTATTGTTATATTACCTCCCATCTATTCTATGAGATATATCTCAATATAATAATACACAAACTGTTTGCCGTGTATTATTCTTATATTTCTTGTTATATAATCTTATTATATTTCTACTTAAAAAAGCATTTAAATATTGAATGTTGTAGTTTAATTACATGCATATAGTCTAGACCCGCCACACTTCTCAATCCTATGCTTAATGACTTTTAATACAGCTCTGGTAACAAAAACCAAGGCCATATGTGTCAAAACAGAGCCGTAAACGTGAAGTTATGAGCCGCAAAAAGTTTGCAAGAAAATAACTTGCTTTAATAAGTATGGTTCTTTTTGATACAATAAGCAACCCTTTAGTTTGTTATTAAATGTAACAGGATGATTTTAGAAAAGGGGCTACATATGCACCATTGTATATCAGTTATTGTCATAAAACGCTCTTATGTGTTACTGCGACATTTAAACGCAGCCAAAAGCATTATTTTACCATTGCAATTCCAGCATGTCACAACATTTTATGACACAAAGTCTAAAGAGTAATGTAACTATCAACAATGTTTGTCATGTATTATAAAACACTGCAAATGTACTATCTTCCATTTGACAGGTGCCTTCTTCTCCCAGTGATCTACCCTTCTGTGCCACCGAAAGTGATAATATCTTTATGACACTCAAAGCTGCTGTTCCTGCTGCACATTATTTGCATAATGCATGAAGATGGAAAAAAAAGAAAAAAAACCCTGCACAATCAAAACTGTACCCTGTAACGGAAGGTTATTTCGCTTGTCAGCAGGATATAAGACAAATTAGCCTGGTTCTTTTACTGGAGATATCCTCATTACAGATTTGCATATGGTTTTATGGCTGTCATTTTGTTCTTTTGTTGAATATGTTTCCCGTTTGAAGTCCAGGAACTGATTAAACCAACAACGCTGTTAAATTACTCGGTGGGTAGGGGACTGAGAGTTCGCATTGTGTATTTTGCCAGCTATGGATGCGTCGGACCCTGATTGATTCTACATCCGCTTTCAAGAGTCTGGTCGGAAAACGGGATATAAAAGTAAAACATATTTTCAAGGTTGTGTAGTAAGAAAAGGCAATAAACAGGGTGTTTGTTCCACGACTGTCTAGGGCAGCATTATGTGTGAAAGGATAGATAAGTCACGCTTCCCTAATGGCCATTCTCAAATAACTCTGTGTCTGGGATCTAGGTTTTTCCTCTCTTATCATCCTAAATAATTCTGTATGTATTTCCTTTCTCAGGGTTGCTTCTGTATGATTTTCTCCCACTAGAAATGATAAACTATAGCTGACACGATTTTCAAGGTGTTGAGGCAGTCCACTTAGGGGCAAGAGCCTTCAAACCCCAAGTTACTGTAGAGTAGTCATTTATTTAGGTGTGCACAAAGAGACACGATGCTCCAGTGCTTCTACGAAATTTGGTGGCACTTGGACATCTGTCTGTGTTGCTTAACATAGTAATAATCAAACACTTTAAGACCATGCAATCATGCAAAACCTATGATGACCAGGATAAAAAGTTGTAGTTCAATAACAGGCCAAAAACATTAACTTGTCCAACACTATTGGTAAATGAAATATTGATAAAGCAATTATTTCCTAATTTGCGTTGTTTAAAAAAAACAAATACGAGCCACACAATAGCTTGCAAAAACTAGAAACATTTGTTTGAAGAGCACAATGTGGTATTTACAAACCATCAGAAACATTGCAAGATAGGCAATAATAGGATATTTTATACATGTATGTTTAACAATTGTGACATAGAAATAAAAAGTTACATGGATACAAATACACGGCATCATCTGTGACATCATCAATTCAATACTATGTGCTAATGAACACATTTGTTAATATCCATAAAAGGCAGAGAGCTATCAACTTTAAAGCTTGTATATTCAATTCTGCGATGACATCAGCTGTTCTAGAACTTAAGGAAAATATGACTTGCCCTTTAAATGTAATTTCCTTCTATTATGTTTTTGCTTTAAGTAAGAAAAATACATCTAAAGAATCGCAAGAACATCGAGCATTTGGGCCATTAAAATACAGTGCAGGCAGTTACCTGAAAGACGCATCTGTGTTAAAACAGCTAAAACTTTGCTATATAATCAAAACAATTAAAATTTAGCTAGAAGTGCAATTAATTTAAGAAAGTTACAGATGAAAGCATTTGTTTTTATTAAATGAGACTCTTTTTAAACATTTAATAATCTTTAAAATCAGCATTTTTTTTACCTTTTAACTTTGGGCTGTGAACACGCATTCTTTGCAAATGTAGATTAATTGGAACAAATTCTAGACTCTTTTCTCCTTTACTACAGCTGGATTTGAAAGAAGACCCTGGGGGAGAGGAAGAAATTTAAAATTTTAAGCACCGACATGTAATGCAGCAAAGCAGATGGTCCTCCATTTACTTTTTTGTGTTTTTTTACCAGAATATTAGAATTTGATCTCTCCCGTTTCTTCTTTCGACTCCATCCCGCACTCCGATTTCAGAAATGAATAGATTTTTATAGCTCCATCTCAGCATGTACCTTCTCTGTAATCTCTAGAGCAATATTTAATGTGCAGATATGCTAATGTATTTCCAGTGACAGCCATCCCCTGCTGTTTACTATAGAGACCCAGCATGAAGAAAAGTGATGCCACATTTATTACACATTATATCTGGGCTGCATTTAAAATGTGGCCTTAAATAAGTCAAAAGCTATACAACTCGTGTTTTGATTTACTTAGAAGAATTAAAATAATGAATGCACACACATTTCCATTTTTTATATTTTTCTCTGTGTTCTCTTGTTCCATACGACTCTTTTGTGTGTGTTTTTTTTTTTGCAATTCTGCCTTTTTTTCTAAATTGGAATTGCAATTTGATTTCACAGTAAAAACAATGGCATTGCTGCAGGAACTGGCAAACTTCCACAATGCCTGGTGTCTGATCCCCATCCACAGTGCTGGTGTTTCTGATATCAAAGGAGTGCTGATTCCAGCCAGAAACATAAACAGGATAACATAGCTTCTCACTAAATATATTCCCTCCATGATGTCAATGACTTTAGGGGAAAGAGTGGTGAACGCATCATCTAAAGGTTGTTCTAGCAAATCCAATAGTTCATTCATGAGCTGTCAGCGCTCACTTAACCCTAATACCTCCTTGGAGATGCAGCGGCAACAGAAAACATCTAGAACCGTCAGTGCTAATGGATCAGATAGTAAAACTGTAAATGGATCGCCTATGTATGGCTGTGACTGAATTCTTTCTTTCTTATCTAGTGGTATAAGCAGTTTGCTCTAATGCAGACAAGAGATGAAGCCGAGTCTCTTAATAGAATGGCATTTGCTGTGTTTAGTGCTTTTCTGCTGATGGGAACTAGGAAAATGCTTACGGGATTCCATGATTATGAAGAAAAGGCTTCATACGTGTTGCATGCTACATGCTAATTTTACCTGTTGCAAAGTGACAACATGACATGCATAAAACACACTTATGGACTAGTAGGTATATGAAATGAGTATAAAAGCGATATTCGGGTACCTGTATATTTCTCCAACTCTGTAAGGTTTTCCTGGTAGACACAAACCATCTCCTCGTAATGAGTGATAACGCTTTGACGCAGTTTATCCCAGTGTGGTGATAGCTCACCCAACTCTTTAAGTTCTTCGATTCTGTTTGGAAAGAAAACAATAATTTTGTAATCCTAGAATTGTAGCAGTTCTCTGAATGAACAAATTTCGTTGTGATGCTCAGACATCATCAGATACACCACTGACGTGCTCGGACAACATTGAAAGGTACCTGTGTCATATGCCTCACAACAGTCTTGTTATTTTGTGGGACAATATTGATTTTTGGGCATTGTCCCAAATAGCTCTCCGACTCCGACTTTTGTGGGCAGTGGGGATCAAGGCTGGATAAATAGATCCTCTGATCTCCCCTGACTGACCCAGGGAGCTGTAATATCAATGGAGGTGTGTGCTGTTGAAGCAAAGTTTGAAAAGTGATGTTGTGATCATAGCAACCACAGACTGGGCCATTCCATCAGTTGCTATGGCGATACGACCACTTTTAAAATACTGTCCCATACCTGGTCTTTTTAAAGAATCCGCAGTGGCTGTTTATCTACTGGACCATTTCAACACTTAGGATCTCTCTAGATTTATTCCACATAATCTAAGTGTGCAGGGCTTTTCAGAGGCCTCTAGGCAGTGGTCAACTGTCCATGAGTAGGGGGTGGACCATAGTTCCACTCTCACAATGCTTACCTATAGCTGAATGCATTTGATGATACTAGAGATTTATCACTAAACCGAAAGTAGTAGTTTAAAGTCACATTAGATTTTGAAGAATATCTAAATGACTCTATCATGAAAGATAAGACAAGATAACAGCTTCTATGTCCTTTAGATTTATTTCTGGAGGACAAAGCAGTAGCATTTAGCATGAATGAACAGGCCAATGATACCTGTGTGTATTACTGGTGTAAAGAAAGAGAAAGCATGTATTAAGATGAGTAAGATTTCTTGAATTTCATCTAATTTAACTAGCCAACTTTTTCTTCCATAATGCATACTTATAAGGGATAATTTACTGTCTCTGACAGCCCCACTAAACCAGACTGCATGTTAAATTAACAAATTAGAGCCACATATTTGCAGTACAATGATCTATATTTAACAGTACCACCCCAAAAAAATCATCCTGCCAGAAAGAAGCCAAGACAGTAATGAATTTGGGCTAAAGTCAATGAAACATGAAATTAGGACCACACTTTTTTACATTTCGAACAAACACAAACCAAACCACCATTGATTCAGCACATTTGTCTTTGCATGTAAAAGGATACCAGTGTGCATGTCTGGGGACTTTCCAGGGCTGCTTCAGATAGTTCTCAAATAAGAGACATCGTATATCTGAAGACCAGCTTCCCTGCCTAGAGATTAAACACACTGACCCGGAGGCTCCGTAATCCGCTCTGATTTCTGGAGCCTCCGGGTTAAATCTGTAGAGTTCCCAGATTTAAGTATGATAAAAGGAAAAGCTCTTCCACAGTGGAAGCACAACACCACACAGAATAAACTTGTAAAAAAATGTTTTCACTGTATTTGAATCCTTTGGTTATTTTTCAATTAACATGGGTTTAATATGTTTTTAAATAAAACTACAAACCACATGGAGGTTTCTACCTTTGCATTAATGTTCACATTACGCCTGCTAATAAAATAACAAAAACTCCACCTCTTCTGGTTTTCATGGTGGTCAGCTCTTTTTTATTGAACGCCCCCCAACATTGATCACAAAAGATAAGCCAGACAAGGCTTATGAAGGGGCCCAGTATACCACAATCAGATTTAATAACAGAGCAGTGCTAGGGGCAAGTCCTGGCTTGGTGGGGGACACTTAAGCTCTACGCTGGCGATGCTCATGAGTCCACTGCAAGCTAATTCTTTTGCAGTTTGTTCAAAATTTTATGGTAATAAAAAGAACATTAAAAAAAAAACAACAACAACACCTACTCCCTGTTTTTTTTAATATACTGAAAAATTTAATAAGCCCATGAAAAAACTGCATCCATTGCAATTGTGTAACCAACATCCAGAACGGTGATTTTTGTTTGTTTTCCTTACTGAAAACTGGATTGCCACATCAGTCTGAAACTATTCTATTTATCCTCTGTGAATTTGAAATGATATATAATAATACTATAGTATGAAAATAAAACTATCCCCGAGGGAGTTTTCTCCTTTGACATCAAAACTCTTTTCAGTTATGCTTGCTGTGTTTTACAATTGCATATGATCTTTTCATGTTTGAGAGATTCATAGTGCAAATTTCCAGCACCTACTTCTTCTTATTTATCTGTCCCAATAGATATCATAAAATATATATTTAACTAGAAATAGGTCTGTTTAATGCTTTCTAAATAGGGTCAGTGGAGTGGCACAGTCAGGGTAGTGGAATATCTTCACATAAAGTACATTTATTCTCCCTTAAGAGAGAAATGGCACCACTCAAGACCTGCATGATTGAGACAGGAATTGCAGACCAACAAGCACTTTTGCTCGTAGTTGGTCTAGTCTTTATTTAATGGGTATGGAAGGACAGGCTCTTTTAAGTTCCCTTAGAGGCAATATATAAATAGTGGGAAACTGGACCAAAGAACCAGGGCCCAGTCAACGAAGAGGAAAGTGTACACACCGGTGTTAAGGGAGAGGACTGCAAATAAGGTAGGGGGTATAGCAAATGCAGACTGGTGGGCTTCACTATACATTATGAATGGCCCACCCCAGTGAGCTTCTACTGTAGTAAGAGCTTGGCTGGTCCTGTACAATTTATAGTTTCGTTAATAAGATTTCTTCAAAGTCTCCTCCTTACATTGAAGAGTACTTTATGCAGGGTCAGCTTAGCCCTTCTTGCTGGAGAACTTGCTAGTGTTGGCCCTTCATAATGAATAGTAAAGTGAGGGAGCTGAAATCACAATGCTCCTGCAAAGTCTCCTGACAATTCTGACATGTCTTCTGGACACCTGGTTGCTAGGCAATGCACCATGGCTGTACCAATGGATGTACCAAGGGGCAGATATGAAGAACCCCCCTTACCACACAGCAGATGTGCATAACTGGGGGGCAGATGTGCATAACTGAGGGGCAGGTTGGCAAATAAAAGGAAATGAAAACAATACATTTTTCTCATTCATAGTTTTTATTAAATATTAAAAAAATAGTTTACATGTGAATTAGTATTTACTAGTAAAACTTTTTTCCTAAAGAGTATTCTTATTTTCAGGATTTTTCTTTTTTCCCTAAATTAATATTCAATTTTTTTTTTTTGGGGGGGGGGGGTCGTCTTTTAAACAAGAACATACAGTAATACACCTCTCTGTGATGAGTTAACTCGGAGTCACACCCAATATGGGTAATTAGTGAACATACTCAATAAGCCTGAGGGGTGAGCAAAGCATTTTCCTATGTACTTATGATACTGCTGTCAGTTAAAGACAGAAGTGGCAGCAATAAACGCAGCTCTAAAAATAAAACAATACAAAAATGTTAACTATTATGTATGTAAATGTTTACAAAGCAACAAAAAGTGGATTTGACACTTTCAGGTAATTTAAGTAAATATGACTTAGCTAGTGTATGAAAATACATTTTTTGATTAGACACTAGTAGAAAGAAAGCTATTTGGGCTGTGAAATTTCAACACAATAGAAAAAGGATTATTATGTAGTATAATAAATGAACTTGCGAGGCCTATAAAAAGGAACACATGCTCACTTTAGTAGAACGTTAACAGCCTTTCCAAGTATTTCACTAAAAACCCTGTAGACCTATTGCTTTAATTGTAATATTTTTTTTTACAGCTAAGGCATTTTTCTTTGTTATATTCCTTTTGTTACAACAGAAATAAAAAGAGGCTGGATGGGAATAAAACTGTGCACAGCCATTCTTATATTCATTGTTATTTTACACAATAATAACCCAAGGTCTATATGCAATAATGTATATGCTAAACTGCAGTATAATATTAACTTACCAACATACAGCATAAAGGGTTACCCCCAGAGAGGTCAACACCTGAAAGAAGTGCTTAGTAGACCCTGCATAATACATAGTTAAATCAATGGGGGTTTATTCACTAAGGCGAGAGTTTTCAGGAGAGTTTAATTCTGCTCATTATGAAAGGCCAGCACTAGCAAGTTTTTCAACGGGTGAAGAAATCTTACTTATATAAGTATAATATAATACAGGGAGAATCCATCTCATTCTGCAGCAGCCACTCACCAGGGTTGGCTCTTCAACGTATAGAGTGGAAACACAACTCTCCTGTGAACTCTCCATTAAGAGCATAAACCCCAGTCATCCGACCAACCAAATTTTGTATGACATGTATTCACAATGCACAAGAAAGACAGTAAGTTGAAGTCACAACTATGCTGGAAATGTACTTTTAAGCTCCCAGTTTAGTATAAATAAAGCCTAATGAGCATACCAGGGGACATGGTCAGGACTACCCGCTGACATCTGTGGGCATAAGAAAGAGACTTAGGAGTAATTATTTCTGATGACTTAAAGGTAAGCAGTGTCAGAAATAGCAACCAGGGTGCTGGGTTGTACAGCAAGACAAATTAGTAGTAGGAAGAGGGACGTGATTCATTAGACCAGGCCACCTTCTTCCATTGCTTCGTGGTTCAGTACTTATGCTCATTGTAGGCACTTTCAGCAGAAGACAGAGGTCAGCACAGGCACACTGTACGCAATAAACTGCGATGCACTGTGTGTTCTGACACTTTTCTATCATCCAGAATTAACCTTTTGAGCAATTTGAGCTACAGTAGATCATCTGTTGGATTTAAACCACACAGCCAGCCTTTGTCCCCCATGCGCATCAATGAGTCTTAGCTGCCCATGACCCTGTTGCTAGTTTACAGCTTTTCCTTCTTTGGTCCACTTTTCATGAGTACTGACCACTGCAGACCAAGGACACTCCACAAGAGCTGCAGCTTTGGAGATGCTCTGACCCAGTCGTCTAGCCATCACCCATTGCATGTGTAGGTGGGCATCAGCATATTGTGTTATCATGAGTGTATGTGTCAGAATATGGTATTGAAGTGTCAAGGGTGAGCGTAGAGGTAGTGGTTCTTGGAATAGGTACAGGAGGACCAGGATTTAAGTATTAAGTATCGCACAAATTTCCAGGGTTCTACAAAATCTCTTTCTAGACTTCTTCTCCAGGGAAGGTAGCTTTAAGTCCAAGTAGAACGGCTAGCCAAACAACCCAGTAATAAAGAAGCCATATGTTTAGAAACATTAAGCTCAATGCACATTAAATATTTTGACATGACTGTTCCTTTAAATTAAGTCTTAGTATACTTAGTATGCAATTTATACTCATAAGTAGCATTCTATCTGAGGCTATTGTACTCACAGGCATCAACCACCATTCATGCATTTAACAAATTATATTCCTAAAATAAGTTTCTCTTCTCTGTGCTTTGTAAACTAATTATATACAGTTTTTATTTTAAGCTGTTAGCACTTTTCTCTCTAAAAGAGCAAGCATATGATTAATTATATGATTACCTAAGCCTCTGAGGCATGAAGTATTTGCACTTCATCAAAATAGGACTGTTAAAAAATAGGTAATGTTTAAAAGTGAGAAAGGAGGAATTATTTGACAGGCACAACATTTTTACAGCTTTTAAACCATCCGCTGACATAAATTATTGTTTTTAACCACTGATCGTGCATCTTAGAGAGATTTTAGGATTACAGAATAGATCTGAATACTAATTTAGAAGCAGAAGTCACTGAAAAAATAAGTAAATAGTTTTTTTCTTTTTTTATTACAACCATCATTGTTGGTTTTATTATAACATTCAGGGCTTACCCCCAAACTAGGTAGATAGATGTATTTGAAATGTCAAATGTGATAGGTCAACACAATATAAAAATAAATAAAAATACAATTTGGTATCCCGCTAGCAGACATCATGAATTTTGCTGTTAGGACAATGAGTATAAGTTCTGTACGGGAAAACATGGCGATACATTCCCTAGTGGTTGTGGATGGTTGGCACACCATTATGCCACCTGTGCTAGCACGTTGTGTAGTTTACAGCACTACTTGATATGTCTGTGTTCTGCTGCCTTAATGTACCTCCTACTGACCTTCAAGGAGGTAAATAGCACATCTCCATTTAGGCAATGGATTCATTTATGTAAGATGATTAATTTATGGAAATAGTAATGACAAAAGAAGTCCAAAATAATTCGTAATCAGCCTATGCATAGTACCATTTGAATAGTAAGGGGAAATAAGTTAAAAGCATCTCAAATACCTCAAGACTTAAATAAAAATGAAGAAAAAGTTTTTCCTTTAAGAGCACTTTATTTACATTATGTTTTCTTCAAACAGAACGCAAGGAAGTAATTTCGTGAGTTGTAGTGTTTGCCATTCTCAATGTCTGCTTTGTAGTTATGCTTATAGCAATGATGGAAACTCCGGCCTATATTAGTTACCATGATTTTCAATGCGGTAGAACATAATTACACCTATACCACTAAATGTTCCAGGCTCCTAAAAATGAGGAACACCAGAGAACAAAAGTGGTAGTGGGTCACGGAGGCACTGTGCTCCATTTAACAGGGCTGTTCATCATGCTCTGCCAACCACGTGAGTGATGGTAACACAGGAAAATAATCTGACGGCACATAAAAACCATTCTCCCATGGTCTGCCCATTTTTCCAGATGTAGAGACTCAAACCTTTATCAGTTCTTCTGATGGGAGGCTGTTACATTTATCTGCCACCCTCTCTGTAGGCTGTGCCAATTTGGGCACATTAACAATGCATTATGAAGTGCTAAACTACTGAGTGTGAGATTAAAGTTGGGCCAGCATAAAGCATAGGTAATACAATGGAAATAAATAGTTGCCACGACTTGCCCCATAACCATGCCAGCGCAAATTAAATGTCAAACACAAGCCTTCTGGCATATAGTTAACTGCATTATTTCATTTTATAAACAAATGGCACAGTCTTTTATGATATGCCATTCAATAAACATAATTTATGTACGTCTACTTTCTGATGCTGGCTACGTATGCTGGAAGGTATATCATGTTTATTTCTGTATCTGCACCTTTTCCGTACATTTGTTCACTCTTAATGAATTCATCAGCCTTATCAGATCCAGTTATATTCCATACACAGATCCAAATTCAGAGTTTAAGAAATAGCCCACAAAATCTTGGATAAAAGTAAATTTGTCTCTACGTAGAAAGAAATTGCAAAACTAACCCATGATATTCAGCAGTAATACATTATCTGCTTCAAAGCACAAGAAGCAATTAAGATTAAGTGATTCATTGTTACCTACAGGGAAAATCAAACCTTTTTATGCAGCTGAAATGTGTTAAAAAAAAGTGTGTAGAAAAACTTGTATATCACTTTTCTTTAATTTTGAGCAAAAATGCAAAACATAGCAGAAGAAATGGCAATTGATGACAGTCTCAATACATTTATGTGCAGTGGGAGCAGGGCTCAACTGTATTGTGTATCTGACAACAAGCATTGCTTACAGTATAATAATCTGAAAATTGTGGTCATCTGCCTTAAGTATCTTTCGGTGTGGAGTTCCACATATAGCGACTGGGGTCCTAGAACCACCAGGCCATCACACATAGTTTACATTGAGCGGATCCTTTAATACTTCTTTTATGGTTTTATATGATGTTCTTCCTGGGAAGTGTATGTCAAAACAGAATGTATTCTCTCAGGAATGTGTTTTGGGCCACTTAGCAGGAGTTACACCTTGCAAAGAATGTGGCCAGCCCTCCCATGATTGGAATTTAAGTACTTCTTCTAATTCCTGGCAAGGTAACAGACCATGACATTGATGCAGCACATTATTCTTTAAAATGTGATAATAAACTCTTAAAACCTTCAGTAAAGTGAAAGTCACCTGAAAAAATATCATAAATGCATCAACAGTATATTGAAAAAAAAACAGCTACATCATATGCTACAGAGACTTATGTAAAAGAACATTGATTTACTTTCCATACTGATCTACACTATGTGGACAAAAGTATTGGGACACAACTCTTAATCATTGAATTCCGGTGTCTCAATCAAACCCATTGCCACAAGCACCTAGCCATGTAGTCTGCATTTACAAACATTTGTGAAAAAAATAGGTCATTCGTAAGAGCTCAGTGAATTCAAGCGTGGTACTGTGATTGGATTCCACCTTTGCAATAATTCATTTGTGAAATTTCATCCCTGCTAGATATCCCACATTCAACCATAAGTGGTATTATTGGAAAGTGGAAGCATTTAGGAACAACAGCAACACAGCCACGAAGGAGAAGACCACGTAAAGCCACAAAGGAGAAGACCACGTAAAGTCACAAAGCAGGGTCACGGAGTGCTAAAGCGCATGGTAAATAAAAGTCGCCAATGCTCTGCTGATTCCACAGCTGAAGAGTTCCAAACTGGCATTAATATCAGCACAAAATGGCGGGAGCTTCGTGGAATGGGTTTCCATTGCAGAGCAGCTGAATGCAAGACTCACATCACCAAGTACAATGCCAAGCGTTGGATCGAGTGATTTAAAGCATGCCGCCACTGGAGTAGTGGAAACGTGTTCTGCAGAGTGATAAATCATGCTTCTCTGTTTGGCAGTCTGAAGGGCGTGTTTGGGTTTGGCGATCCCAGGAGAACGTTACCTGCCTGATCGCATTGTGCCAACTGTAAAGTTTGGTGGAGGAAGGATAATGGTGTGGGGCTGTTTTTCAGGGAAGTAAAGGGAAATTTTCATTCTTCAGCATGCCAAGACATTTTGGACAATGCTATGTTTCCAACTTTGTGGGAACAGTTTGGGAGACCCTTTTCTATTCCACAGTGACTGTGCCAAGTGCACAAAGCAAGGTCTGTAAAGACAGGGTTGGACTTGTGGAAAGTCTTCCCAGAAAAGTGGAAGCTGTTATAGCTGCGAAGGGGGGACAAACTAGATAGTAATGTCTATGTATTTCAATGCAATGTCATAAAAGTCCCTGATGGTGTAACGGTCAGGTGTCCCATCTAGTGTATATATGGTAGCTAGACAGATACCACATGTACCAGCATGTACTGGCTGCCTGGGTATGATAGGAGTGTGATTCCTGTTAGAAATCACACTCCTATCATGCCAAGTCATATTGCTAATTTTTTTTGTCCAATTGTGGTGTGTTACCTACTTTTATTAAAAATGTGAGTTTTTATTATTATTTTTAAAGTGGGGGGTCATTTTTGGTTTGGCTAAGTGAACCGTGAATGTTTTGGTCCAGAATTTTAATTTTGGTGCATCCCTAGAATAAATAGAACTATTTCATTTTTAATAATCCTGAGTCCTGAATTTGTTGTCTTTCTAGGCCCAGAAATCAGTGAGAGGAAAAGTAAAGGTTTTGTGTCATTTACTTTATTTTAATCTGCATATTTTATTAAAGGCCATATTTTCTCACAGTGAAAAATGAGTGCGGCCCGCGCACGTATACAATTCTGATGAAGTGGCCCACTGCAGAAAAAACTTGGACACCCCTGGGGTAGACAGTGAGAAGGTGGGTAGGGAGAGGGTAGCTAGTGAGAAGGGGCGTAGGGAGAGGGTAGCTAGTGAGAAGGGGGGTAGGGAGAGGGTAGCTGGTGAGAAGGGGGGTAGGGAGAGTGTAGCTAGTGTGAAGGGGGCGGTAGGGAGAGGGAAGCTAGTGAGAAGGGGGCGATAGGGAGAGGGTAGCTAGTGAGAAGGGGGGTAGGGAGAGGGTAGATAGTGTGAGAAGGGAGGGGGTAGATAGTAAGAAAGTGTGAGAGGGGGTAGATAGTGTGAGAAGGGGGAGAGGGGGTAGATAGTGTGAGAGATGGGGAGAAAGTGGGGATCTGATGGGGGAAAATGCTGTCCCCTCCATATTTTTAGGGGTTCCTACGCCCATGAGAGAGAGCGCAAGAGAGTGAATGAAAGTGAGACAGCGTAAGTGTGTGTTCATGTACACCTTAGCTTTATTTATTTACGGTCATTTTAGTTGTGCGCAATATATTACATTATAACAAGATGATCAGATTATAATTGGAGAATGCTCCACTGACTTTATTATTCTATTATAAATGACAGCTCTTCATAAGTAGAAAATGCAAAATGCTAGAAAACAATATCCTGAACACTTTCCTTCGGTAAATGAACAAAAGGTTTAAAAAGCACATCCTTATAACATTATCCCTCTGCAAAAACCCAAGGGATCTTTGGCTGTGATTTCACTGCCAAAACGACGAGTGTGTGAAATGTTTAGTAAGCAGATGCTCACACGCTGTGTGTCTACCTCTCAGGAAAAAAAAACATTTTTTAAATCATTTTATAATTTACAGCCACTACAAGCTAGGAGCACACTCCAAATTGTGTAATGGGGTGAGGAGGCTATGTTCCCTGCATCTGAGAAAAAAAAATCAGTATGCCAACACTATCTTGTCTTTCATTTGTACATGTAGCTGGGATCAATTAAAAGTTGGCCATGCAAACACTTAGATGAAGTACTTGCCAACAGGAAAGCTGATGCCTTGGGAATGCTAACTACTCGATGTGCGTTTACAGTGAGCCGTGGAACAAACTGGAGATGTTGCCTTATGGTCAATGATTGCCGCGCAATTAAAAATAAAATATTCGGGAAGCTAATCATTTCTGCTGAGTCAAAAACATGTCATTGTTGACTTGTTTTCTTACCTTTGGGTGTCTTCTTTTAAGTAAAGGGTAAGAAGTTGTTTCGGGATATGAAAAGACATGCAGCTCTCCGACATCTGCTCTCGGACACATATCCACTTGTTATCAGCTGACGGGAATCTGTAAAACTTATAGATGGGATTCTTTAGCACTGTTAAGGAGAAGAAAAAGGTACACACATATTTGAAACCACAAAACATCAATAGCATTTTGTAAACTACTTAAAGACTGTTTATGTCTCCACATATAAAATGTTGTGGCATTTGTATCTATACGGAAAACTTTTGCCATATCATTGATATTGCCTATATGAAAGTTGTTGTTTTTTTCTCCCGTTTTAAAACAATTGTAATAAAAAGCCATATGGTCTTTAAAATACAGCCATGATTGAGTACATATAATCTTTATATATTTTAAGATACCGTGAATGGTACTGATTTAACATATACACACTCAATGTAGAGATGAATAGACACTGATTCTACATCTACCTGCCAATAACCACTATATTTATCACAGTTCAAAGTGATAAAGATCTTTCAACCTCCCATACTTGTTATGTAAAAGATTTTTGTAAAGATGAACAGTACTGAAAGGATATATGCTGAGCCTTGCAATGTATTAATATCATGTACAGTCGTGTGAAAAATAAATTACTCCTTCTTTGAATTCTATGGTTTAACATATCAGGATATAATAACTAGACTTGGGTGCCGGCCAAGTCTTCATGTTCGTCTTCCAGGGAAAAAAATCTTCATATGCCACGAATATTCGCCCGTTGTTAAAATACGCAGCAGCTTTGGCGCCAGGCTTTTAAAAGTCTGCAAGAGGGAATCTGTTGGTCACCGGCAGGGGGCTCCTCTGCCATTAACCAATGAAGGGCAACTGCTCTTCATTGGTTAATGCCAGACGAGCCCCCTGGTGGCGACCAATAGAATCGCTCTTACGGACCTTTAACTCATGAGGCCGAAGTCTCCCTAGGCCAAGTTGCCTCGAGCTGTACCTTGCCCTGCACTTTGCCAGGGGGACTAAAATCCCTGTTCCTCCAAGGCCAAGTTGCTCAAAGCGGTTGTCTAAGACTCTAAGCAACTTGGCTCGGAAGGAACAGGGATTTCGTACAGACCTTTAACTCCTGGATCCTCCCCAGTATTCGGTATTCACTTTGAAAAACGAAAGCCGAATACGAATGCACAAGTCTAATACTAACAATCCTCTGTACAACCTCAGATGAACAACGACACATGACATATTACACCGATGCCATGATTTATTCATCAAACATTATTAGAAACGGAAACTTTTATGACCCCAGGGATCTCAATTGGCACAGGGTTGCCCTGTGCAGCAGGGGGTTCACCTTCAGGGTTCCCCAGTACAGCTGTCAGGTGCTGCAGCATACAGGGATATGCACTGATCACTTTGAATGTAACTGTGTCAGTCTGTTTCTTCATGCAGTTGCAGGGATCTAGCCAGAGGGTTGTGGGAAGGGATGGCAATGGGCAGGCCAGAGCAAATGGATGCTGGAGAGAGCAGGTTAGAGCACAGGGGCCAGGAAGAGGATTGGAGGATAAGACGGGAGCTGGAGGAGTCAGAGAGAGGCTTCGCAGGGCAGAAGGACAGGGAGGGCAACACTTGCCAGCGTGGGAACTGTAATGCTGGATGGCAACACGGCCAATCATAGTGCAGCATTTGCAGGCCCCGCCCAGCATGACTGACAATTCCCACTGTGACACGGCTATTATATATTAGATTGGTGAAGCCCCCGAGATAACAGTCCAACAGGCTTACTGGGCAGGGATATTGATGTCTTTACAAAATGGTAATTCTGGGGCAAAATGGCTTTACTAATCAATACAATGCTTCTGCTAATTGTACCATTCCACTGGTCAATTCCAAATTAAATATAGGAGGACACGAATTAAAAATACAATTTCAGCCGCACAACTAGTAGGAATTTTCACTTAGATAAAGATATCCAAAAGTTCAGGAAAATAATTTTCACAGGCAAAACACTACATTTCTGGGTTTGTATATGCCCATTCAATAAATGTGATCTGTATCTATCAAAGCCATATGGATTTAACTTATAAACAGAATCCATGCAGTGAAGCTTAAAAAACTAGTAAAACACATAAAAGAATGCAGTTCAAAGTCAGCCACTGCTTTTCCATACTTTTCATTGTTTCAAACCAAGAACATTGGGTAGGGTTTGTGCATACTTTTTTTTTCCAACGCATGGGGCTTTGTTGAGGAATTAAAAAAAGATGACTGCAAGAAAATAAAGAATTGACCTTTTAAAAACAGTCTGTGCATTGCATGAATGGCCGTACCTGCAAATATATTGTATGAAGCCAGAAGATGATTATTTACAGGCAAGTCATTTGGAAGCACTGCAATTTATGAGAGGTGATTTGAAATCCTAGTGGGAACCCTGGTACCTTTCTCCCTTGGCAGCATCTTCATGTGCATGTCCTACCTTTACGTTTATACATAAATATGATATATTTAGTCTAAACTTTTATAATGAAAGAAGAAATAAAAAGAGCTCACAATAATTCTGCCTGATTTATACCGTGAGAAATAATAAATGCCATGATTACGGTGTGTTTATGCCAGATATGTGGGCTCAACGACCTTCACATAAAACCCTTTATTTAAGTAACCATTAAAAAAACTTCAAGGAAGAACTACATGGAGTTCTTTATTCCCCATAAAATGGCTGAGTTATGACAGCTGCATTCGCTTTTAAACTGTTTCTACTGAAGAGTATCAGGAGGGAAAAAATTAACAACTCATATCTATTTTTTAAGCATTAAAACAGCAGAGGTGAACGGATAATGTTTGTGTCAACAGAATAAAGGCATTTAATTCCCAAGTGCAGTGGAAGCTTAGCATTCAAGCCAGGCTGGCAGCCATTATTAAATGTTTTTCGTCGGTTAAATAAAACATGTCTTGCCAGGATTATTATGAGCCTTTTAAATGAGGCTACCTTGGGAACGGGACTATTCAGAGCACTTTATGGAACCTGAACATGAAAAATGTAAAATATAATGAGGGCATTTGTAGAGGGGCACCAAAATCACTATTTATTTGTATTAACCATGAAACCTTGTGGGCGAAAAGTAAGGGTTAGTGATAACATCTGAACAGTTTTTATTAACTTTGTATGGCCCATTGTGTGATATACTTGAATTTGCTGCCCAGTGAAAATTACGGTGGCTATTTTTTAATTAAGTATTTGCAAAGGAAAGGAAAGCTCTGTTCGTAATCATTTTAAGGATTTTATTGCCATTTCTTATTTGTTACTTTAAGTAGAGAACTGCATCTCTAATATGGATTTAGATAAAGATTATAATGTGATTTCTACCAGAGAGGCAAAATGTAGCAGCCAGGAACAAATCAAAATGATCACAAAAAGTTAGGAGGCGAGCATAAAATTCTATGAGCCACAGCTACATGGTTCCTAAGATTTGTCCTCCTCTAACCCAGAGCTTATGTCCTATTAAACTCACAATACTTACTGTAAAGATTAAAAATGAAGATATTTGTTAGATTTTTGTTTCCTTGTTGGAAAACATTTTACAATTTTAGTACTGATTATATAAGGTAAGTCCCTGCAATATTAAACAATCTTGTGAATTTAATTTTCAGGCTTATAAAATTTTTAAGTATCTTCACAGAAAATGATTATTTTTTTTATTAATAAAGCATATATTCTCTTAGTTACGTTAAGCTTTAAAGTACTCTAATGGACTGCTCACTGCTCAGCTCTAGAAAATCTTCTAAGGTGGGATCAGCATATATATAGCTTATGGCTCCTAATGATTTTTTTGAGGAAATATTATCCATCCGAAAAGGTTAAGGATAAGATGCATCCACTAAGCACAGTACATTGGTGTTATACGTGTAGCTCCATATCTGAAAGTGGTAGTGTAAATTAGCACTGAATAACACCAAAAGATCTTTTATTATAATTTATTTAGATAGACTAATCAATTACTTTTGTTTATCGCTTTCGAATTAATTAAACTATGGATAGCGGTTCCACCTTCCCATCAAGAGCCGGTGAAATTCTCCATGTCTTTTCTTCCCTACTCAAGACCCAACTCAAGAAGTTGGCATACCTGCCAAAGAAGGGAAACTGAGCAATAGCCTCACATTTACAAAATGTATTTACGTATATGCTACTACTTGTGAGGCAAGATGATAATTAGAGCCACTGCAATTATATAACATACCCATAATTACCTTATTAGACGAACCCAGTTCATTTAACTCTTATTTTGACAAGGACAATTATATAGGAATGAATGTCGGTATCATTATGTAAAATTGGATCTGGTCCTTCAACTTGTTTTGAGTGTCAACAAATATAACTCTTAATTACTGCTTTATGGTTAATTTATGTCACTTGAGTTTGTATGTTTGTAAATACGAAGCTTCTATGTTTGACTAAGATAGCCAGCATGCACTAGCTTAACACAGTGAATGACATCAATTTTATCAGGCGAATTCACTTTAGGTAAGGAGTTTAATCTAACATGCAAAGATTGCAAATTAGCTGCTTCAACAGTTTACAAATCACTTTAGAATTAGTATATTGTCTCAGTTTTGATTTGTAGATTAGTTCAGAAATAGAATTCTGTATTTATTGTAATTATGATCATCATGATCACCTGCTTTTGTTTTGTCTTCTATCACCCTGTACTTTAATTGGTTGATATTCTCGTGCGTAAGTAATTCTTTACTTTTACCGATCGAATCCATTTAATCCTAAAATATTGGCAGTAGTGTAAAAAAAAATCCAAACAAGGCTAGTTTATCATGGAGCACAGAACTGCTAAACAGAAATATAAAGCAAGACAGATTACATATAAACCAGCCAATTCAAATATTGCAAATGAATGAGTTGTACAGAGCCTTAGCGGAACCGCAAGGAGAAGATTGCATGGAAGAACACAGCGGAAAAAGAGAGAGTGGGTGGAAGTTCTATCATATACATGTACACAGAAAACTCAGGAGATAAGACTTGGTAAACATCAGATAGTAGACTGTGCAATAAAGCCATAGAACCTGTGTGGAACAGCAGGAAAAAGCATTTTATAGATCTCCACTGACAAGGAACTTAAAGGAATAATATTTATTTTCATGGAAAGTTAGGTAAATCACAATTTGCTTCATTTTTAGTTGTGCCCAATGTTGCGTATAGCATTTGAAGAAGGCTGCAGTAGGTATTCCTATACCTTTGTGGCGCCCCTGATGTACCTTATAAGCACCTATTCACATAAAGTTTGTGGTTTTCACTGTAATCAGAGAAGTCATTAAGCAATATAAAAGCTTAAGGCTTCGGTTCAATAAACAGTAACATACTTCAGTAAGCTTTGGCAATAATAGAAAATGAACCAAAAGCTTTATTTTTCATTAAAAAAAAAAACAAAACCGTATCCGTGAAAAGCCCTACATTGTAGTCAGTGGAACCAAATGAACATTATGTACAGAGGGATTCAGGACAGACAAAGTAAAGGTACAAAGACACCGACGTCCATGACAAGACTGGTGAATTCTATGGTGCATATGGGGCATTTAGTTAAGCGCCGTCACAAAGTCTGCTGCAGCCCACACCTGGTGGGAATGTAGCACATTATTGCCTTAACTTTGTTAAGATGGGTTTGAAACATATTTGCCATGTCTCCTCTACATAATAGATACAACAAATGAAGTTGTTTTGATGCTGGTGGCAGGTTTGCTGTATCCATACCTGGGGACTTCATGGGGTAGGCTACACGGATCTCTCCCTCCTCTGGGGAAGTGGATTTGTGAAGCGGAAAGCTAGTCATAGGGCTTCACCCGGAGCCTCCGATTAAAATACAGAATGTTCCGGGGTTTGGCTGGTGGTTAGATTTTGTTTAATAGAAAATGCCAAGGGTTGGGTGGAAGGTGGCAGGGCTTGCCTAGGGTGCCAGAAATTTCATGTTGCTTTTCTTATTGGGAATTGGAATATATTAATTTTACTTGCACAATCTTGTATCCTTTTCCTTCACACAATTAAAACAAACACACAAGCAGTATTATGCACACATCTTTGGATTTTCATTGCATTCTGATATAACTGCAAGTTATAACATGATTAAACAATAATAGATCTGCAAAGAAATGCTCAACATGTCCTGGAAGGTTGATTGGAATTCACACCATACCTGTGTTTAGTAGAGGTAAATTGTCACTTCCGCTAACTGCCTCTGGTGCCGAGCATTCACAAACCAAAGAACACTGTAAAGACATGAACGTGGTGGGTTACTGTTCGGAAAAATATGGTTATTACTGAAAATATGGATTTTTTTTTAAAACAAAAACAAAAAAAACAATTCCTTAAATCAGACCCAAACGTTGTTTGACTAGATTCAGTTACTGCTTGTAAGCAGCTGAATGAATTGCATGTTGTGGAATTATACAGGGGTCACTTTCAACTATATTCAAACAATAGCACGACTTTCTTTGATGTGTCCTCTTACTGACTCGCACTATCCTTACCTTACAGAAACACTCTGCATGGAAGCAAACTCCTGCCCCTCTCTGCGTTATTGTTAAAGCCTCTCAAAACACAGGCACGCATTATTCTGCTCCATGTTTTTCATTTTCATACAGTTTTTTTGCCAACATTGTGGAAATCCCAGCACACCACTTACCAAGATGTATTTATATGCCTTATGCATATTTTTAGATTGCCAAAGTTAATGTAAATTAACATACGGTTAGAGTATTCTCATCCCATTCAGTAGAATGCGACACAAAAGTTCACCAAGGTAATATATCTAGGTTTTATTAGCTCCCCGAGGCAAGGGGCAATGAGATCAAACACTTCTCTGTTAATACTGAAAATTATGACAAGACTAGAGCTATAATAGATATATCAAATAATGATGGATTCCTCTGACACACAAATACCATCTATGTGTTACTTGACAGAGAGCTTTAAGCCATGAATCACAACATTTTCACTTTTGTTTCAATTGATTTCTTTCGTTTCTATGAAATAGGTTAAAGAATCAAAAAAAAAATTTCAAGCACCTTTTAAATTGTTTCCATAATTAGTGTCTTACAGCATCTTGACTGCTCTGTATAAGCTGTAGTGGTACTTGTTTTTCATTATACCTTTCCAACCGGTGTCAAATGACCTAGAGGGCACGGGTATTCTTCGTTATTTAATTAATATATGTAATTAATAGAAATATTTAATGTGTCTAGAACTAAGCAATGTGTGAGCTATAGATTATTCTTAAGACAATGTGTTTGTGCCATTCTAGACTGTTTAAAGTGGACAGCAGGGCAGTCTTTAACATGGGGCAAGAGAAGAAGCTGCCCAGGCGTACTTTAGGGGCCCGTTACAGCTGGCCATCAGGCCCCCACAAACCAGAGGTCTATCTGGTCACCGGAACGTGCTTCCTCTAGCTATGCCAGGAGGAAGTATTAGAGGAGAACTGGGCTCGGGGTCCACGGCTGTTCAAAGACACTTCCTGGTGGAGTGTAAAAATGATATGTTGCTTTATTTCAACTGGGTATTGTAAAATTTAGGGCTGATTTTCTAAAATAAAAGGCACAATTTACACTAAATCAATATGTCTGTAGACAACTATACTTATTACTTGACACTTATTGTACATCCCCTTTTTATTATGGAGTAAACTATAAAGTTCTTCACACATTTGCTTAATAAATAATAATATACAGTACATATTTTATCTAATATTGAATTGAATTTGTAAATGTATGACTATGTTCTCCAATTAGCCTATCCAAAACTTCTTTTGATTGAGATTTTTTATTTCATACCCCCCCCATGCGTTGGCATCAAAAATATTCACAGTGTTTCCCAATAAATTATATCAGAGCCATTAACTTCATTACTACAGGAGATTTAAAGGAATACAATACTCATAAAAATATGTATCATAATTCCAGATAGCACTTGTCCTTTCTGATCCTGCATTGGAAATACGTTCTTCCCATCCCCAGCATACCTTTTGTGACTAATCTGCAATAGCCACAATATCTTCCATGATTAGGGAATTTAGAATTGACATAAAAGGTTGCCTGGGAATCTACTGAACAGACTGTGAATCATATTTACTATGAAAAAGGCCAATTCTATTTTTTTTGTGCTATCACATAGCAAGCAGGTGTAGAAAATTGTGAGCATTCATTACCACCCTTTCCATGTCCGAATTGCTATGCAAATTGACATAACCACCGAGTAGAATATTTTAAAGGTATGTTCCCGCGAAGAACATTTTACCTGTTGATAAACACAGCTGTGGGATAATTTTAACAATTTTTCTTATATTTCTAATCTTGCAAAACTTATGTTTTTAGCCTTGCTAATCATCTAAAATGACATTTTACACAAATTGTTCAAGCCCAAACCTCATGCATAATCTATAAATGCAGTTTTCTGGAAAAACATAAAAATAAAGATTTGAAGGCAGATGAAAGCTAGCTGGCCAATCTAGTCTACTCGTCGTGCTAATAATATATTATATAATACATTTAATTGGATATATATATATATATATATATATATATATATATATATATATATTATGACATTGTAAGCTCTAGGGAGATGATTTGTTTGGTATTTACTATACAATTCATGTATGTGGTTCCCTTGTGTGGAGCAGGTTTCTGAGAATTATCGTCCTAGAGGACCATGCTTAAGATCCCTATAAGTGACATTATGTATATACATACACATCACACACATACACAAAAAGAAATCCATCTATAGATCTCACCTGATTATTGAGCGTTTCTTTTTACTTGCCTACTTTTATCACTTTGTACTGAAATAGCTTTTATTACTTTTACATTTCAACGATATGACCAATTGGTTACCTTTTGTCCTTGTGCATCTGTTGTAATGTGATCTGCTGCTTCCCCATTCTGTATCTCCCCCATCTTCAACAAATTGACTTCGATATTACCGATTTTCTTTCCACCATTTAAGGTTCTGAAACGGAACGAGGGAGGACCAGTGAGATACACACTTCATTAAAACTAGACTTGTTCAACAAGTTTAATTATAGATCATTACAACCAGATACTGCTATTAACAAAAGAAATGATAATGCAGGAGGTGTCTACAAGTTATTTCCAGACTCTGCTCACATACAAACACGTAATCACGCAATACCAGTCCCACTTCAGGGACACCATCCAAGTTGTTGGCATGTACTGCCTTTTCCCACCAGCCATAAACTGCAACAGCAGGTGGGTCAGTGCTACCACCCAGCTTCCCCATGGGACCCTGCCCGCAGGAAAGGCCCACACCGTACACTCTAACCAACGAGATGGGCACCCCCACAACTTGAACAAAACTGTGTCCAATAATCCCACCAATCACCATGCTAGCAGGCTAAAACGTATAACTCTCTAAACAAGGGGAAGAGAGGGAAATGTCTCTGCTTTCAAGTCTGTTGCAGAAAAAGGAAGGTAAACTATTGCTACAACACCTTTATATACATATACATATATATTTGTATTTATTTTTATTATAAACCCACCTATCATATACTACCAAACAAGCCCCCCTCCCATACCCACTATCACCCACGCTACTTATCACAGCCTTGCTACTTATCCAAACTCAGGCTGGATCATGGCGTCCTTTCTCATATCTGGGTTTATATAACACGACTGTTGCCACAGGTACACTATCATTAGAATAGAAGATCCAAAGCACATCGTCCCCAGCAGACTGCCACTAGGCAATGAGCCATAGGCTCAAAGTTCCGAAAAACCATATAACCACATAAAACAATGAGACTGCTCTACATCTACCACTCTGCAAATTTTACAGGAATCTGCAGCAAAGGCACTTATCACAGATGTATTCCCTCTGACAGCATCAAGCATCATAGGGGTTAATAAATCTTTATTATTTTGGGCTGCAAATTTCTGTTTGAAGTCTACCTGTTACAGTCCAAATGTTCTAAAAATACCCTTCTGCGCATTCATAGTCTGATTCACCTCTAGGTACCTTTCATTACATAGATATTCTTTTAACTGTGTGACATCACTGGCCGATGCTGCCAGATTCATCTATTTTCTGCCTTAGCTGGCTGCTGAAGGTCACAGCTGATCTGATACATGGCAGTATATTTAACAGTCTGCACATTTATATGGCGTCAGTGCAATTATCAAAACACGGCTCACGGGCTTTTTATTTCACCTACATTTCTAGGAAGGAAATAATATCGACCTCACTTGAGTACGAAACCGTTTTGAGATTTCTTGCTGCAAAATTGACACCTAGCATTTATCTGTTTGCCTAGCAGAACTAGACATAAGCGGGTGCCGAGTTCACGCTTGTTTGGATGTGTGAGACAGCCACTTCACATCCTTATGAGGTCACGAACATCACAACGTTGTCCCTCAACAAAGGCTACAGGAGGCCTAAATGTTTTTTGTCACTGATCTTCAAGCTCTGAAACATGGTCAAGTGCACCACCAGCTCATGTATTAACAACTTATTTGATATCTGTGAAGTCTAATGATGACTTATTTTCTTCGTCTACTATATACCTTTAGAAATTAGAATGTTCTCCCATTTGTATTTTGTAAGCTGTAGTCATTCAAGTGCTGCTAGCCTCATTACCTAACTGACCTGCTGAATCATCACATTCATTTAATGGAAAGTGCTAAATACACAGCGTGTGGTATAGGTTTAGAACCCCTTACAATATAATCATACATGGCAAATCTCTCTATTGCCTTGCAACCAAATAAATCTTTAAAGGTGCTGCTTAAAGATTATTCTTTCATTGACAGTCTTGAGGAGGAGGAGGGCTAATCTCCTGCCGCATCTCTCCTGTTCCCTCAGCTCTTGTACATTTGATGTAACCCTTTCCTTTGCCCACTTTTTATCCACCCTTCACCTCCGGGTGTCATTCCTACCATGATTCTGCAGTTTCACTGCCTCTGAATCCATTCAACGTCTTAATGTTTGTCTCTGTGTCAGTACAGTCCTTACAGAGGTTTCTGTGCCTTGAAGGTTTTTAGGTGTACCTTTTTTATATAGACTGTATTATACTTGTTTATGCTGTTAATCGTGTTCTGAGCTGTGTTGCAGTATGTCTTGTAACTGATATGTATGTTCTGTCATGGATTTAATTCAACATTCGAAACAGCTGTAGGTGGAACACTCAGACTCATGCATTTCAAGCTCTATGCTGAGATCCATGTCTATATGTGAATGAGGAAGCCCATATAGGTAGGGAATCAAAGAGTGACATACCTTGCGCATGTCTTATATTTTCCACTGGCCATAATTAAAAAAAAAAATTAAGAAGCGTTAAATTTTAAACCAAAAATTCCAGCGAATGAGCAGACAAGAGCTAGGTCAAAAAACCCACTTGTCTCCAAAAATGGGAAGAAACTAGTTCTTTTCACCCAGGGAAAAAAACTCTCACAACAAATGTGTTCTTGTGGTTGCATTTGCACCAATGTATACATCACAAGCGTGGTGATGTATACGTCACATGACTGGAGACACCAGCGGTTGGAAACTGGTTCTAGATTTACCATGTGCTTGAAGCAAATGCTTTGGTATGTTTTAGGCAACAGAACAGATTGGTGGTTTTTAATTATTCTCAATCATTCACATTAGGATATAGGAGTCTTAAAAATAATACAAAAAAAGATTAAAACCATGAAGGTCAACTGCCAACAAAGGTCAAAGAGGATACCTTTTATTTGGTCAAAATATAATCAAAATCCAACAATAAAAGCAATTGGACTTGCAGTGAAATGTAGAAAATACACATATACTATTACAAAGTGCAGAGCCTTCACAATGCTTGTGACAATAATATATGTGTAATTTCTAGGATTTATGTTTTTTGTAGGTATTTAAGCACTGAATCCGTTTTTGCTTGACATCTTCCGGGTTTCTTTGATTTGATTTCAAAAACCCTCTTTACAAACTCCTTTTAAAAGTATTTGGCAGCATGAATCCACCGCAAGGAAATTAATATTTTACGTGTGAATGATACCAGTGCACAAATCAACAAACAGCTCCATAAATGTCTGGGGAACAGCCATCATTAGCTTTGCCGGCCGCTGTGAATGTAAAATACCACTGGTGCAGCTTTGCCATCAAAACAACGAGCATGCTGTGCATTTAAAACACATCAGCGCAGATATATAGGATTAATGTCCAGCCTGGCCAAAATGGGAGGTGATATTTCCGTATAATAAAAACAATAGCAAACATAGGATAAAATATCACGTTTCTGGCCTTAATACTGTACTGTCCTGCTCTGTTGTTTGCATTCTTTTTAGTTTTATAGAAAATGTGCTGAGCCAGGTGTTTTATCTCCAAGTCCTGCTGTAGATTGTATGGAAGGAACCTTAAACATGGGCCTTGTAGTTAGCTGCCGTCTCAATGCCAGAAATACTTTCTTGGGATGTGTACTTAGTTGTTGGAACAGAATCATAGTTGGTGTGTTCCAATCAATTCAGCACAAAAGTCTAATGAATACCAAGCGATGCTAAACATTTGCTTGCGTAGTATGCAAAATTTAGTAGATATCAGATGGCTGCGCTTTGTTTATCACAGACCAAACTGTGCAGGGAACATTAACAGGACTTCTGCAAGAGACTTTGTTAAATTAGATCTAAATTATTTATTTAGTTACCAAACTCTGGATCACTGAATATGTTGGAGATAAAATTACAATTTCGAATGGAATGGAAATGTAGCAAATACGCAACAGTGTGTAGAAAATGTCTATTTGGTATTGGGAAAAAATTGTAACAGTTAAAGAAATTAAGGCAGTGATAAAAAAAACAAGTCACAATTTTAATGTCAAAATAGCATCTGGTCATATAAGTTGCTGTGGATCATGGAAATAATCAGTTGCAGAGTTGGACCTAGCGCAAGTTTGGATGTTATCTGGATGTGAAGACATTAGAAGGGTCAAGTATTTATCACAGACTCCAGACAAGTTCTTTCATTTAATTTTATAAAAAACGGCTCTTGATAGTAAGAAATTCGTACAGAGTCACTCTCATACCTGGGAACTGTAAGAGATTGTTAGTCCATTCTCCAGAAAATAAGAATATTTTAAGGATTTTACAACCTAGGGCTGGGGGATTCATTTTCTACATTGATTTGTTGATAAATGAGCTTACCAACCAATAGAAAAGGAGAACCACTTTGGTACGTGTGGGTAAACAGAGTTAAAAACATTGGCTGTAGCAATTTAATAGTGTTTCCCACGGCACAAAGAGTGAGTGGGCTGTGGGAAAACCACTGGTGGTGGTGGAGGGGAGGACAGCCTTGTCACTTGACTATTATTATAACAAACATACTGAAAGTTCCCAAGACATAAACACTCTCTGAAATGGTAGATGAAGACATAAAAAGGAAGAGACTATATATATACACTTGTTTTGTTGTTCACGATACAATATTTGCGTTAGGTATGTGTGAGCCATAAGTCCCAGGAACATTTGGGTTTTTTTAATCATATGACAGAGGTCTTGTGCATAATTTATATAAAAAAAGCAATCACATGTGTTTTTATATGATAATTACTATATATATATATATATATATATATATATATATTGTATGCCAGATGTTGCCATTGTGCTCAGGCAGAACAAGCTATCTAGAAATATAATCCGTTTTGACTGTCATCATGCAAAATATCTGGATGACTGAAGCGCATGTGCTATGTGTGAATTTGCCGGCCTTTGATAGTCTTTGTTTGTATATGTACGGTTTATTTGAAGGGTATCTTACACACCACAAAAGATTCAATAATAATTAGCGCATTTCTGAAGCTGCGTTTCCCAGGTGAGATGACAAAAACTGGCCAAAGAAGGACAATGATTTTTCACCACAGAAACAAGTGAAGTAGCCCTGGGGGCCACGATGAGCACAGAGTACTAATCCAGGTTGCGAGGAGTAGATAAAAGAGGTAGAAAAATGGGTTGAGGCTACTAGAAATGTAGAAATCTGGAAGCCAAATAAGTTGCTGCCGTAGCCATATCGTCTGAGGCAAACCCAAAGAACATTTGGGTTTTACCCACCAAATGGCACTCTAGGGGATGCTTACATGCACTCATCTTAAATGAAGAATTTTCCTATTCATTATTAAGACAGGTTGACATACAACAACGGTTAGAGACCTCACAATAATAAGAGGAAAAAGGAGCATGCTGTATAAAATATATCGCCCTACAGAAAAAACTGAGAAAACCATCCTCCTCATTTATGGACTAGATTGCAGGTATTCTAAGACTGTTTCTTTCTTACGAGAGACGCTGGTTAAGGCTCTGGTCTTTAGTTAACTGTGGTAAATGCTAATTTAACATCCCCTCCTACAAACCTCTTAAAAGAAGATCTTAGTATTTACTTACGGGGACTAGTCACAAAACAACAAAAAACTTTGGGAGCACTTGACAATAAGGATGAGAAAGACATTTCTTTGTGCTTAGGTGGCAGCTTGTTCCAGGCATTTTCAGTAGGGCGAGGATGTGAAATCCCACTCTGTTCCAAAAGTAAATTACAGATTCTCGGTAAATCACTCAGCACTTACACCTACGTTCAGACTATGTCACCAAAACGCCGTCCAGTTCTGGAAAATACATTATTGTTTCCATAGCCTCTGCTAGCAGAATCTTTTATTTACAAAGATTAGTTCTTTCTATCTCGAGGACTTGACATTAGTGGCGTAACCTAGAGGCAAAGCAAACAAGCCAATGCAACGGGAGAGAAAACAGTCTAATGCTGGCCCAGGGTTTTCTCCACAGAAAACAATTTCGTATCATTGCTTCATTCTATATATCGAGTAACGCGGATGTGAGAGAAACTGCGCACGCTGCGTCTGTGCTTCTTTAATTTTACTCAGGTGAAACGGGGATAGAGGAAACTTGTGTTATTTAATGCCATGCTTTCTAGGTTTTCATTTTCTGAAAGCAATTATTACATAACAAACTACAGATCAATGAAAATGTATATTTGATCTTGAAAGCGTGATTGTGTTCCATCTTCAGCCTCAAACATGATCTACAATAGAGTTAAGTCTGCAGCTATTGTGGACCAAAAACTCATATGCAGCATCCAGAAACAAAAGGAGGGGGTCTGTCTAGTGTTCGTTGTTAAAGTGCCCATAAAACTGCAGAGGCAGAAACAACTTTTATAGGTTAAAGTTTCAAAAAGCATTTTTTTTCCCAGAAAAAAAGCAAAATCTGCTGGTATTTACTACAATTAAATTACTGGTTTGTGTCGTGTTTGCCTTCATACTTTACTGTTTATGAAAAAAAAATTATATAGTACTCCATAAACCTTTAATTGGTGCTAAAATAGCTAATGAGTAAGTATAAATCTCAAGTATACTGAGACAAGCACATTGCTTCTCCGCATTAAACAACCAGATGCGGCCATAAAATGAAACCAGTAATAGACTAATATAATAAATGACCTAGGTAACCAATTATTAGTTCCCTAAGTACACCGTATCAAATAAGTGTAGTTTTATGTACGTGTATGGCCCACATAAGGCCCATATGTATAATAAAAAAGAAAACTAAATAAAGAGGTAGATTTCAAAAGAGAAGGACATTACCCATTAAAGGGTCAATCGCCTCCATACATTGCTTGTTGGCATTAAAACGACTATTGTTGACTAATGTCAGGAGCGCAGGCATGTCCCTAAACATTGTGTCCCTGGACAATGCACACCCCCCAAAAATATTAGGACAATGTAGCCGGTGATTAAGAGTTACAGTGAGCTACATGAAGACAAATACGAGGTTTTAGACTCCTCCATTCCTCGGCATGAATGGGAGATCTGCGAAATGGGCCAAGAACTTTCAATGCTTAGTGCCTCATCAAGCACTCTGGGAACAAAACAGAACAGATGCAGCATTTGTTTGCTATGAAGTAAAAGGCACCGTGCATAAGTATACAGATGATTTCACACTGCTGTCAGGCTCGCTGACAGAAAAAATGAGGAGCTCAGTGATCTTTGGCTGATTCCATGAGATCCTGCCAAATCCCATTGTTGACTTATCTGAAAGATTCATTTGAACCACAAACGATTATTCCACTGCACAACTACCCGCTTGCTACTTGCTCAAAATGAGTAGTAATTAACATAAACCGCAGTTAGTATGAAATGAAACAAATAAGTAAAATGACCCACATAACCCAAACTCAATAGGGGGAAAGCGTTATAAGTTGTTGTGATTACAAAGTGTGTGTCGATGTTGTGACAACAGGTTTTCCAAAATGAATTCTACCAGTCCAACTGCTACAAGGAACCCCATAAAATATAATTAAATCTACATCACATTGCATTACTAAACCCTTCATTGCTCATTATAACAACAGCTCCTTTCTATAGTTTTGAAACTTTTCTCACAAGAGGGGCAGTCACATCACAATTCAGCCTGGCGTAGGGAAGCCCCAGGAATCATTTAAAGGCGCTGTTCTCTGCTGAACGTAACACTTGTAACACTGAATGTCAAAACTTTTTCTGTGTGTCATTCAGAACTTTTGCAAACATCACTTGTCATGTGGCATAAAAGCAGGTTAAAAGTTTTTAAAAGATTTTTAATGCAACTAAACCTTCAGAAGAAAGACTAATTTATAACATCTGCTGAAGATTTTGTTCCAGTGGAACAGCATCTTTAAGGGGACAGAAAGTGGGTCACAAACTATGATGGGAGGACTCCTGTGCAAAGTTTTTGCTCCAAAAAAACAGACAGTTGCATGAAAATTACACCAGCTAATTGAATGTATCACCATAACCAAGTACCTGTCAGAAAAGACAGTATGAATATAAAACTTTCCATATGTCATAGATGCAGAGATACTGCTTGTGCTTCTATACTGATATACATTTACACATAGATGGGTCTCTTTACTAAAGGACCCTTGTTCTTATGAAGGATTCTTCAAGTGAGTGATGTGAAACATGTCCTAAACTCATCACTCACTTGAAGAATCCTTCATAAGAACAAGTTTACAGAAAGTATAGAAAAGCAATAAAAGAACACAACATCAAGGAAATGCCACGTAATACGTCTTTTTTATTCTAGACACCCTGGTGGCTACTCTAAAATCGCTGGAACACGCTTCAGGTAAAGAGCTTCAGGTAATGGTACAATCAGGAGAAGCCTGGCAACATTCAGACTGTGGGGCCTGGCCTCCCCTGATTGTACCTATGTTGCCTCTGCTTTTGGGATGGTTTGCATAAAAACCCACTCAAACATCCATAGATACGGTGAAGGCTATGAAAATATTCTATACCTGGTCTATATTCACCAAAAAAGGAAACATTTCACCGTTGGGTTGTGAAATTTAAACTGACTCCCTGCATAGTCGCTACTTTTGCACCTCTACAAATACGGTATACAGAAAACGATTTCAACCGCTTATTTATACATTCAATTTGGTTGTTTTTTTTTTGTGACAAGTACAACAGAGTTTGCAATGACAATGTTGATTCAATGGGTCTGAGTCAGACTGATTGTTGAAATGTACTCATTCCTGCCAAGTTCCAATGACAGTGATGCGGCAATTAGCTTTTTCAGTTTTGGTTTATTTTGCCAACTCTAGTTTTATATACTAGACAGTTTACAAATGGCAGAAAAAAGATACCACATGCCAAGTATGCTATTTAAGGAGTACTTTTTACAGCTTCTGCTAAAAGAAGTAGGTAACAATATTAAAAAACTTCATCCATCATATACACTTTAATGCATATGATAGCTGCATGGCTCCTTTCAATTTTTATGATGCATGGTGGGATTCCCCGTGTAAGTTTGCCCCTTCCGGCCGCCAGCTAATTGCAGCACGGGAGATGTATACGGCTGAAGGCATCTCCCTACGCATGATATACTTCCCACCAGTCAGCTCTAGCTCTGGCTTGGCGAATGCCAACTATAAAAACTATAAGACAATTAATATCATACAAAGAAAGTGGTCTAAAATACGAATATGAAGGTGTTTCATTTAGTGTTACCATATTCATAGGTCAACTAGCCTGTAAGAAAGCCTCTTTGAAATGACATTTTATCATGATGAATAGAAGTTACACTATGAAGCGGCATTTTTACAGACTGGAACATCACATGTCCCCCTCCCTCATACGGGGTATGTATTTGGAATTTCAATTTGATGCCAACCAGGTTTCTTATATGAGGTAGGCTCTGTAAGGGTTACATTGACTCTACACGTTGCTCATAGACCAACTACTGCCCTTAGTCACAGGAAAATAGACAGACATTTAGCTGTAATATTTATGACCAAGACATTCATGCATTCATCAACATTTTAAGGTGGCTTCATTTTTGCTTAAATAACTGAAAAATGGAATGCTTCTTATCCTCTCCTCGATTATTAATATGTCTTTTGGGTTATACAGATAGGATATCTGTTAATTAGTTCCCATGGCCATCACTACCCTTTAATGTGCAAAAAATACTAGATAGCATATTTGCATAACCTTCTTAATTATATATGAAAAAGCAGATGGGACGCTGGATAAAAGGCACTTCTTTCCTATCACACCCAAACAACTCACTGATAAACTGAACTAATCCAATAATCTTTTATCTGTAGTGTGATTTTAAACATTAGAAAGCAATGCATCTTGTTGTATTCTTATAGCGGGTTAAGCAGCAAAATATGACCCAATCCCTCTGGCTCTGATTCAGTACGAGGCCTAGGGCTTTAAAAAATCTTGATATGGCACATAGTTGTACAAATATGGCTTGTATATAGAACCATAATTAAATATACAGAAAATGGTGGAAAGTATAATTTTCCACCCAGCGAAAAATCCTGTGGGGAAAATCATGCTTGCATGTTGAGGTCCTGCTGCCATTCGCATTGTGAGATTTCAGTCACAGGACAGAGAATGATGCATCAGAACGTACGTTACTTATAGATTGTGACATCACTGGGGTGGAAAAGGGCAGCTTTTGCAGGTGTCTATTCATGCAAGAGTTACTGCAGAAGGAGGTGTGATGGTGATGGTGATGGTCCCAAGGTAATTTCCATCAGAATGATTTTTAGCCCAGATTTACCGGTAAGTAAAGGGTTAACTGAGGGAAAAAAACTCTCACATCCTTTACTTTCCATATTTCAAACATTATACAGAAAAACTACAATAAAGAGCTGTGGAACATAAGCTATGTGTCATGTTCACCTGTATAAAATTACCATCCTCTCCAAATTAATGAAATTATCATCCACCCCCAAACTGTGGGCTCTGAACTGTCCACATCACTCCCACCAGGATCCATGCACAATGTGTTGAAATCTGTTTATCTGACTTTAAGTGGGGTCTTCATAAGTTTATGAAAACCAATAGTTTGCTAACATATCCACAGAGCAGGTTGTAGGGTCACAAGTGTTGAATACCTCAGAGACCCCTTGTTCAGATGTGATGACAGAGAAATGAAAACACTTAAATATATAAAAGATGAATAGGGAAGATATTTGGTGCCTACAGTGGTACCAGAGCAGTGGTAAACAAGTTGTATCTCGTAGCTGCTCAAGATTTCTAACTCCCATGTCTTAGATATCGTTTAGCCTGCCATAAAATGGCCAGAAATTACACGATATATGGTAGTAGCTACCACCTACTCCTAATCTCTTACTACCCTTTACAGATTGTCGTGTGAGCAGAACATTGGGATATACTGTACTATGTGTTTACAATACTAGAGTTACCACCCATAGCTGGATTTTTGTTTACTTTCTTAGGCCACAGCAGTATCTTTGATATTAATACTCAGTTGTCTTTATCTCTTCAATGCCATGTTCTGCAATGTAGTATTACGTGAATCGCTGATCAGATAAATAGAAATTACTCTTATGATAGCTCTGGAACCCTTTACCTCCCAGTGCAAACCATGATCCATACTATATTAATCTAATCTGATCTGTAGTTTAGGACACATATCCAGTGTTCTGTAAACCTACATAACATTCCCCCCAGGTAGCTTGTTCTTTAAAACAAAATGGAAGAAACTATTGGCATGATATGCTTAAATACATAATTAACCTCATCTACTAAACTAATTTTATTCCTGTCTTCCCACTAAGGAACATTAACAGCTATCACCCTTGCAGACATGCCTAATGCACATGTTCACACTTCACTAGACCCGGTTTGTCAGCTACTATATGAAGTGTAATGCCGAATCCTTATTTTAGAAACTATAAAGCTTAATGTTTGCTGAAGCTGTTAGCAAGATAAACATACGCAGAATAAGATAACTTAAGCCTTTACTTTATTCCGTTATGCCCCTGTGCTATACTTTTGGTTGAGACCAAAGGCCAGCTGTCCACCTGTGAGAGGTTTCTCTGACTACTTGAACACATGGTCCACTTCTGCCCTAAGCCTTCTTTTGAGCTAAGCCTCATACATCAGGGAGAGTCAGGCTGTGATGTCGTAGGCTTCACATCTTTGTGCCTGCCTTGTGTTATAAGTTATTAGATTTCATACATCAAAGTGACAGCCTTTGCTCTCTAACATGACTGAGAGCACTTCTGTCACAAAGTCTTCTCCACCATCCAGAAATAGACATTCCATTGTAACAAAAATTGCCCAGCTGTAGAAAAATTGTATTGATTTAACAAAGCTGGAAAAATGTATATAATGTTACTGGCAACATTTGTTTTATCTAGTGAAAAACATCACCTTTTATCTCTGGTTAATAATGGGCACTTACATTATGTTACATAGAGCAGTTAATCAGCTCAATGATCTTTTCGATAATGTCACATTTACTGCAACAATTGGATTTTAATAATGTAGGCAATGTTTGTCTAATTTGTTAAGCTATTGCACAAAGCCATGACATTTACTAGTCCTGAGTAAATAATAGTAGATGTAAGCTACAAGTTCTAGCTTGTAAGCTCGTTTGAGCAGGGCCCTCCTCATCCGTTGTCTCTGTAAGTCAAACTGTTATGTTACATACTATTTGTTATGTCCTGTCTACCCATTGTACAGCGCTACGGAATTTGATGGCGCTATATAAACAATAAATAATAATAATAATAATAATAATAGATGTAAGTATTCCCTTTGACTTTAAAAAGAAAGGTTTATGCTCCTGAAAGCTCACCCCTTAAAATGGAATGTTAGTCCGATAAAAAGGTATTATTTTATATTGCAGTAATCATTTATTTTTTTTCATTTACACCACTGGACTAACATCTCAGTCTACATAGATATATTGCAGATGATCTGTGTATCTCTTTTTGTATTTTCTATCCAAACACATACAGTATATCACTTTGTATTGGTGCCTTGTCATTGTAGATAGATGAAAGCCAGCAAATTATAGTCAATATGATATATTTTGCATTAGTAAATTATTGATATTCAGATTCATGGACCACGTTAATCAAAGCGCAAATAAGTGCTATTGACAGACAGTATTGTGCATTCCGATCACACACTATTTGATCTGACAAGTAGTATTTTACAGAGATTACATCGAATCTACATAAAAAATGTAACTGCGTAAGGCTATAAACAACTAGATGTTCGTTCCGGACATCAGTTATACCGTATTTGCTCGATTATAAGACGAGGTTTTTTTCAGAGCAAATGCTCTGAAAAATACCCCTCGTCTTCTAATCGGGGTCGTCTTCTAATCAGACCTCAAATAGAGGTCTGATTAGGAGACTAAGATCCAGATCCCCCGCACCGCTGCAGGGGACCTGGATCCTCCTGTCGTCGCCGCCCCCCCCCAATTTAACGCCCCCCCACACACACACACACACTTACCGGTGCTTCCGGAGGTGAAGTTGGCAGCGGGGGTTTGTATGCGTCCGTCGCAAATACCTTCCCCGACTGTCAGAGATCAGAGTTCCCCGCACCGGTGCGGGGAACTCTGATCTCTGACAGCCGGGGAAGGTATTTGCGACGGACGCATACAAACCCCCGCTGCCAACTCCACCTCCTTCCGGCTGCCGCGGAATGAGACGTCAACCCGCTGCCCCGGCAATACAGCAGGAAATTGGAAGCACCGGTAAGTAAGTAAGTGTGTGTGTGTGTGTGTGTGTGTGTGTGTGTGTGTAGGGCATTTCTGGAATGCCTTATACCCCTATATGCCACTCTGGCACTTAGGGGGTTAAAAGGCATATTATGGGGCAGAGTGGCATATAGGGAGGTATAAGGCATTTCAGGAGGCAGAGTGGCGTTAAGGGGGCATTTAATAGAGAACTCTGCCTCCTGAAATGCCTTATACCTCCCTATATGCCACTCTGCCCCATAATATGCCTTTTAACCCCCTAAATGCCAGAGTGGCATATAGGGGTATAAGGCATTTCTGGAGGCAGAGTGCTCTATACAATGCCTTTTAACTCCCTTAATGCCACTCTGCCTCCTGGAATGCCTTATACCTCCCTATATGCCACTCTGCCCCATAATATGCATTTTAACCCCCTAAATGCCAGAATGGGATATAGGGGTATAAGGCATTTCTG
This sequence comes from Spea bombifrons, assembly GCF_027358695.1. Lineage (NCBI taxonomy): Eukaryota > Metazoa > Chordata > Amphibia > Anura > Pelobatidae > Spea > Spea bombifrons. The sequence continues at coordinate 37,881,848 of NC_071087.1, read as the reverse complement.
GAGGCAGAGTGGCACATAGGGGGTCAAAAGGCATACCATGGGGCACAGTGGCATATAGAGGGTTAAAAGGCATATCATGGGCCACAGTGCCATATTGGTGTGGCAAGCCTGGGGGCAGATGTGCGTAACTGGGGGACAGGTTGGAAAATACAAGAAATAAAAACAAAAAAAAATCTTTTTCTCAATCATAGCTTTTATTAAAAAAAATTGTTTACATGAATTAACATTTACTGGTAAAACTTTTTTCCTTTGGGGTCGTCTTATATTCAGGCTTTTTCTTTTTTTCCTAAGTTAATATTCAGATTTTGGGGGGTCGTCTTATAATCAGGGTCGTCTTATAATCGAGCAAATACGGTAATTCATGTATCTGTCTATGAAGTTGTAAGGGATAACTGAACAATTGTTTACTCCCCATCATGTGCATGAAGACAAATAATATGCATGAGAGAGCCATAAGCGACTGAGGTTCCCAAATTATTTAGAACCTGGGACAGTAGGTGAGTACTTTTCTTAGTAGAACCAAAAATGGAATCAATTCATTCAATTGATTAAAATAATCGGACCTCAGCGTTCCCAAATGCTAGCGTGACGCTACCAATGTTTTTACGTTGGTCCAGAAAAAGGTATTACCTTCGACCGAAGATTTTTTTTTATTGGACCAATACTCCTCTATATATTTACCATAATGTAACCCAATAGTAAAACCTTTGCTGATAACGTTTTGCTTTACCCGTCTCTCAACCTGTGCAGGGCAGTAAATATTCCTGTCTTACAAACATTAACAAATATGCTCTACAGATAACGCTAGAGGCTTTGTGGACCATTTTGGTAATTGTGTCCAGTCTAACGTAGTTCCCTATGTTTCTATATACTCTTTCCTCACTCTTTTATATATAGAGGCCACACTAATTCCTCCCGCACTGATCAGCACAAGATCCCAATTCTCATATTATTTACCCACAAAGGGTAACAATTTAGGGTCCGGCATGTGGATATAAGACTAGAATTATAGAACGATGTATAATTCACAAGTGTGTTAATTTAGAAGGTACAATGTGATATAAACACTAAACATGGCCTTTTTAAGTAAATTAAAAAGGTAACATATCTTAACGGTTCAGGCAATTCCATTTTTATATGCAGCATAAAGAATGTATGCATGAAACAGAATGGTCCATCGCTGATCTTACTATTGCATCATAGGGCTAATGATGCTTATAGTAAATGGGGAAAAAATAACCAGGCAATATAAATGTAAATAACTGAGTATCAGAGGCTTGGACACATATATATCCAAAAGTCTCAGATAATGTAACATGCACGTCAAAGAATATTTGACTCTTTTAAAGACATTTACCTGCATTGCTAAAGTTTGTACTAAGTTGCGCTGACATAATTTTCTTGCAATTCCCACACGCAGCAGTTTCCAATGATGTGTCATTTATATAGTCAGAAAATATGCTAAGTAAACCGTACTGCTTTTAAACTGAAATGTGCTTATCCTGTTTATGGTGGAAGCAATAAAAGGGCGAATACACTGTGGAAGTTTTTAACATAATTTCAATTTTCCATTTTGAAACCGAAAAATAACATCTTCCAAAAAATCCCTATTCGAAAATGAGGTTTATTAGATCACAGCAGGTGAATTTCAGGACCACACGTGCACAGAAATTTTGGGAGAAACATTTTGATCACAAATGCAACTCAACAGCTAGGTTCATAAAGTTACTAAAGTTTTTCTGGATTTTGTTTTTGAGGGGGGGGGCAGTTTCCCAAAATGAATTCTCTTTGCAAATTATTGAAAATAACACAGTAGAATTTAGAATGCAGAGGGATCATAATGTTTTAGGCATTATTTGAGCCAAGAGGTCCAAAGTAGAAGGGGCTCAGCAGTTAGGACCTATCTCTACTGAGAAACACTAACACCAACCATGGTCATTATTAGTTTAAGATTGCCTTCATGTCTGTGCACGCAAGTACTGATGCGTTCTATGGTTTGCAGGTCCATAGATATTTAAGATTGAATTCTACACTACAATATTATCAATGTGTGAGCCCTAGGGTTTTCTATGTAAAGCATAGGGCAGGCACTGGCACTCATTATCAACATTTGTTGTGATTTTCTTTGTGCAAGATTCCACTGAAGTGTACTATATACAAGTTTTATTCTGGATAAAGGCATTGAATCTGGAGCATTGATTGAAAATGAAAAAAAAAACAGACTTAGTAATGCTAAAGACATACAGTTGTTGGTTTTTTTTTTTACTGAAATGCATCCATTATAGAAAACAAAGAAACCTAAGTTTGGGCCTCATTAAACCCTTGAATATTGATTTATTACTTCTCTCTGTGTACTATTTAATGCGTTCACTTTCGGCAAGAGGCAGAAAGTCCAGGGCATGTGAAGCACAAACTCTCTCCTGAAAAGATAAGTTTAAAGAACAACATTTGAAGTCTGTCCTTTGAAGATTGTAGAAAAAAATATAGCCGTGTGGTTAACAAAATAAACTATAAGCAATATCAGTATGGAAGAACTGACATAACGTATGTACGGCACGAAATTGTGTGGAATTCAAAGTACTGTAGAAAAATCAACCGTAATTCAGTAAGGACTTACAGGTGGTCTCTGGTACATATCGGCCAAATGTGATTCAAATGATAACTCTATTTACGCTCTCTTGTCATATTTAGGTGAACTTTGGCTAACATCTTGATTGCCAGATAATGGGGAAAAAAGTACAAAAAAAACAAAGGTCCTGTATCAACAGATGTAAGGGTTATGAAAAAATGGGATTTAGGTGAAAAGTTGATTAAGTGATTTTACTGCCATATTGACCAACAATGGTCCTATACCCCACACATGTCTTTCTTGTTATGTCTTTCATGGTTTAAAAACATCCCATTGATGATTAGAGTTTTCAGTCATGTCTGTGTGTATGTTTTGATATCTTTAACAAGACATGAGAATGAGAAACACAAGCTTTGATACTTAAGTCTACAAATATAAAAGCTGCTCTAATTGGCTTTGCTTTGTGAGAAGAGAGGAGGAATCTTATTCTGTATACTGCATGTCTGTGATGTTCCGCTGTGCATCTTTATACCCGTCTGACATCTATTTCAATAGATACATTAACTCAGTTTAAGAATTCACAAATAAAAGAGAAGCTGATTTTGAGCATATTTTCCTAATTAGACCTAGGGACCGGCAATGATTTGACTTTTAAATTGGTATAAAAACTGAGCCCATAAATTAAGATGGATGATATTGGATACAAAAGAAAGAATAAAAAGCCACTGCTAAGAAATGTTTCTAACCGCAACCCTTCAAAAGTTTTCTTTCAAATGGTTTTTGGTTTTCAATCAAACCGAACAAGAAAGGGAACAGCTGACTTAATGAGCAAAAGATGGTTTCAGGAGTGCAGCAATGAATTTCCTTCCTGCTACTGAAATCTTGAAAGAGTTCCTCTAACCCAGATTTACTGCTATCTTACCATAGGGGATCATATCAAAGAGTCAGTAACCTTTGCAGACACAGCACAGCTACATACTTGTATTCAGTAATTGGCATTTTACTTTAAATTTACGGAAGGATGGAAACAGGTGCTAAACTTTGACACGGAGAGAAAAACATCAACCAATTTTTTATGTTCTAAACCAATAGTTCCAGTGAAGTTGTAAATCAAGTGCCACTATATAAATAAGAACCTGTGAAATTTTACTTATTGGGCCAAACAGTGCCCGGAAGCACAACACTTTGTAGCAAGACAAGAGCCCTCATTTATTGATGTCATTTTTTGTCACAAGATTTGTTACTACAACTTTTAAGGTTAAAGAAGTATTTTGTGCAAGCAAGCAATCTACTATTTCCTTATTTACATAGGACCGTTGTATAAGGAAGCAGCAGTAGCCATACTTCATATATCTAGAACTCCCACCCCTCTCACAACTGCACTGCCCCCAACCATCACTCCGGTAAATATTCTACTACTCGTTGAGCAGGGCAGACTGGGTTCATTAGTAATCCATGGACAAACTGCTCACAGTTAAAATAATGAGTGTGTGGTCTGTCCATCCTACAGGTCCCCCAAGCTACACATCCCTTTCTAATACGGGGTGCTAAGATATGATGTCATTATCTGGAACTGTGCACTGTGAAGCTGCTTGCACAGCAAGAGAGCTATGATACTGAGGTCTTCTTGCTAGAAGAGTGGTAGATCTCCCCCACACTTCACCAGGCTACCAGGGCTACCTTTGTGTGTTAAGTGAACTCGGGAAGGGTACCTTAATATGTTTTTTATTCTTAGATTAGTTTAGCATATTCAGGGCATTACTTAACGAGACAACTAGGGAAGATTAACCATACCACCCCCAACATTTCATCGGGACACCTGTTTTGGGGGTACCCCATAAATGAGGACTGTTCCTTAAAAATCACTGAATACATACATAGATTTTGTATACATATGGTCACAAGGGCGTTTGTGTAAAATAATCACTAATAATATTAATAATATTAATACATTGAATACTGCATCCACATCCCCAGTATAAACCCCCACTAGCTTTCTCTAAGCCAGCATCTTGAGAGAGGCTCCTTACAAGATAGAAAATGTATTCAACCTCATTTGGATTACTTTGCCAGATCAGCACATTTACTAATTCATATTTTGTCTTATTATGCATTTTTTCTATATACGTACCAAAAAATGCATTTTGGGATATTGTTTCTTTTTGGCTAAAAATTGTTGTTTACCTTTCAAATTTACATTCCTTTCCTCCTGATCCCCTCCCCCCTCTGGTATCCTACAGCTTTCCTTTAGTACCGCAAGCTCTCTGCGAGCCACCATCTTGCCACAAGCACTAGCCCACTCACTTATTTATTTATACATCTTCTTTTTCATCCTGAAACCAACTATCCCTAATTACTGCTACCAGAGAGCTATTACTCCCTCTTCTCACGCATAGTACCCATACTATTCCTTTAGATTGTAAGCTTATGAGCAGGACCCTCAAAAAGTCCACCATTCTTGCCAGGAACTTTGAGATAAGCAACTCTACCGAGAATACAAGACAATCCATACTGCAAGTAAACACTTGTATTTGTTTCACACAGAACAATGCATTTAACAAAGAACATTCTGTAGTTGTGAAACAAAGAAGAAATATTGATTGTGACTTCTAGCATATTTATAAAGAGCAGATCTTGAGTTCCAAATGTGAAGCAGTCACTATGGAAACCATAAAGATACTTCTACTGATATGTTTAGCAGTTTATACCAAGCTTGGTTTTTGTAAATGTGGGCCATTAACTTTCGCATACTCCACACCACCAGGTCAGCTAGCTCCAGCAAGGTTTAGGACTGAACTAGTGTATGAAACATGGCTAACACAGATATAATACCCCATAAACCCAACTGAGCACCTCACCAAAACCAAAAGAAATATATGAACTAAATGAAGGCAAACCATGAGTGTGTGTTTCTATACAATGACGCCCCCCAAAATTGGTAATAATATTTTCCAATGCCAATAATAATGGAATGGTGAGAATGAAATGGAAGTCATCCTCACCAAGCAAAAGAAGCAGAATGGGGAAAAATGTCCAAGCTCCTTAACATTTGCACACACACACACACACATATCTTCTTGATCCTCTAAATAAGCTGAACATAAAAGCTGAAGCATTCTTACTCTTTAAGCATTCATACCTTGCCACTGGCCTCTTTTTGTTCAAGTAATTGACATTATAGGTTAAGAGAGTCTGGAAGCCTTATGTGTTTTATTGATTGTAAATATTTTTTTAGCCATAAGCTTTTAATATTCTCCATACACACCATTTTAAGTACAATTTTATAGGAACTGTCTGGAGGAACACCGTGTCTTAAAAATACATGACCCATTGTACCCATTATACTTAGTATGTAACCCAATTGCCCTCTCTTCATCTTCTACTGACCAACATCCTATGGTATCTCAGGCGATCAGTACCAGTAGTGAATGGCCCATTAAGCCCAATTGGGCAGTCTGTCCCCTGTCTTCCAACAGACAGCTAGGCCAAAGTATGCTTGGTCCTCTTGCCCCTACCTAAGGGAGGCTCTGACAGGGAATTTCCAAAGTAGGGGCAAGTTGCAGACACCCATGGAGGTGGAGGCCTGTGCTGCCACTGGCACAGACCTCTAGCAATTTCCCAGGCTCTGAGATAGTCTATGTTATTTGAGCATACTATACACACCACCGCAACACGTTTTTTAATTAAACACTTTTATCAAATACAGAAACACAAAGTAATACATGTTTAAGGACCCAAAATAAGCTTAAACGTTTAAATAAAACAAATCTTACTTGAGATTAAGAGACAGCTGTTGCTCCTTTGATTTTACCAGATCTCTTACTTTAAAGGTACTGCAGCCCAGGAGACTTTTCTAGAGTTAAAAAGAGAAAATCCAATTTTAATTAATAAACGAATGCTGTAATTGGTTATATAACGAATATAAAGTGAGACAGTGATAATTCAGAAAGTCCCTGGTGCCGGCCACAATACGGATTTTAATTTTATTCACAAAGACATAATCAGCATCATTGAAATTTTAATTACAACTGAATTTTGCAGCTAATATTTTTTATTATTCCATTATCATTAGTTTAATTTGTGCACTGTATTAAAACGCTTCTGTAGTTACAACTTTATATCCGTATTTCTATATGTCCAAAATTAGAACAGTGTATAGAGTAGATATTCTGTTCCTTGTCTGTTGATTTTAGGTCTCCCAGTCTGTCTCATCTCACTTTTTCCAAATCACTACAGTTTAGTGCATTCAATAAACCTCTGTAATGGTGTTTACAGGTTTAAATAAGCAATATATATCAATTAGAAACATCTATGAACGAGTTATTTTAACTTCTGGTTTTGCATGATTCTTCCTCTCCATAAAATGAATGCTATTCTATTATTATGTTACTTTACCCATTTAGCAGACGCTATCGTTACACGGGTTCATGACAAAAAAACATTATTAGTAAAGGCTAGCTCAGCCACAGACCAGAGCTTTCAGAAGGTAAAATAATTAAATCTCGCTTACAATTAAACAAAAAAAACAATATTAAAAAAAAAAAAAAAAATCAAGTAATAAAAGCTGTGGTGGTCACAGTTACCTTTTGAGTGTATGGCTAAAAATTAGAACAATGTTCAAGAGACGTATGTACAGATATACACTCTAGTTTTAGATTTAGTTTTTAGTTAGATGGAATAAACAATGTTTTCTTATGTCCAAACTGTTAAGGATTTTCTGGCATTGTAATAATTAAATTGCCATTCTTTTACACCCATCTGGTGTCGATAAAACGCAAGTGAGGGAGATAGGAGATTATGAAGAAGAGAGCGCCAGCGCTACACCAGGGTAAAATCCAGAGAGCTTTGAGGTAGGCAGGTGACCCTAGGACTGAGAGGCACAGAATGCCAGTGTGTGTGTCTCATTGTGACACTACAAACATGAGCGAAAGTGTCACTTTAGCAACTACATTCATCGAAAATCACATTCTTAAATAAGAATTCATTCCCATTTGATGTTGGCGAAGCAGTCGGTACATCTTTTTATTTGTACCTTTTTTTGAGGTACCGGCAAAAACACAGCATTGCTTTTTTTCTTTTATTCATGCATAATTCAATATGTATATTACCCAGGTTTCTATGAAATCAATATAATTGTAGAAAATTGCTTGCTCACATCTAGTAAATGGTGCTTACATGAGATGATATGAAAGGCACAGTCATTAAAAAAATGGCGTTACCCATAATACACTGCAGCAAGCAGTAACAAACAATTAGGTTGGTATCAGTGGGGAGTTTCTATTCAATGTCTTTTGTCACGCACACACAATAACCTGGACACCTTCTTTTCCAGTTTTTTTCTGAGTACCTTTGCAGATCTATGTGGCTCTAGGATGGCGGGGCTTTTAAGACCTGAATTAGGTGGCACTAGCGACTGCCTTTCTTTAGGAGAGAAAAAGACGGCCTGCATCCCATCCAAAAGGGACGATGAGCACTTTGCTTTAAAAGGCCTGGTTTGCACTGCCATTAAAATGTCGTATGTTTCTAAAATGTCAATTTCTATTAGTAGCTGCCTTGTCCTTTGTCTGTTATTATCGTGTTGGAACATGAAAGGCCACTACCAATGAGACTTCAAGTATTGCCAGACAATGCAAGGGGATAAACTGCAGACAGGAGAATACTAGCAGGAAATGCAACTGGAAATGCGTTTTAGAAGAATTATGTGCCTAGCAAGCCCAATTATCTCATTAATAATTGACACTACTATGTCTGCTTTGTGTGCGTTTCAAGCGTTAGAGTGCAAAATGTTTACCGCAGATGTGAGTTAAAGAGTAATTAATGTAGGATAAGAACTCCTAATGGAAGCAATTAGTATTTTTGAAATTTTCTTTTCTTAGAAACAAATGGACATTAGGAACTGCAAAAGCAGTTGAATTATGTTGTTTTAGTTTATACAACTAGCCTAAAGCACAGTATGAATAGTAAACAAAACAAAAAGAAATAGGGGGATAAGACACAGACAAACATTTTTGTCTATATATCTCACTTATATTAATGGCTTATTTTCTTATCATTCTGATACATTCTTCCCAGTTCTGAATTTCTATAGGATTCCAGGGTTCTTGCCTCGCTGTAACTCTCTCCTTTCTGCACTCCCTAAAGAGAAGCAGTCGCTAGTGCCACCTAATTCAGATCTTATAAGCCTTTTAATATGGTCCAATTCTAACAATACTACTCGTTACCTTTATCTGCTATTAGCCATGTGATCTGTTCTGCAAACGCCTTCCAACATCTAAATACACAAACAAGCTTCTTGTGAATCTTGGAATGTGTAAGAACCTGTCTGACAAACATCCAAAGGCTATGTTACTGTCAGGCTAGTTCAATAATGCGTTACGTAGATTCAATAAAAAGTTATGACCTGCAACTAGCAATAAAACCCAACAGGAGGAGGCCTCGATGCATCAGACTTATTGGAGCTGCTTAGTTGTAATAAATACCACTACAGAGGTGGGATACTTGTGTCATTGTTTTACTTCTATACAAAGGACTGAATACTAGTTATGACCTAAGACACTGCTTGAAAAATGTTCATGGTTAAAAGATAACCGTTAATAAACAAGAAATGTCAAAAAATTCATGGTATTAAAATATAACCTCCTCCAGATCCACCTATATTCCCTCCATAGCACATTTAGTCACAAAACCACGAGTTTAGCTTTTAACACTAAGCTTGTTAGCATTTGGTAACTCACAGGAATGTGAACATTTTAAGTGGTAGGGTGCTTGGCAGAGAACAAATTTTGGCTTCTAGAGATCTCAAATTCATTCCCCATTAATTTCAGCAAGTTTTCTCCCCCCCAAAAAAGCCAAGTTGTCCCTTCAAACAAGTTTGGGTATCCTTTAGCCAACTGAATCTTCTGAGAGTGAACCCCTTTGTGTGCAAGGACTGCTCATCCTGTTTCCAGATTACTTTGGAATGTGTAAAAGTTCACATCATCTTCCTCATCTCCCCATTTTAATTCCTAAAACTTTACCAGGTGTGCAGTGTTTTCAATTCACGGCCAAATCATTACAGGGAACAGGGAACTAGGTTTGTAGCCACAATTCAACAAATGTACCCAGGTATGGATTACACTATCTGAAATCATAAGAGTAACTCAGGGAATTTAGTTTTCTGAATTTGATGTCCCACAATGATGTGTAAGGTTTAAATTGCATCAACATGCATCATATTTTGAGCTTGACCATATTATTCTCCCAGGTTGGTACATAGATATCAGAAGAATGAGGCTTATTGGGGTTTGGCATACCCATTCAATGAGGATTAGAATAATTGCATATTTTTTAAATTTTACTATCCTTGTATCATATGAATGTTTACATTTAACCCTTTAACCCCTGTCTGATTTTCAGCTCCTCCATCTTTTGCAGAAGACAAAGACTTGCATATACAATAGACCTGCAATAATATTTGATTATTTCTTAAAGGTTGTAAGGCCTGCTCTCTTCTCTTGTACAAGTACGTCTTAACTTTTGTTTATATTAATGTTATTGATATTGATATGTTGCTTTTCTCCATAACAGTTTTTGGTTCACAATGGTTTCTTCATTAAAGCAGGAGACTTCACATTATGAAGGTTTAACCTAACGACCTTGCGCCTCACAGACACAACTCCGTGCGGACATCAAGTAATAAGGTCTGTGTGGATGTGTTGCTAGAATGATATTAACCCATTTGCAAGATATTGATAAAAAAATATTGAAAAGAAGCATGCCCAACAATAAACCTTAATTATCTTCACCTATCTACAGCTTTCTCTCCATCATTTGTGGGTTAGCTTTTATTGCTGTACCAATGATTTTGTCTATTTTATTACTTTTGGATTTGTACAAAAAATCTTTAATAGAAATGTATCAGCTTTTCTGTGCAGCTTCTTTGTTGCATTTTTCGCAAAAACAGGTTTAATTCTATTAAATTGATGAAAGAACTAAGAGGACAATAAATTATTTACTGCAGATACAATGCAGTCACACAAATGACTAGATACAGATTCAATAAACCTTCAACTATCCCTTATATAATGAATACACTCAGGTGTTTTCATGAAGCTATCCTTATCCCAGGTAAGTAATTAAAAGGTGCTGACTTCATAAAAGGGACGTTAAAAGCCCTCCCAGTTCCTTAAAAGCCAGTAGCCTTCAGACTTAACCACCTACAGTAACTCCCCAATTTCTCTCGACCGCAATTAAAGGGAAATACAAATAGAACTGTACTAGAAAAAATTAAATTAATATTTTCCACACTGCCTTAAAGGGGGACTGTCGCCACTACAGTCATCATACAGCTTTCAGCATGCCACCCTCTGGGAGGCCTTTTGATTAAGAGTGCCAACTGCCAAGCATTAGCTACCAACGAACATTTCAAGTAGACGAAGACAGACACTTTTGGTTTAGGTTATGTGGTTAGAGGTTTGGCTAAAAAAAAAGGCTTTGAGGCTTATGTGACTTAGTTACCTATTGATAACTATTTACATTATCAGTTAACCCCTTTAGAAGAAGTACTTTATTAACACAGTTAAATCTATAAACACATTGTGTGCTCTTTCTATACACGTTATACATTTTCGTTATGTAGGGGCTATGGAAACATGGTAAATCACAATGTGTAGGAGTTTGTAGCAAATAATTAAAAATATATATTTTTTAAACCCACATCGGTCTTGAAGCCCCGTCTCTAACAATAAGGAAATCCAAATTACATTTTTATTTTGATATATTGTATTTTGTAGTTATAAGCTCTTCTTTTTCCAGTGCAATGGGTTCTGGCATTTTTCTCCCAGTTACAAAAGGTTTCAACAGGATTTATTTTGACAGCGCACATGAGTATTCTCATCTCTGCAGAGGCTTTATAATAACACTGGATTTCCTTTTGTACAAAGTTGTTCCCACAGCACCTAGAATAGCTTGCTCCCAGTGTAAAATATAGATGGTGTATTAGAAGGTCTGTTATTACGAAATGGAAGATTAGCTTAGCATGACTGTCACAATTTAGGACTTTCTTTTTCATAAAACAAGCTTTAGAAAACTCATGCAGTAAAAGCCATAAAAATCTCATGCAGGCATTAAACGTTTTCTTCCAAAAATTCATGTTAGATCTTAATTTTATTGGTTATCTTTGTCCTTTGCATTTTTCACCTTCAAAATGTTGCATTTAACTGATCCGGTCTAATTTCATTTTATATCTGATCCCGATCAGGAATGATAGGATTTGAGCCAGCAACCTTGCATGTGGGAGGTAATGCACCCATTCTTGTCACTGCCAGGTGGATTTGGGGTCAGTGGACTCTATGGATATGATATCATTTCCTGACATACCTGTCGTTCATCATGTAATCGGGGGCCTTTATAAACCAGGGTTGGTTTATAAATTTTTATAGTTTCCTTATCGCCCAATAGCCTTTTATTAACAGCAGAACTGTTTACTGTTAAGATGTTCCCATTAATATGGGAATCTAGTTATAGTAACCATAATCAGATATTTTTTTTAAAAAAGAAAAAACTGAAAATTTGAAACTAAAACAAACTGCGCAAAAATGTAATTGCACTGCAGTGTAACGTACAAAAAACAGGTTTAAATATTTACATAAATTGTGTACAGTGACCAAAGCTTTATAAACACTATATTATCAAGTGCTTGCCAATTTAACGCTACACATAGCTCAATAAAACTGCCTTAACATGCAGCTATAGCAAGTTTTCTTAAAAGATAAATCACCCTGTTTGGAATCTGTCACATTTAATGCCTAGATAAGCAAAGCAATGACTTGTATGAAAAACAACTTGACTGAGAAGCTGTAGGCCTGAGCCGACCTGTCTACACGGGAAAGGTCTGATGCCAGCTTCCTCTGCCTTGCGCAAAAAGGTTTTCTACGCTCATTTGAATTTTGATGAGGCATTCCTCTACCAGACATTCAGCTGCTTCTATCTATCTATCTATACACACACATTGTGAAAAAATGTCCTTTGGAATATTGGAGTTTTGTTCTTAAAGACAAATATCTTCTAGGGTACCAAAAAATAGCAAAGTCCAGATCATGCTCAGGTTTAAGTGTTTTTTATTTACTTAACGCTTCATCAGAAACTGAGGCTAAATAAGAAATAAATGCTTACTCTTTCGGGGCAGAACTAAACATAAATGTTTCTCTCTACTTTTGGGTCGGCCTCCCGACTTACCAACTGAAACACACTCCATAGTACAAGAAAACTGATTACAGCAGTGTTTGTATTACTAATGTGATCCAGCCATGTAAAAGCTTCATCCTGGCCTTAAATCACTGGCCTTCCCCCCCTCTCTGAACACTTCAACCAAGTACCATAACACAATTCACAAGTCTTACTAGCCATGCTTTTATACAGTCATTGGGCTTGTCGCTTTCTTAGTAAGGACAAATAGAAATTGGCAAAGCAGGACATATATACTTTCTATCAACATTTTTATACGTCTGTTTATATATATATATATATATATATATATATATATACACACATATACATACACATATATATACACACACTAACATTGAATTAAATCTACTACAGAATGGCTTAAAAAAAAGAACCACGCCAGACATCCTTAGAATATGGCTGAGCAGTTCTGTAAGAAGGAAGGTTCTAAATCAGGCATGTCCAAACTTTTTTCGAAGAGTGCCAGATTTGATGAAGTGAACATGTGCGAGGGCCGACCATTTTGCCTGACATTCTTTGAACCATTAAAATTAAATGCAAATGAACTATTTTGTGCAAAGTTTATTAAAAAAGGCATACTTTTCATTTTGTGACTTGGATGACAAATCTAAACAGGTGTTAAATCACTCTGCCTTTAATATCAAAAAACCAGGAAGCTGAAATGTGTCAGGAACATTGTAAAGTACATTACACAAAGTAATAAAGGTTGTCTGTCACCTTTAACTTCAAAAATGTGAACAGGAACATAACACCAAGTATACATGTGTTCAAATATATTTATACCTGATTTAGACCAACTGACATTAACTGAGGTTATGTATTATATGAATACAATGTATTAATCTCAATTGAAAAAACGTGCCTGCACTAATGTGAAGGGTGAAACTGAGATCTGGACTGCAGCACATAGACTAGGTCATCAGATAATGGAATTATAGCACAGTCACGGACAGTCAGAGGTTAATGAAGGGTATAACAGCTTGCTACCACAGATTCCTATATGCTCCCTTGTCTGCTTTATACATGTATCCTGAGTGCACAGCCCTGTCTGCCTGTCAGTGTGTTGTCTGTGCAGTTACTGCTCCTTATCAAGGTGTTTGGTAGGCAGATGTTTTTTTTCTTCTTCAATAGCCCTTAATGGTCGCCCTTGTGGCTGTGTGTGGAGGCGCAGGGAGGAGGAAAGCCCAAATCTTGCAACGTCCGAGATCTCACGAGATTTGGGCTTTCCTTCTCCCTGCGCCAGCTGATGACATCAAGTCCCGCGGCGAGAGATCCCAGGAGTCCTGAGTGGCGCTCAGGGACTCACTGGGGGGGCTGTAAGATCTTTATTTGGGCAACTTATCTGTGGGGCCTTATCAGTCCGGAACACGGGCCGCAATTGGCCAGCGGGCCGGACTTTGGACATGCCTGGTCTAAATGGTCCGCAGCTACCGGAAGCGCTCGTTTAAGGTTATTGCTGCCAAAGGTGGTTACACCAATTATTAAATCCCAGGGTTCACTTACTTTTTCCACCAGCACTGTCAATGTTTAAGTAGTGTGTTCAATAAGGACATGAAAGATTATTGCTGTTTGTGTGTTATAAGCTTAAGCACATTGTCTAATACTTGTGACATCACAGTTCAGGTAGTCAGTTTCTGAGTGGCTTGTTTTTTGCCAAGTACTGCTTAATGTTTGATACCGCCAGGAGAAATCTACAGCTCCACTTATGATGTTCTGTGGGGCCAACTGACAGCTGGAAAGCCCTTTTCCAAAAACCCAATTCAGATTCTCAAGAGGGAGCTTTAACTAATGATGGTGCAATGGCATCCAAATATCAATGCCAGAGCGCAATCTTCACACTAAGGGATAGCATTTTCCCATGTACTTTCTGTCACACAAAAAGGGATTTTTTATACTAATGGTGCCTTAAAAAAGGTGCTTTATGTAAAGTTGCCATCTCATAAATAGTGCATTCAGTGGAATAATTATTTCTCCTCTCAAGGTCAATCAAAAATCATTCACATGAAAAAGAGCCTCTCTATGAATTCCCTTTCGGCACTTGTTCTAATGTGTTTTTGTAACTCAGTAGTCAGTAATAATACTGCCAATTGGTATATCAAAATAAATGTTGTGGATGGGTTTCCATTTACAAGTCCTTCTTGCCACTTCTTTTCTCAAGCAGATAACAAATCCTCACTTGCTGCGGATAAATAACACATTTGTTTCTTTCCGATGGAGTCGGCAATACATTCCCAGGTCTCAGGCAGGATCGTGGCTCTCTGAGTTAATCACGTCTGTCAATCATGCTATTAACCATAGAAAACTGTACTGCGAGCCAGGTCATATACAGTATATCATTAAAGAAATTTCATACGCATTTCTTGATCCTCGCCCTCTCGCTTTGAAGTCCCAATACCCAATAACTTTTAATGTAACGTTTAATTTAAAGTACAATTAATAGCATTTTAAACGAAAAGGCCAAAGATACACAAAAATAGGAAAGAATGAGACAGTTGTCAATTGCATGTGCAATTATAGATAAATATAGGAACTGAAGAGATGTAATTATCTGGATGACGTTTAATGCAGGTTCGATAATTCACAGTCAGTCCTTTTGTTTCGAAGTTTTACATACACAGGATAAAAAGCACAATTTCTTCAAAAAAACTAACGAATGCAAATGTAAAGAATCGTTAAAATGAACATTTATGTAAATATCAGCGTCCACAGTACAACAGACAAAATAAACACTTTTTTAAAAATAACAATGACAAATTAATCCCTTTTATGCGAGGTCACCTAATGGCCTCCAGAGTATCTACACTAAAAGAAGCAACTTTTATTTGCACTTATTTCTATCATAAGCTTTTCTTAGCACTATTGGAAGAGGGAAGACAAAAAGAATTGGTCAGTTCCATAAAGCCTTCACATTTACCAACTTTAACTTAACGGCTACAAACATTTAAATGTTTTTGGGGTATTTCATGCAATACCATCTTCTAAGCCAAACTAAACTGCAGTAATTCATACTGTAAGTGCGCCTATTTGCTCGCGTACATTGAGCCTACTTTCTCGTGGGAGATAGAGGGTCTTTAGTAATGATGAAATATACTCCAGCGGCAGGTCTTTTAAAGAACCAAGGCTATTGACAGAAATCATCACCAGCGGTAATGGATGAAATTTTCAACAATGATCTGTCATTAATATGTCAATACACTCAATAGTTTCATGTCTTAATCCGGGGATCTGTCTATATGTTCATAAGACATTAGAGGATTATCACTATTCCCAATACTTTCAAGAGATGAAAGGATGCATTCCTTATTGAAAGGATGCAGACTTGCAAAAACAAGAACATTGACTCAAATGAGAAACTTCATGTGACAAAGTCATCAAAATAAATGACAGTGGCTTGGTCTTGTGCCTTGTTAGCTATTTGTATTAACATAATCTATTTTGTTTGCTTTGTGTTTAAGAAGAGATAAGTCTGGCACAGACTAAAATATCGTGACAAAGAAAGCAGCCCTTTCTATAGATTTTGCTAAATTGTACATGTGGATATGTTTAATTATTCAGCACTGACTGATGTATAGCACTTTATAGTTTACGATACAGTGCAGTAAAAGGTGGAGTTAAGTGCATGGATTTAGTAAATACAATGGTCAGCCATTTTTAGGACAGGGTAAATGTGAATACATTAGGTAATTAGGTTTGATGTAAGTGCTTAATATATATATATGGATGTCAATTTAGACTTACAAAATATGGTTATGGCTGCAAACAACCATGAACAATCCAAAAAGGGGACCGCTATTGCCACACTTGGTAAATGTGTAGCTTCACAGTGTTTGCGCAATGTAAAATGCTGAGGAATATTGTGTGCCTTGTAAACTGGAAACCAAGATGTCAAATAGTGATACGCAACATCTGCAATCATTGTGCCACAAAAGGTATTGAAAATCCCATAGGCTGTATGGAAATGCTGCTGCACTATGACATCATAAGTCTGCAGCGTGGAGTGTGCATGCATTGTTAACTTGGTGATGATGAGTGGCATCAGTTGTCCCTATGCTCAAAAGTTTTTTTTTAAAAAAAGAATTCCATTCTTTAGAAATAATCCAAGCTACCAAACACATTAACAGTATGAGGCATTATTAGGTTTTAAATTGCACTGCACTGTAATGCACAATTTGATATCAATAACTAAACAAAAGCAAATAGGCAATTTCAAGAAAGCTTACCAGATGCGTAACTATGTCTATACATTTTTTTTTCTACGAGAAGCAGAGGTTAATTTAAAAATAACAATATTCTTGTATATAGTACTTTGCAAATCCCAAAATACTGTGTGTAAAAAATGATTCCATACGCTGACTGTGCTCATATGACATCCTTAAATTAGACCTACCATCTAAAAAAAAAGCATGCAGCGTCCACTGTAGGTAAGTATGGTACTTACAACAAATGGACATTTGGACAACAAATGGATTCATTTTTTTATTCCTATTTTAAGAATTAACTACATATACTCTATATTGTCACTGAGTATTTCCGCTGTCTGATTCATTTGACATAAATAGAATGCGTTTCGGTTTGAGAAGGCCCCAGCAGCGTAGGCATCGAAATGTCAGAGCTTAACATCAGCAGTCATCTCAGGTCAGTTACAAAACAGTCCTTAAACAGAGAAAACCAGTTCCAAAACAGGTTTAAATGCAGTAGGACGGCTGGCATGCAGTTAGACAAATCCAGTAGAAAAAGTGCATTTAAAGAAAAAATACAGAAAATCTCCATTCGCTTACCTCAATGTTTGTTCTTGGCTCATTGGCTTCTGGAACGACCTAGGTGAAAAAAGAAAACAAAATTAAACAAAAATATTCTTGAAAAATATACAAGATGTGCATATCAGTTCTTCTTTAGAGGGGTTTTACTGCTATTACTTTATTCGCATTTGTTCCAGGTTATTGATCTGACCCTTCCACATTCTCTCTTGACTTTCTGGTGCCCTGTGGCTTCCACAATGGCCTTATCTCAATTCCCAACAGGCAGGCAAGCGCATGAAGTCAACGTTCAGACCCTTTGTTAATTGGCACCTGATGTGCTATTCTGGCCATTTCGGTGACTCTTAAACATGATCATCAACCTTCATATCCCCTTCTAAAGGAGAAGGAGCAAAATCAATACCACTGTAAAATGGATGAGAATGAATAGTTCATTAGTACCGATTTACCCAGCTTCCCTCAGCAACAAGAAGTGAGGCACAGAGGTGCATCCTGGCCCAGCTCCTGTCCACATTATAGAAATTAATGCTCATGTAAAGGCTCAAGGTGATCTATTTAGCGCTGCTCATTAAAGACTGAATTCCCCTGCGCCCGTATATAACTTTCGTGTGGATAGACTTCTTTTTCTACTGTTTGTGCATTTTTTTCCATTGAATGTTTCCTTCTGCACGAATACAATCCTCTGCGGGGCTATCTGATTGTTTATTTCCTTGTTTTGTTTTCTTTATGTGCTTACAAATATTCGACATTACATTCAATTTGCATAGCTTAGCTTTTTCGTTTTCTGGAGCCAGCACATCAAGCTTTCAAATATAAATTCTTATAGTGCGAACGCTTCAAGCTTTTCCACTAACTTTTAAATATCTCATATTCTAAAGCCAGTATACGCTCCAAGCGCTACCTTTAATCACTTTATTATATTGCAGAAGATGACACAGAGGTTGAATTTAAATGCAAATGCAAATGAAAACACCTAGCAGCAAACAGTAAAATAAACATGTAACAAACACTCAGGACAATTAAAAAAAAATGTAACACATTATCTAATATAGATCAGTGCTCCGAAACAAGGGGCGGCTAACGTTTGGCTTTAGGACTTTGTCAATGAAAACTCACATATGGCAGTGATCTGGGGCTTTAATATTCAAGCTGAGGTATGGTCTGTTAACAGATATCATTAAAAAGTACTATAAACCATTAACAAGCCTCTTAACAGGAAATAACCTGCATCGCTCTACAGTTCAATTTCCCATGTCAGGTTTACTAAGTGACTGATTGCTGAAGCATTTGCCTAATTAGGCTTACACATCTGATTAAAGAAAAGCCTCCACCGCCAGCTTATTACCAGACTCTGACTGATCTTGCGACGGCTTTCTGTTTCGGGATTGCTTTGTGTTTATGATGATTAAGAATACGGACCGTTCCGATATGGGAGCCGGTGACATTGCTCGAGTCCTGCTCTTTCAGTGCGTCGTGGGATTTGACAGATAAATGAAGACAATAATTAAAAAAGTTCTTAATAAATATGAATGAACATAATGTCAGCTCTGATTTTAGCACTTTACCCGAAAAGTCGCAACTAAGGATTAACAGCCTGGTTGTGATAGCGGGTTGCGAAATGGGGGAGTGTATTGTAGTCATGAACTAAGGGATATCAAATAAATTAATCTTATGGGTTCCACAGGGGTAATGCACGCCTTATAATACAAAGGTTTGTACAAAACAGTAGAGGTTGCCACTAAATACACCCTTTCTGCATAGGGAATACATACAGCTCAAAAGTTCATTGTAAGAAATAACCTCTCTTGTAGCAACAAGTAAGAATGTAATGAAGTAATGTACTTAAATCATATATTCGGTGAGAGGATTGCAGTATTGCATGCTACAAGCTCCTTATGGAACTATATAAATTAATTGTTGCTATTGTGACATATCGGAAGGAAGAGAGACCAAGAAACATAGAAACTTAGAACCATAGAAACAGATAAGCACCATCCATCCCATCCAGTCTGCCAATCTTTCCTGATGTAATACTCGGATCAGTATTGATCCGATCATGTGAGGCTTTACTACCCTGAAAAGTAAAACGGTCCTTACATTAAAGAAGAAACACTTCTTCTGCTTAAACCAGCGCTGTTCAGATTGAAATGCTGAAATGTGAATTTCTATGCCAGATTCTGCAACACGAGCCTGGTTTGCAGACGGTTCTCTCGCCATGGCTGGATGTTTCACTTGTTCTTTCCGTGGGTTGTAAATTCAGTCCGTTATGCACAGATCTGATATCTCACAATATATTCCACTGTAACCTGAGCTTTACACAAGATCTGCCAGCTGTGTTAAGTGACTGCTACAGGGGTGTAATATTCTCATGGATTCAGCCCCTAGAATTATTGTAGGGTCTGTCACCGAGATTTACTTCTCCAATATTTAATGGGGCATTCCAAAAGCTTATTTTTACATGATGGGATTGTACTGTAGCCAAAGATGTTTGAGTGCTGTCCCTCCGCTCTGCTGTGTACCTATACCTTTAATCCTACCCAATGATAGTGATTGTGGAACTATAGCCATTTATATCACACACTCCTTCTATTAACAATTCCTGTTAAAACAGTTAGACAAAAGGATTCCTACAAAGTAGCCATGATCAATCTCAAAATCCATTTGGCACAACCGCCATGTCATCACAAATCTATGTATCTTCCTTAACGCTTAATATCTTGGTATTGATTCACTTAAAAGTATTGAGATTTAATGTAACATTTTGCTAGTGATCCTAAACCCAAACATATAAATAATGTTATATATTCACAAAGAAGAGAAGAATAATTGGCAGTGAGGGCTCAATTTTTCCCTGTTAATGGATTTCCTGTAATCTGCCTACATAGGATTATGAGTTCGACATCACTTTTTAAAGATCTCTCGTCCATGACATATACAGTTGTCGTATCTTTGTGCAAGCAAAATTTGCCTTTGGGAAACGGCTTATTGCCAGCTCATGTGTTATAAACTAATTTCATTTTCTACGCTACCAAAATATTTATAATATTTAATTTGTAGCGCTTCGCACGTGTTTACACAGAAGTCACAGAGAGGTCAACGGATAACTGAACTCAACTAGAATAAGATTGCCTTCTGGATGAACCGTCTGGTTTAACTTGATGGATTTGGGGTCTTTTACCATTCAAAAAATTAGCTATATAATTGTTAGAACCGGAAAAAAAAATTGGGCTAAAATACGTACACACAAATATACACTCTTTACTGGACTGCAACCGATTGAACAAGAAACCCAAGCCAAGACTAATACAGTATATAGTGGTGTCAGAAACATTGGAAAATCCCATTATATTTAAGCCTAAGGTGTGTGTATATATGAAAGAAAAAAAGAATTAAAATGATTTCTTACAAGAGCACACCGAGACAACATTACTTAAATCAAAGGGCTTCTGTTATTATAAGGATTGTCAACCCTGCCGAAGAACATGGATTAAAGAGAGAAAAATTACTATTTTTATTCAACAGCTACAGGAGAACAAATACATATAAAACAACTAATCACCTGTCACAATAAAAGTGTTAGACTTGCAGCCTATGTACTGCGGCCTCCGGTACATAGGCCACACATCTACAGTAGACCTTTACATATACGCATAGGGGAAAACATTTGTAACAAATATGTGAAACATAGTGTTTCTGCACATTTTAATGAACACTAGCCCTTGGAAGAAGCCGACTTCAGGCGAAATGCGTTGTGCGCATACGTGGAGGGCTGCAACGTCACAAAATCCTAAAATACAGAACCGAGCGCGAGCTCAATACACAGGACTGCGACTTTCAGATACTCTTTAGGACATTGCAGCTCCACTTTTATGCTCAAGCTTCTACATGTACATGTAAGCAGAGATTATGTTTTCATTTCGGATGCATGAAATATTAATTTAATTGGATACCTCTCCCGTGTGTTTACCCCTCCCTCATTGTGTTGACCCCCGCACCATTGTTTGTGTGAAGATATACAAGGGTTTGGTTTTAATTGATTCAAAGCTAATTTACACTATGCATTCTTTTATTTTGGGTTTTGCCTATATTACCATTGACTGTGTGGACACACAAATCAATATTCTTAAAGGGAAAGTATTCCTTTTTCCTTTAATATGAAACTAACATTCGGTCACTTAACAACATTGGTTATCTATAGGAATCTATAGCCAAAGTTTGTTTTTTCATTTGCTGCAATCATGAGCAGATATTTTTGTGTGTTGTGATAGCAATAAAAGACACCCACATTACTAAAATTGTCATTATCTGGCCTTATTAGGGAATACAAATATCATGCGTGCTGTTTGGAGGCAGTGAGTCAACCTTTCCCTGTTAACAACTATGGGTGTCCCCTGCCCCCCCATAAATAACTAAAGAAGAGCACCATGAATGTTGCATATAAGATATATATAAAGGAGAGCTCCATTTGCAACATTAACAGCCGAACACAAAATAATCTTCAGCGTCACATACCTGTATGTCAAGAAATGCTTTGTTTCAGCACAATGTAGCCATCAATGGAGAATTATGTATACATATCACGGGGGCAGAGCGTTGTGTTTGCAACCTAAGCAGGATTTCAATGCAGTATTGACTCAGAGATAAGTCGTAATGTACACTAATGTAATGTTCCGGCTTTAACCGGAGGGAAATGCACAAATATCACCATTCCGTGTCCCAGTTACTGATATATATGTTAACGCACCCTTTCTGCAACAGAAAAGGGCACAAAGGTAACATTCACATTTTGTACCTTACAGAATTTGAAATACACTGGGAGTTTTTTCTCACAGGCAGCCAACTCAGGTCAAAGTAATTTTAGAATTTGTTTCAATTATGCCAAAATGGCTGCAAAAGGCTGCAAAAATGGGTCCAGATCCCCTTGATACAAATGTATGTTTACCCACAAACACATTTTTTTACATATAGGCTTAAAATCGAACACTTCATCATCATATTTCTTTAACAAGAGTTTGCAAACATATATGAGTGGCATTTAAATATGTTCTTTTTTTTTAACCCCTTAATGACAAAGCCGTACATGTACGGGCTCAAAATGCATTGTTTTCAATGGGTTTAGGGACCGCCCATTGTCCTTAAGGGGTTAAAGAAGAATAATAAATAATTAATTACTATTTTTTTTTAGAAGTAATAAAACGAGACATTAAGGCAAAAAAAACCCCCATTAAATTTAAGCTTAATTTAATATTAGAATCCATAGTGGAAGTAGCGGGCCTATTGTGTAGAAAAAAATAATGTTCAGAAATAATTTGCTTTCATACTTTATACTTTTACATAGGGCTGGGTTAAAAAAAAAGGCACCAGTATTTCAGGATCTTTTTTCCACCTTCCACTTTCAGACCAGTAGTTTAAGTCTTCATTGGTGAAAGCCATCTTGTAACTTATATGGATACTCAGAGTATGAAGGGGAAAACAATCTGACACAGTTTGGGTGTGAACAATATGCTCTACAACTTTTACGATTAAAGTATTAATAATAATAATTATTGTCATTATTAGTTATCAAATGATATACCTACGCATTACATAAACGACATAATCCTGTACTGCCGCACTGGCATCTATTGTCGGGGCTCTGTTTTGTTAATCGAGTTTAGACATGTTTACAAATTTCTGTTGGTCTAGGAAATCTGACTAAAACGTATCAATTTAACACAAACACAGTGAATCTCTTAAATTGTCAATATTTCCATTGGCTTTTCTTGTAGAATTTCTTAGCACTCGGTGCCTAGTCTCTGTGAACCGGGTTTCATACAGGTCAATAAATCGCAAACTACATGTTATTCACCGCCGTTAAAACCCAATTAAAATTTACACAGGTCATTGAACCGGATCCAAAGCGTCACATATTTATACAGAGATTGTAGCATCGATATCACAGCCGAGTATGAACCCTCTCTTTTAAAGAGCACCATATGGGCCATATAGAAGGTAGGTAGATAGAAGATAGAAAGATTCTATACAGAGTCAAGAAACATAAGTGACAAATGATATTAATCTATGAAACTGTGGAAATGTTTTATGTTCTGCTTTTTCAATATAAAGATTTATTAGATACAAACTTTATTTTAAAAATACAATAGATATATTGTAAAAAAGTATAGTTGTCTGTGAGGATAATACTCATGCTGCATTTTAATCACTGCTCTTTAAACCATTAAAATGTCTGCCGGTAATGTGATACAATGCTTGGGAGTTACTTTTTCTTTTACTTAAATGATATTTTTCTCGAGAGAACTAATTAGTTTTGAATTAGTTTGGGGGTGTGAAGAACCGCAGGTTCGAAGCAATCTTCTGAAATACTTTAGGGAAGTGCTCTTATGAGATGTGACGATCTATACCATTTGTTTGCTTATTTGAAAAATGACAGTTTATTTTCATTAAAAATAAGCTCTTTTTAGCCTAAGTCTAGGTTTTGGCTCAACGTTATTGCTGTTGCCATGAGCAATATTTTTACCACACAGAATATTTATTTCATGTTGTCTAGAGCCGGAATTCTAAAAAAAATAATGGAGATATCTAAAAAGAAATATCAAACCGTTTTTAATAGTCATCAGTTTTTTATGTTTTGGTGGGATAGGGGGGCCGAGAACTTAAACTGAACTTTTGGGTAATCTATTTTGTCTATGTGTAGGGCCAGGTCTTCCATAAGGCTATGACCACCTTTTTCTTTTTATGGGTATGTGGAGAAAGTATGGGACTTAGGAATGGTTCTGACCACCCCCATATATAACCATGCTTTTACCAAGCACAAGATTTCCCGTTGCCCTGTTTGTGTTCTACCTATACCTATTCTTTTCCCTATAAATATATATATATATATATATATATATATATATATATATTTTTTTTTTTTTAATGGTGTTTGTGTATAGGGGATGCTGGCTGGAGATATAATAATAACTGATGTTATTCATGTTTTTATAATGGTAATAGAAATGTGCAAATCATGAATTACAATGTTGCCTTTCGATGAGACATGGATGTTAAGTTTTCAGCTGACTGTGCATAACTGCCACAATGAGGATCATTATGTCACCAATTTTCGGTCTTCATTATGACACTTCAGAGGAGAAACTGTTAGGCTAAGGTGCCAAAATTATCTCTTCTCTATGACACTAACAACAGGATACCTATACATTTGATCTCCTACAGTGTACTGGCAGCTAGCAGTGGTAATCACAAGTACAATCACCTCCTGATGTGTTAATAGAAAGTCTAACATTTGGAAAATAATGTATAAGTATAACACAGGAATCTAAAGCTGCATGCTGAACAGTAATATGTGTAATTGAAAATGTAAATCATCTCTTAAAGGTGTAGCGAGCACTAATTCCTCTACAGAAAAGTGTAATTTTCCCTCTTACAAACAACCTTCTTGGTATGTCATAGTTTTCAAAAAGTAGCAGTTTTTATAAAATATAAACATATGTATGTATGTATTGCATAATATAATATACACACACACCTTAAAGCAATTGGCAATAAGACTTATAAGTAGAAGGTTCTCAACTACTGCATGGTGACTACAATGACTACGCCATGTGACCCAGGTGGCACTTAGGCACACTCACCAAAACACTTGCAGTACTCTTGGACCTCTTTGGACTTCTTTACCCCATCCCTGACACTGCGCAATAGGCATCTTACTGCACAGGGTCTGGAATACCCAACAGGTGCATGTGAATAGCAAAAAATGATTGACACTTTATCTTGTGCGATTAAGAAAAACTGACTACAGAACAAGTGGAAAGCGAGGATCTCTTTTGCCCTTTCTGGTGTTATGTTTTTGTTAAATGAACCTGGCCATTCAGCTGACGAGACTTTTGCTTGAGCCAAGGATGTAGCAAGAACATGCCACACTGCCAATTTAAAATACATATGTCAGATTGCAGCTTGAATGGATCTGTCCCTTTTCCAAATCCTACGTTTAACAATTCAGTGCACTAAATAAACCAACGTAATTGTTGAAAATAAGTAATATAAGTGTTAGGATCTCAGCTTGTGTGTATGAACTGGAAGCAGCCATCTTGACCACATCATCTTAATGAATTGCATAATTACCCCCATATCCACTAAGGTATTTATCCTTAAGTTAAGTTATTGCTCTTATTTGGTAGCTGCTGACTTGTACAGTAGTGTGGGGATAGAAGAAAGAAAATAATATAATTATTGTGCTAGTTACGAGGAGCTAGGGGGAGGGGAGCAATTTATTAAATGACATTGAGAGTATGGGAGGCATACAAAAAACTTTCCCCCTTATTTCTAAAACCCTTTAAGTGCTAAAGAGCTGCTACCCAGCTCAACAATAAAGTATATTGTATAAAAAGTTTAGACGATAAAGCTCGCATTTTAATTACAAGCACAGTATGGTTTACTTCAAAAGTAAGATTCTGGCTCTGATTTCTTGCTTTCACCTTCAATAACCTCCTTTGCCTTTCATGTACAAATGTAAATGCATCTGTGTTTAGAGAAAAAAAATGCAAACTTTCCTTCTTACGATATAATAATTTGTTATTGGCTGTTATGACAATAGTGCTCAATTGGAAAGTACAATGGACCTGGATATGAAGTACTGCCAGAGGAAGCAGGTTTGTTTGTGTGATTACAATAAAAGGCAATAACCAACAAGTCACTGCCAACTGTTTTGAACAGTTTTATTTTTAGAAAAATCATCAAAGAGATCCCGGCAATTTATACCTATAGCAGAAAATTGTGAGAGTGGCACTCAAACCAACTGGACAGAATTGAACCTTAAGAGCTGATATGCATTATTATCATACCTAGGAACTCTCTGGGCTTCGCCTGGGGACACCGGGTGAAGCACCACTTCTCCAGTTCTGTGGGTCAACACCCAATTCCCTCAGGGCGCATGAGCCTGGTCCTGATATGCCCTACTCCCCGCCCGTTTTCCCCATAAATGGGAGTGTGTCCTGTGACATCAAGGGAAACGCCCACTGATGTCAGCGGAACTGCACGCAACGCTAGTGGGACCACCCGCAACGTCATTAGGACCGCCCACTTACGTCAGCGGGTAGTCCTGGCCGCATTCTGCAAGGCAAGCTGGAGCTTAAAAGTTCCCTTGTATGATTATTATTGATTTATATACATACCTGGGAACTTTCTGGGCTCCGGCTACCCGGAGCCTTCCCTTGCGGGATGCGGCCAGGACTGCCCGCTGAAAATGGGCGGGAGCGGGCATGTCAAGAGAAGGGGTGCTCACCCTGCAATCTCCGGGTCAAACCCGGAGAGTTCCCAGGTATGTTTATATAGCGTCACCATATTCCACAGAGCTGCACAATACGTAAACACAGGACATAAAAGGAAGTGTATAACAATTTTCACTTACAGATATGAAATGTAAGAAGTGTCCTGCTCAAACAAGCTTGCAATCTAGAAGACCATTACATCACGGATGGATATGCTTAAAGTGACCAACTTATTGTGGGTTGAATATCCCACCTACATTTAGTAACAGGTGATGACAAAGAAGAGCTTGCTATGAAAATTCCATTATATCCAATCAGAGAATTTTTCAGATTCCAAATATTTCATGAACGCCTAACATTAAAAGAGATCCATAATGTTAAATGACTTTGTGCACTTCTCATTTACTTTCGATAACAATGAACTCATCTTTGGATGACTGCTTCACTATGGCATCTTGTTCTAGATGTGTTTTTAAACAACTTTCAATTTGCTAAAATAATATGTGGTGGAAAATATATTTCCTTACTTAAGTTATCTCTTAAATCTCTTAAATATACAGTGGATATATATGGCTTCATAATAAGGGGCAATTTTACTTCGAGGAAGCTGAGATAAGTGGGAAAAGGTGACAAAACTAGTACATTAGTTTAGCGTTCTAAACTTCTCCCTTCAACCCAACATATTACAAAGGATGTCACAAAACATCAGTTAAGGGCAACAGTTGATGGGCAACGGTTGATAAGCCACATTGGTGCTGATGCATGCTACACTTTTAGAGGCAGCTCTGTCTAGCAACAGCCTACAGGTCAGTTGCACAGTATGCCCAATGGCTAGTCCAGGTTCCATGGTTCCAGAGTTCAGCAGCTCAATTGAAGTATGAACTGAACTTGGTCGATCAAACATCGCAAGGGAACCCATTAAATCAAGAATGTGGTAACCTCTCTATTCACTATCATAAAGAATTCCAATATTATCTGAAAAAGATCAGCTCAAATATTAAACAGAATATACAGTACTTACAAAAACGAATAATATCTACACACAGATTCTGACACAATTGTGAGCCAATAAGTGCACACATTTAAATACAATAAGTGAAACAGAAGTGGCATTCCCAATCCAAAGATCCTACAGTGTTTGTTGCAGTGTACTGTAGAAATTCAAGATAGTAAAGATTAAAGCAGGGGATTTGCTGTTTCAGTTCCTTGATTTGAAAACACATGCGTGAAAATGTATTGGCTGTTTTAGAAGTCGAGTGCTGTAACTTTTGCAAAAATCCCAGAGCTGGTTGTTACAGATTAGATGGCTTGGGGCTTCTTTCACCCAATTTAACAACATTTAATGCTAAAGGATAGATCAGTAATTAACTGCCCTGCAAAGCTTACTAATCAAGACTTGGAGACACAAAAATCCACTAAATCTTCTTAAATACAGAAATCCTTACAACTGACTGATTAATAAATCTAATCTGGAAGTCTGGTAATATTTACTTGACAACGTCATTCATCAGACCAGGCCACCTTCTTCCATTGCTCTGTGGTCCAGTTCTTATGCTTACGTGCCCACTGTAGGCTCTTTCAGCAGTGGACACCCTGACTGGTCTGCAGACACCTTTCTAACAGAACCAGCATTAACTTTTTCAGCAAATTGAGCTACAGTAGCTTATCTGTTAGAATTGGCCACACAGGCCAGCCACACGTGCCTCAACAAGCCTTGGCCGCCCATAACCCTGTAGCTGGTTCTTTCATGCTACCATACACAACAGTGTCGTCAGGGCCAAGCGTAGGATGATTGATGCCTGGGTGATGCAAGAATTTGTTTTTGGTGCCCATATGCGAGAGTGGGTATATTGCTTACTCATCCCCTTCACAAACATGCTTCTAACCCCACTCATTTTTAGGGCACTCACTTCCCACAGTGCCAGCTTTGCCCCCTAAACAGCTTGTCAGGGCAATCTTTACACCCAAGCAACTTACCAGTGCCGTCTCTGTCCTCCAAACTTACCAGTGTCATCTTTGTCCCCAAACAGCTTGTCGGTGCCAAGGTTACCTCGAAACAGCTTGCCAGTGTCATCTTTTAGCCCCAAACAGCTTGTCAGTGCCATACTTACCTCCAAAGAGTTTGTCAGTTACATATTTGCCCCCAAACAGCATCACACTGACTTTAAAGAAGCTGCTGAGTAAGGGCAATCCGTAACTAGCTCATTTTGTGCCCCTACCCACTATATTTTTATAGAGGATAACTTGAGGAAAGTAGATAAATAAATAACAAGGACATTGATATTCAAACTACAGAGAATTAAAAAAAAATGTAGTAAAACAAATGTCCCCAAACTCAGCGATTTAATCACATTTTGACTCTTAAAGTGGTACAGCATAACTACCGTCAATATAATCTGAGCCTGACAGTGGCATACCACAATTTAATATATCATAATATAGTGATCCAAAAACTGATGGTGGCACAGCATGACTGCTATCATTATATAGTGATGCTGACACATATGGTGATACAGCATGACTCCTACCATTATACAGTTATCCAGACACAGAGGGTAGTACACTACAACTCATATTGTTATATAGAGATCCAGACACAGATGGTGGTACAACATAACTCCCATTACTATATACTAAGACAGACATTGACAGTGGTACAGCATAACCCCCATCACTATATACTGCACCAGTATTGGCGGTGGTACATAACTCCCAATATCACACATATATTATAATCACTATTTATATGTGCTGGGTCACTGGTGCATGTTTTCCTAGTTCCAAATTCAACGTGTAAAGATATTGAAAAATTATAATAATAATAACAATGTAAAAAATTATAATAACAATGAATACTCCCCTAGTATACTTGTAACGCTTCCCCATGCGCTGGCTGGACTTGTTTATACTTTGCCTTATTTATTTCCTGTTTCCAGCCACTAGTGGCCGCCCTTGCTATTCAGAGCCTCTCAGACTAATTATCAGGTCCAGCTGCAGTTGATCTCATGATCAAATCAGCCTTTATAAACCTGCCCAGCCCTGCAGTCTGGGCCTTGACATAGTAATGTTTGAAGACTACCTGTTTGGTTCCTGATTTGTTCCAGTACCTTGCCGTGTTCCAGTACCTTGCCGTGTTCCAGTACCTTGCCGTGTTCCAGTACCTTGCCGTGTTCCAGTACCTTGCCGTGTTCCAGTACCTTGCCGTGTTCCAGTACCTTGCCGTGTTCCAGTACCTTGCCGTGTTCCAGTACCTTGCCGTGTTCCAGTACCTTGCCGTGCTCCAGTACCTTGCCGTGCTCCAGTACCTTGCCTTGCTCCAGTACCTTGCCTTGCTCCAGTACCTTGCCTTGCTCCAGTACCTTGCCTTGCTCCAGTACCTTGCCTTGCTCCAGTACCTTGCCTTGCTCCAGTACCTGCCGTGTTCCTGAGTTGCGGCCAGCGCCCCAGTAAGTGGACTCCAAAGTCGAGTACCCTGTAAGTGGGCAACCTGCCGTGTGCCCTGCAAGTGGGCAACCTGCCATGTTCCTGAGTTGCGGCCTGCGCCCCACTAAGTGGACTCCCAAGAGGAGTGCCCTGCATCGCGACTCCCAGGATGACTGCCAACTAGCGGACTACCCTGGTTGAGTGCCCTGCAAGTGGGCAACCTGCCGTGTGCCCTGCAAGTGGGCAATCTGCCGTGTTCCTGAGTTGCGGCCTGCGCCCCACTAAGTGGACTCCTAAGAGGAGTGCCCTGCATCGCGACTCCCAGGATGACTGCCACTAGCGGACTACCCTGGTTGAGTGCCCTGCGAGTGGGCAACCTGCCGTGTGCCCTGCAAGTGGGCAATCTGCCGTGTTCCTGAGTTGCGGCCAGCGCCCCACTAGTGGACTCCCAAGAGGAGTGCCCTGCATCGCGACTCCCAGGATGACTGCCACTAGTGGACCACCCTGGTTGAGAGCCCTGCAAGTGGGCAACCTGCCGTGTGCCCTGCAAGTGGGCAACCTGCCGTGTGCCCTGGAAGAGGGCTTCTAGTCGTGTGCCCCGCAAGAGGGCTTCTAGCCGTGCCGTGTGCCCTGCAAGTGGGCTTCCAGCCGTGTGCCCCGCAAGAGGGCTTATCTGCCGTGTGCCCCGCAAGAGGGCTTATCTGCCGTGTGCCCCGCAAGAGGGCTTATCTGCCGTGTGCCCCGCAAGAGGGCTTATCTGCCGTGTGCCCCGCAAGAGGGCTTATCTGCCGTGTGCCCCGCAATTGGGCTTCCTGCCGTGTGCCCTGCAATTGGGCTTCCTGCCGTGTGCCCTGCAATAGGGCTTCCAGCCAAGAGACATTCCTTTCTTAAGTTCTGCTTCCCTTATGAGGTTTGCCCCATCCGTGTGTTCCGTTTGTCTTAGTCTGTAGTCCAAAGGTATGTCTCTGTGTTATGTGTTTTGATTACATGTCGGTTTGTTCCGTATCTATGTCTTGCAGGGATTAGCGTTAGGACCCACCGTCATTGGAGTACTTTGGCGTAGTGGTGGGCTAAGCATACTATGGCCATAAGATGTGACGGAATCTCCAATAGTTATCTAATAGTCCTAGGCTAGTTTCTGTATAGTGTGTCCTGTCTTGTTCATGTCTGTTGTATGTTGTATCCCCTGCACCTGGGCTCCTTATCAACCTGTGTCCTCAGCTCGTGACAATACTAGTATTCCAACTAGTTAGATTTAAAACATGTGTCTTATTATACATCATAAAGGGCTAATTTAAATATATAAAAGGACCAGCTATACCATGAATGGGGAAGAAACTATAAAAAGAAGGCCCATCAGAATGCACAATTAAGAATATGAACATTGATTTATCACAGATCAACACATTCAATTTTCATGGTGTAAACAAAGTTAGAATGAAAAAAACAAACAGAAAACTGCCAAAGTTTGATCAAGTGTAAAATGCACATTGGTATTCATTGACCCACATAGTGCAAAAGCAGGATGACTCAAGTGCCTAAGGGCAAAATGCCAGTAAAATTGCCTCTAGGACGTGACACTGGTTATCAATAAATTATATTCAACCGTGTATTTTACTTAAGATGTAAGCATGAATTTAGCTAGTTATTTAGCTTTAAAAAGATGTTAAAGCTGTTACTGATCTTTTCCATTTGAAAACAATGTGTACTCAGTTACTCACTCACACACACACACACACACACACACATATATATATATATATATATATATACACACACATATATATATATATATTTATATATATATATACACACATATATATATATATATATTTATATATATATATATACACACACATATATATATATATATATTTATATATATATATACACACACACACACACATATATATACACACACACATATATATTAAATTTGTTACTAAAAAAAACTTGTACTTTACAGATGGAAGCAGGAAAAAGAAATTGAAAAATAAAACCTGTAAGTAATATTTAGGCCAAAAACGCGCTCTGTTTTCTTTTTTTTTTTTTTTTGGCTGAGAAAGACTACATTGAGTAATCCCTAAAGGATTGTGGTAACATTCATACAAACTCTGAAATCAATTTACAGGCTGCACTTTAGCTTTTATCATATTAACGATAGTAAACTTTTGACCTATTTTGTAATGTAACTAACTAAGACAGTTCATTCAAGTGTTCAGAGGAAAACCGGTGAAGCCTAGTCATTAGATGATACATTGTGTCAAAAGTGAAAGGGACATTAAATGACTGTGAGACTGAAAAGTTGCCATTCTTTGATATAAGCTCATTTCTTTATAAAGCAATACAATGTCTTTACATTTTCACCATTATCTATCTTAGATGTAAACTACCAAGAGATGGTTATTCATGTTTTCTACATTTAAATATATGACCAACATTTACTCTTTCGCTAGATGTCACATGTATAATGGGATACACCAAAGTTATTAAATGGACTCCAAAGTGTCCTGGCAAAACTGCTAACAGCCTATTTAACCAGTCATTATTGGCAGGAGTACGTCCAGAGGACTGGAAGTTACCAATTGTAGTAACAGGTAGCAGGGAATACTCACGTGAGTAGTTGGCAAACCATGCTAAAAAATAGCATTGTTATGTACCTGGAAGTAAATGGTTTGTGGATCAGAAACAGCAGTGGTTTACTAAAGGGAGATCTTGTCAAATTAACGTAATTCATTTATTGACTCAGTAACTAATATGGTATGACCTGGGAGGAGCTGTTGATATAGCCTATATAGATTTCAGTAAGCAGGGCCGGCCCAACGCCAGGGGTCATTATCTACCCTTCCTCTCCCTCCCTATTATCTGCTCCATGGTAGGGCCGGTCCTGTCACACTGCCCCAATAGAAAACATATATATAAATCACAGTGTTTCGGTTGGATGTCAAGTTGAATGGATAACGCAATGGTTGAGTGACAGAAGGTTGTAGATTATGGCGTATTTTCGTTGGAAGGACTTGTTACTATTGGGGTGCCTCAGGGGTCAGTATTGGGACCTGTACTTTTCAATATTTTTAATAGTGGTATTACACATGGTCCTAAGGGCAAGGTATGTCTTTTTTGCCAGTGATACAAAGGTCTGCAACAGGGTTGCCATTTCAGGTCGAACTAGTCAAATGGGAAATTATAGTAAATTAGAAGAATGGTCAAGAGTGTGGCAGCTGCAGTTTGATGTTTACCAATTTAAAAAACGCACTTGGGACTTAAAAATACTAAGGCAGATGATAGCACTGGGGACACTGTTCAGTCAGTGATGAAGGAAGAGAGGGATTTAGGAGTAATTATTTCTGATGACTTAAGGTAAGAAGACAATAGAATAAAGTATCAGAAAAAGCAAGCCTGGTGCTGGGTTGTATAGTGAGACGCATTAATAGCAGGAAGAGGGAGTTGGTTCTGCCACTTTACAGACCCCTGGTCTAGTAAAGCATTGTGTACAATTTTGGAGATCTCATTTACATAAGGATATTGACACATCGGAGAGAGTTCAAAGAAGATTTACAAAAAAGGTAAGTTTGTAGCATCGAAAAATCAACAAGAAAGACTAAGGGATCTTAATATGTAATGCTTGGAGGAAAAAAGAGTGAGGGGAGATATAACAGAAACTTGTAAATACTTACAGGGATTTAGCCATAAAGCCATCCTGACTATGGGACCAGACCAAGGACTGAGTTGGGGTTTGAATCCTTATATCAGGAAAAATGGGCAGACCAGGTGGGTCTTTCTAATATGTAAAAGGACTGAAAATAATTTTTGAAAAGTATTTCCCAAGACGCTACTCAGAACACAATAGACTGGTGTGCCAATATGAGCTCATGTTATGTTGGTGGCACTAATCACATAAACAGACGTACTTGGAGCAGCCAGTTACACACCTGGCATTATTTTTAGCCATGCTTTTGTGTTTGTTATTAGTGTTAGTATTTCAAACAAAACTAATTTATCAGCCTTGAGAAAGTCCTCTAAATTTAGGCGCATGGTACTACCAAAATATTTACAATTTTGGCTTTGTTGCTTCTTGTTCCAGTTTCAATTAGTACAGTTTTTATTAGACCGCTGTGTACTTTTGTTGAATTAGATTAGATACACATAATGTCTACTTTAATGCTTTGTTTATTATGTCTGTGTCTCTTACAATGTACGTATCACTGCCTTGGTACTGTAGTCCTACTCGGCTGCAGATGATTTTCCAAACGTCATATTCCTGCCATCATGAG
Source organism: Spea bombifrons (assembly GCF_027358695.1). NCBI lineage: Eukaryota > Metazoa > Chordata > Amphibia > Anura > Pelobatidae > Spea > Spea bombifrons. Next base: position 37,847,329 of record NC_071087.1, on the reverse strand, counting down.
AACGAGGTATCAACATGGTGCACTAAAATAGTTTTTTTAGCGAGGTAGCTACAAAAAAAAGAGTATAAGTCCATCATAGGCAGTAGCCTAATTTTTTTAACCTCTGAGCAAACTTATTTTACATAAAAATGTTTTAAAAAAAACGTAGAAACTAACAACATTTCTATGCCACAAGAGAAAATATAAAATCTTTACAAAAATTAACGATGTAAAACTATTTCTATGAAGCAAATCCAACCTCATTTTACCATGACTATCAGTATAAAGTAGATAGTAAACCAACTGATACTTTAATTTGATGTACATAACTACAAAACAAAGGGGTTTATTCATTAAAGGGGGAGCTGAGAGTTTCATTTCCCTTACTACAGTACTTGATAGCAAGTTCTACAGCAAAAAAAAAGTTTTTTATGACCCTGTATGATGCATAATTCAATGGGTTTCAGAATCTTTCATTTTGAAATCTTATTGATTGATCTATGCATTATACAGGACCAGCCAATTTCTTCCTGCAGCAGAAGCTCACCAAGATAGGCCTTTCATAACGAATAGTGAAATAAATGTGTTCAAATAAAAAGGATCCTGCTAACGCCCTCGACAACTCTTCCTTTACAGAATTAACCTCAGTATTTCCAGCAAGCTTCATCAGAGAAGCCTATTACATTGCCAACAACCAGAGTCCTCCATCATTAAAGTAAATCTCATCAATCCAATACTATCCAACACTAGATAACAATATTCTCTACCTCACCGTGTTCTTTACTTCATCAGACTTGCTTCACAACTGTTTGTCAGCAAACCATAACCTCTCCCTGCATTCCTACCCTGATGAAACTAGCTCAGTAGATGTTCTTAGAGGAACGCCAAAAAGATTTTACCTACAACTGTCTTGGACCTGTAGTTAAAACCGTTCATTCCTTATGTATAGATTGTCAATAAGATGAGCATGCATCTTCAAATGTTTCTTTCATTGTAACACAAATGTGTTTTTTCCCCATTTAACAGTGCAATACAGTTTTAGATTTATAAATAATAGTAAAAATAATCTTTTTATTCGATTTTTATGTAGGTCGGTACTGCACAAATGGTCTCTTTTATTCAATGCAGTTTCCATTCTCTTCCATGCAGGTCAAGGTAACATCTCTGTGTTTGGGAAGCAATTAACTACTTTGCTTAACAATGATACTATTCTAAACAACGTTTCCAGTGGCTATTTACTTACCATGGGTCAGCTGAATAACACTTTTACATTTTTTGAAATAAATGATTTAATGAAAGGCAATGAAATAAAAACAAAGCATGAGGGGAGCGAGAGAGAATTCAGGTCACCGATCATTGTCGGTGAATCCATTTAACAAATGCACAGAAATAAAGCCATCTCGCAAAATAAATAAATAAACACCTGTACGTGCCAATTATAACATTGAAAAACAAGTACCTTGTGTTACGTTCATTCTCTAATAAAGTGGAGCTGCCAGAAAGGTGGAGAAGCAAGAGTTGTCAAATCTCTTGTCATGTACCTGCCTTGTTCTGCTTTTTAGAGACACAGTTAATTGCTTATCTTCGGAGAAAGAAGTAAACCACTGATGGGCCCAGAATGTTCTCTTAAAGCAACACGTCTGCATTAAATGTACCAAATTAAGTAATGCGATTTAAAATGACGTCTGTCCCTGTAATTAAGCAGGCGTAGCCAAAAAATGCAAAACTACAATTGGTATCAAAAGCCATGTTGGCATATCCACTGGTCCACTCATCAATGTCCTTAATGTTTGAAGTTAAGGAAAAGTTATTTTTCACATACTGGGCAACACAAGGACTACCTAAGAAATCCTAACAATGAGCTATCTGCTTCTACATGTTCACATCTAATGTATGAATAAGTTATCACCCATGTTTGCTGCGTCTCGCTTTCCTTTACGGTAATAGTCACCTGTATCTTTCAGAAGGAAGCCCAAACCCTATTTTAAATAACCTTTGTAAAGCCGTAGTCTAAAGAGCAATAAATCACCTTCAGGAATTAAAGGGGGAAAATAATTCAATCTAATACAATGCAACACAAAATACATCCCAAATTTCCAGATAAAACAGACATCAGCGGAAATGCATTGCTAGTAAGTAGACTAATTAAAACTTGGCTGGAGACCCACCAAAGACTGATCGAGTTTCTGTCTGTGACATCTGCATAGGTTCAAACCCTGAATAGGTCCACGGTACTAATCAACGCGGCCAGATGAGTCACTCATTAATAACAATACTGATGATGTCTTTAAAGATGATGCAAAAGGAAAGTTAATTGAACATGCACTGCAGTTTATCACAGATTTTGTTTAGGACATTAATACATTTGTCTTTGGCTATCTGCTGCAAGTGTCCTTAAAATGATAGTGGTTTCACCTTGAAAATGCATCACATTACACATAAGCTAAAGTACGTCATGGATTCCAGCTACTGTACGTCTGCATTTACTATGTCCCAAAAACTGTTGTCCGACTCTCATACGTAATATGAATCCCCAAGGAAATAACAGATTTTCGCGTCCCTTATCACCCCCCCCCACACACACACACACTGCTTCCTTACCTTTCTGCATCCTCCCTTTAGGCTGGAAGGAACTAGCACATCTCTTTCAAGTGCTGCTTATTTGGATTAAACACGCAATCGCTCTGGCACAAAAACATCTCTCACGCAGTAAGAGAAATGTAGTGAATCGCAGCAGCTGGGTACTGAGGAGACTAGAGGAAAAAAAACTGCTCCATTCGTGGCAACACCTGCTGCAACTGTTTTAAAGAGGGCATGTGGGCTCTTAAGTACAGACTGCAAGCCAGACCTTGTCTACTGAACTGTTCCTCCTGTGAAGCAGGATTTAAACTGATCGGACTAAAGAGGGAGGACAAGACTTAAACCGGCTAAACTTCTGATGCCTCACATCTGAATCACCTGTCAGCACCATGTGCAAACACATAAACATACATACACACATATATACACTTATATAGACATCACAATATAATAAATGAATATGACATAAACAGTATTAAAATATTTCCTAATTTGTTGATGTTCCAATATAATGTATACGCATATCTACTTATCTTTACTTTTTACTTTTACCAATGTTTTAGGCATCATTTTAAAAGTGTGTATTCGCTTAACAGTGAGTCTGCAGGAGAGACAAACATTTCAACTCCCTAACCCAACCCCAGTGAGCACCTTCTGGTAGAAGATATCGTTGGCTTTGTGTAATGTATAGTAATATCAGAGAGACGAGTTCTATTAAATCTTTCCACATGCACTGTATACATAACATACATACAGGACCAGCATAGATTTTTTGTATGAGTTTGACCCTTTATAATGCCTATGTAAGTAGGTCAGTGCCTATTGTATCTCTAGAACATGTGTATAGTATACCTTTTATCTAGCAAAAGTCTAGTGAATAATACTGGATGTTCAGGGCACACGTGAACCTTGCAACATTTTCTAGGCTACAGAATAAAACTACCCACGATAAATCATAACATTGCATGCTGTCAGCAGGTTAAATAATTGCAACCATACAATGGCCAAGACTTTGCCAAGCACAACGTTTAGATGAAAAGGTGTCATATACTTGAGTGTAAAAACTGATTGCCACAGACCTGATCTGGCACAGTTTGGCTTGAAGTCCTCCCAAAACACCAAGCCAGGTACCTTGACTAAGCATATTTGGCATGTCCTAATTCTAACAGACTATGTGCTAAGGACGCACGTTTTATTCCAACTGGGCACGAGAGTGACAGATATTGGCTTTATTGGCACATTACTGTCTTCGCATTATTGTTATTCTGTTTTATAGTACAATGCAGCTGAATATATAAGGAGCTACTTGAACAGCCACAAACATACATTAGCATTTATTTCCATATAACCCCTTTAACGTGGATGAATTATAGTCTCTGCTAATCAACATGCAATATAAACACTAACATTCATTTGAAGTCCACTGCTTAGCAATATGCATGTCTATGGGGCGAAAAAATGTAACCTAAAAAAAATTAATTTGAAAGAAATTGGAAATGTCATGAAGCACATAAATGTTATACTGCCTACCTCTACACCGTGTAACTATAACACTCATAATGTTTAGCCAGGTTAATTAAGCAGATTGAAATTAGCATATAAATTAGCATATAAAGATGGCTACTCTGTTTTCTACCTAGCCTTAGTTTTGCACACATTTATCTGGCCCTGGTAAGGGGAAATGTTAATCAACAGACTGCTTTAATAATATAGAATATTGTAAACAACGTTGAAGATAGCCCTTTATCTCGTATTCAGAGTTTCGATGTCTATTCGTTGCCCAGAGTGTTCCATACCACTGAATTTGCATTACATTTAGTTAGAGATATAGAGCCTTCTAGCTCTGAAAGGCAATCAAACACATTGAAATATATCTGAAATGGCCAATGAGGGACACTTTGATATTAGAGGGTTTGGTCATCAATGAGGGACAAGAGACCCTCCTAAACATGCATACTTGGCATGTATGGTTACAGCAACAAAGCCATGCTTTGCAAATACATGGTTTTGTCACAGGTTATCATGTTAAATACATACGGTAACTTTATATGGTAATGGATTTGACTCCATGTAAATTTGTACAGGCTTTCTTTTGTTCTTGCAGCTCTTCTGTCTTATTTAACTCCTCCCCAGCTGCATCTATGCAGTATACTTTTTTCACATGCTCAGTAGAACTCCCATTCTAGTTAAAGGGAGCTGAGATCCCACTGAAGTCAGTGAGAGTAGTAGGATCCAACCACATGAATGAAAACTGCGGTTTTGCTAACATGTAATGTAATTGCTTTTTAGAGACCTACTGAGTATTTGCAGGAAGATTACATAAAAAGACTGTTTGTTTCATTAGGGCAACCAGAAGTTGCTGAAAACAAGACGTAAATCTAATTTCCTAATCCCAATAACTGAAGAAAACAAACTACCAATTTGCTTATAGTAAAACACATCGAAGTCCATTCAAAATGGGCTCCAACATGAATAAACAATAAAATGTTGGGTTTACATGACCTCCTTGGTTTAAAGTTTTTCATCGTGATAACAAGAATCTCGTTAACTGTTAAACAAATGAGTGGTTCTTAAGAGATCACAGGTATTATAGGACCAAAGTCCAGTTTTTTGTCTACTTCAGTCAGTTAAATCATTGCAAATTTTAGACACTCTATAAACTACTAGACTGTAAATTCTCTGCTACATTTTTATACACGGTTTTCTTAATCAATAAGCATTTCATAAATCCATGTAACACACAGTAGTGGCACGATTAACATAGCCATATAATTGCCATAGCTAAATTGTAATGTCAATGTGTATGACACAATATTGATCAGAGCACAATTACACAGAACAAAGTCTAGTACTATGTCGGATCAAATGGCTAGTGAGAGTTAAAACGCACCTTCTCAAATGTAAGCAGTGATTTGTAATGACTGACATTGTATTTATGTTCTCTTGAAAGCAGAAAAGATGGATAAATAAAAACTTTATTTCACCAAGAATCAACGGAATATTTGGGATGTCTGCTTTAGAGATGGTTTGAGTGCTAGAGGTCAGGGCACATTTTTGTACCCTAAAACATGATATATTGGTAAAAGTGTAAAAGAGAAGAACTCGACTTGACAGCACATAGCTCTGGGCTGAATTGGAACGCCAACTGTAAGCCAAGCCTGATCACCCAACATCAGTACCTTACTAATGCTGTCGTTGCTTGATGGAAGCAAATGTGCCCATGATTTTAGAATGAAGTATTTGATGAGCAAGTTTAAGCACAAAGTGTTATGTAAATAGGAGACAGAAAGATTAGAGAGCATAGAAATTCAGATGTAGAAGAGCAGCAGTATACTTTAAATAGCATATTGCTGTATGATATAATTCACTTATGTTGCATCACAGACCCCCCCCAAAAAAAAAATTAAAAAGCAGCAAATGACACACAGTCATATGATAATTATTCAATAAAATCAACACAATTACATACACTATATTGGGACATCTGACCATTACACCAACAGGGGCATTCTAAATACATTGATATTAAAATGAAGTTGGTTCCCTTCTGCAGATATAACAGCTTCCACTCTTCTGGGAAAGCTTTCCACAATATTTTTTAGAGCGTTTCTGTGGGAATTTTTGCCATTCACCCAGTAGAGCATTTGTGGGGTCAGACACTGATGTTGGATGAGAAGGTCTGGCTCGCAATCTATGTTTCAGTTCATCCCAAAGATGTTCAATGGGGTTGAGGTGAGCTTGGGGCTTTATGCTGGCCAGCCAAGTTCTTCCACACCAAACACATCCATCCATGTTCCAAACTCATCCAAATTGTTCCCACAAAGTTGGAAGCATAGCATTATTATTTACAGTATAAATTGTACTGGATTATTTTGCTTAGAGTTGAGTAATGATGTCCTTCCTTGTTTAAGTGCAGCTGCCTTCCTCCTGCGATGGCTTCAGCTTCCACACCTCTTTTTAATGATCAAACACAAATAAACATTTGTTTAACAATGGGGAGTTTTGTGGCATGAAGACCCCCTAGCATAGGAGCTTAAAGGTAATTTGAATGAGACTTTACTTTGATATAGTGCACTCCACATCACTCTCAGCTGACGTAAAAGAAGATGCCATGTTCAGACATCAGAGCTGAATGCCTGCTATTGTTAATCAGTGAATTAGGAGAAGACATCAAGTGGCCTTTAAAGAACAAGTGGAAACATGGTGGGAATTATATGGTTACTAAATAATCTAAAATCTAACATTATATATCCAACAATCTTGCATTTAAATAAGCTATACATTGTGCACTGCATCACTTCAATATATTTAAGCACATTTATCCATGGATGATATAATTAGCAGAAAATTATTAGAAATAGTAATAAAGAGGTGGAACTTAAGCCTTTATAAAGAGTCTCTGTCTTAAACATGAATAGAGTAGCGTTGATATTATTAATAATTATTATCATTATTATTATTAATCCCCAAACAGTTCTTTTGATATACATTTAGATTGTAGAAGCAGACTCAACACAGCCTTTGGGGCAACCCCATATATTATCAGTAGATTGCCCTGCATGTTAATTATGCAGTCAGGCAGAGACACTGCACAAATATAAAAAATGGTAACCATTAAAGGAAAATTATCATTAAACATTTACATAAGCTCAATTAGACCACAGCACAGCACCCATGAAGGAACTCACTCTTTGAAATATGCTCTATTTAGTACCTATAAAGAAAAAAAAATTATACCCTGGCCTGCTCAACCACCCACTGTCCTGAATTAAATACAGATGCTATATATAAAAAAGACAGTTGTGTAGGAAGGCAAGCCCTTGGTAACATGCCACATGGTGGCATGGCACCGTCGTTCTGTAAACAAGGAATCCAAGGCTGTTAAAATATACACACTCACACCATGTTTATTCTGTCATTAAGAAAATTCTTTAAAACAAAGTTACAGTATTAAATTATGCAAACGAAAATGGCTCCGCTGAGAAATATAGAATGTGGGCTTCCTTCCTATTAACAAGGGTGTGAAAAGCATGAGATTCCCCTGTGCTCACACTGTGACCTGTTGAAATCCGCATTAGTTGTCTCCTGCCACTCTCGTTAGCACATTAGCCCCGTTAAGCTCAGAAACTGGGAAGGATGATCATTTTTTTCCCCCTGTATTCATTAAAAATAATGACTTTTTTTCTGAGCAGAAACAAATATTCTATCGGCATTAGTGGCATGGTGCATGAATGCGCGGCTGTCAGTTAAATGAGAACATATGCATTTTTAATGATAATTTTGCTTAAACTTGTTAAACAGATATGTGCTCTGACTTTAACCAGTTCTAATGGAATTGCGGCTCTATCCATATGGTAGTAATAGAGATCATTTAGAAAGAATCAACCTTCAAGAGTTCATTGCCTTTGATTCTAACTCATGTCTTATATAGTTATTTAGCTGCAATGTTTCCCATGTTGGAATATTTTTCAGTTAATTTAACTGTATTTTGTTGGTGTTTTTCCATTTTTTTAAAAAAAAAACAAATCAAATTCCCTTTGCCTTCTCTGTATTCTTCATGTCCATGGTATGATATTACCCCCTACTTAATTATACACGAGGAACATTAAAGTGCTGAACTATCACATGATCATGTAATTTGCATACCTGGGAACTCTCCGGGTTTGACCCGGAGATTGCTGGGTGAGCGCTGCTCCTCCAGTTCTCCGGGTAAAGACCCGAATCCTCCGGGTCGCGGGAGTGGGGTCTTGACACTCCCCGCTCCCCACATTTTTCCTTTTAATTGTGGGTATTTCCCGCTGCCGTCAGCGGGACCGCTCACCGATGTCAGCAGGACCGCCCACCCTGGCTGCGTCCCGCAAGGGAAGGCTCCAGGTATGGTATTTTTACTGTACAGCTTGGGACTTTGTGATGTGAAAAGGTTTGGATAGTTAAAACGTAATTAATTGTCTTCTGGTTCAAGAGGTCATAATTCCATTAGTCTGAATCAAATCTTTATTACTAGGTAAATATTAGGGATAATTAAAAAATGTATTTAACAATATACATCTGAGGATGACATTGCATGTATGTCATCAGACCACCCAAGTATCCCTAGATGAGATCCACATGCAAAAGGAACAAACATTTTGCTTAACCTGCTGGTACTGAAACACCCAAAAAATTATCAGAAAGTGATGGGTGGCACCAGTATGATTTAAAAAAAAAAACAACAGGTAATTTCCAGGGAACTCACTCAGCATTGTGTGGCTCTCTGTTCCCTGCTTGCTGTACTATCTATCCAACATGTGTGTGACGCAGGCCTGGGAACTCTCTGGGATTGCCAAAGAGCCTCTTGATTGTTATAACATCTCAGGGTCAAGCAGTCTAGAGCAGCACTCTGATTTAATGATAACTAAGCATTCCATTCAGAGCATTCTCACTGTAATAACCCATTTCAAATATCTGTTTAAATACAGGTGTCAATTCCTAATGCCTTTACCTCCTCATAAACAATAGCCATACATGGGACGCTCCCAGGGTTGACCCCGCAGGAGCTTTCCTTCTCCTCCTTACAGGTGTCAGGAAGAGGGTATAGGTACAATAAGTAATGGGAATAGTCATGATGAAAGCTTTCACAAGAAGAGTTATTATAATAATTGTCGTGCCACCAACTGGTCACTACAATAAAAGTTTCCAGATATGATACAACATTCTTGATTTACCATGTATGCTGGTCAGGCACAGTATTCACTAAAGGAAAATCAGATGCTTCATCTTACCCCTGCAGTCCAGTCTTACACCAAGCAATTGTCCCAGATTTGGCAAGACTGTCTCTATTTGGGACCAAGATCCTACAATTTGCAGAATCCCTGAAGCATTACAGAAATGACCAGACACTCTAAAACCAATTCACAAAGATTGTTAAGTGTGGAGAAAGCTTAATTATCTGCCCTTACATTTCCGTGAAGTAGTATAAAAATACAGTGACAAGCCAGAAAAGTAATTGGACTCTTGCTGAGTTCTTTTAATTTATAGGCGCCTAAAAAAACAACCAAAACACTATTTTCAATTAGTAGAGTTCTAGATCTTTTCAGATGTAATTTACTCCTCTTATGAACAGGTCTGTTTATTACCCTGTACTCAGAAAGGTAAATATCCTCAAGGTATTTGCTACATAATGAATGTACATACTGCTTTACAGCATTCCTTGTGTGGTACAACACAACAAGCAGCTCTGATGTATATTTTAAAAGCTATATTACACTAGAGATAAAGAATATAAAGTAAAGCAAAAAACTTAAGTACTTTAATATAATATATACTTAATATATTTTAGCTGTTAAGCATTACAGTCTGATATTTGTCTGGGATTACTTTGCCGTAGGTACCTCTGTACAGAATCAGATATGAAAAGGTATGTGGTTGGGGAAATAAACAAACAACAAAAAAACAATTATTTAATTCCAGAGTTCCTTCAGCTTAAACTTTTGACTGAAATAAAAGACCAAAAAAGCTGAGTATTCAGCTGAGTGTTCATTTAAAAAAAGAGACACTGGAATGGTCAGAGTATCGAAAAAACGTGAAGCAGAAGGCACAATTCTCTAAACAGTCAAGATGCCTATAACTGCCGGGTGTTAAATACACTAAAGTGTCATAGACAGGATATTCAGTGGTTACAGAGAATGTCACAATATAGCAGAAGTACCCTAATAAGGTGAGCCGAGACTGGGCCTGAACCAGGAAGACTGGCAAAAAGGGTTAGGGGGTGGCTTTTGTGCCAACAGTGGGGTCAGACCGGTGTTAATTGGACCCTAGGTGGAGAAGGAGGGCTTAGAGACATTTATAATGGGGGGGGGGGGTCCATTCAGATGCCCTCTTTTGACATTGCAGCAAGAAATGAAAAGTGTGCCGCCCATCCTTCCTGAGGTTATTGGACTTATTTGAGGGTTGAGTGGATCTCGCGTCAGGCTTCCGGCAGAGGGGGTCCTTCACGAGGAGCAGACGTTTGACTGTTTAAGTTGGTTGTCAATCGGAAGGTGACATGTTTGAAGCCTGAAAACCGCTGATGTCATTTACCAAAGAGATCAAATACAGACATTCAACCTCAAACTTAGGTAGTCATAGGTTCAGCCAATGCAGGAAATTGACTCATTTGTGATACTATGTGGGTACTATTGAAAAATAAGGTTTTATTATCAATGGGTTAATGGGGCTTTTTACGCTTAGACTAAATTATCTCACTGGTGAAGCTGGGCAAAGAGCTTCCAAAAAATGGAGAGGGGGAAGGGATTTCCGCTTGAGTTGTGATGTCACAAGCACCAAGACATACACATTACAAAATGTACACAATGTTTGAGGAAGCATCACTAATGGTTTTGGTATACCTTTAAGCTTCTCATTGTTTCCATGTGAATTTTGCTATTTCGGATCTCTATTCTGAATAACCAAATCATAACAAAAGATATCTGATGTAACGTCACAAAATGACCCCTGCCCGACTTCCTATTCATAACTCTATTATTCCAATCTCATTATACTGTTTGTTCTGTTATCTAACATAGATCGATGTATTTCAATATATAATCATCTAATACCCTCCTTTTTGACAGGATATGAACATGAAATAGATGTAATTTGGAACATAATGAACGTCTTAACGTTTTTGTAGCATCTGTTCTTTCAGAAAAAAATGCATCTGTGGTTTCATTCATATAATTATACCCGTGTAAAAAAAAAGATGCGGTGTCTGCATGAGTCCACTCTCCTTCTCTCAGCTATTCTTCTGGGGTTTATAGTTTTTTTGCCACAAATTGCATTATTTCCATAATGAAGCTCCAAGATACTGTCTGCTTATAACAACTAACTTTATTTAAGAAAATCAGTAACAATAAGATGACCTGTATCTATTTGAAGCAGTTTTTTGCCTATGAGGCTGTATGAGCATACTTGTCAGGGTTTCGCCCTAATACTCCAGGTGAAGCACGGCTTCTCAGGGTCACTGCGGAGAAACTCCAGGTCCCAGGAGTTGCATTGCAGCACGGCCCACTCCCCTCCAAAAATGGTGTGTCTCTCACAACATCAGAGTGACTGCCCACTGACCTTGTGCGACCTCCCACTGACCTTGTGGGACCACCCACTGCCATCAGGAAAGCCCACTGTCAGCGGGCCCTCCTACTTGCACCCCGCAAGGGGGGGGTTCCAGGTAGCCTGACCCAGAGAGTTCCCAGGTATGTGTATGAGGTAGAGTATTTAGGTTGGAGGCTGCCCTAGGCCTGACCAAGAACAGCATTACTGCTGCTGTCTTCTCTAACATCTTACCCTAATGCTCCACCTCTTAAAGGCAGACAGTGTGCATACAGAATGCTATTGATGCTGAGCCGGCTGGATCCAATCCTCCATAGTGTGAATGGGCTGGTTACAAGGGAGTGGTGCGCCAGGGATCCTGGTGACGCAATATAGGGCAATCTTTTGTTATCGCAACAGATCTGAGAAAATACGAGTTATATGTGATATAAGGCCACATCACAGTGTGATGAACAGAGATGTGATTTATGAAATAACAACAAAGCCTGCTATACTATGTATGCTAATGTCACAGATGCTTGTGAAATGACATTTAACTCATTGATGCAGAAGCAATTTTTATCTGTATTAGGGACCTCTGATCATTTACAATCTACAGTCTTTTTTTGCAAGAATATCACAATGCTCATCAGGCAGCCTAACAATTTCGGAGGCTTTATTATAATAACTGGAAACTGAATGGCACTGAAGACTCTGGGAATGGGCATTCAGGCAGTCTGGGTGTGATGTAAACAGGGCCATCCTTTGTATAGGGCATAATAGGAAGGTTCTTCTGGGCCCAGCACTTCCACCTATTCTGCTCCCAGTGAGGGCTGATGGGGAGTGGGGAGCTGAGGAAGGAGATTGTGTGATTGTGGAGAGGTAGGCAGTGAAAAACTGGAGAGCTGCAAGAGTGTGTGTATATGGCTGTGTAAGTGTATGGTGTTAGAAAGCATGTGTATGTGTAAGAGTAAGTGTGTCTGCGTGTGTATTAGTGTATGGTGTTAGAGCGAGTATGGTGTTTTTATAGTGTATAAGTGTGTGTGTGTGTCAGGGGTGTGTCTACGGTTAGGGGAGACTGGGAAAAGGAGAGGGTATGTGTAAATGTATGGTGAGCATGTTAAGAGTATGTACTTAATACTATATGATGCTACAGTGAGTGTGGCTGTTAACTAAGGTTGCCAATCTGTAGGGAATGGGCATCATTTACTGCCCCTTCCAGCAGAAAAATGCAGGGAAACTCCTGCAGGCTGCCCATGATACAAGTGACACTGCTATGATACGAGGACGGAAGCCACAAGCATCCAAGTAAGGTTAAAATCGGCTGGGTAAACTATTAATAATGCCATATTTATTAAATAAAATGTACTATTGCATGCATATATAAAGGTATAGGAATTGCAGAATAGGCATGACACCTGTCACAGTTATTGTTAGGCTTTGCTCCAGATCATTTTAGAATCTGCAACACCTCTGGTTACTGGGTAGATATCATGGGGTAAAGACAGAGCCAAGGAAGGCTCCACAAAAGTGAAGTAACTGAAGGCCTTGAACCCCCTAAGGACAGGAATGGGTGCAAAGCTCTATCGGTAACACTCAGTTTTACACACTTACCACCTTTTTTCCACAGCCATCTAAACTATGCTTGGGGGGGTAGAGGATATATTACAATCTCTAGATTGTAAGCTTGCGAGCAGGACTCTCTCCACCAAATGTATCGGTTTGTCTTAGTCTGTCAATTCTTGTCTTGTCATACCCCTTGAATTTATGTATTGTATTAAGCGCTGCGTAAACTGTTGGCGCTATATAAATAAAAGATAATAATAATAATAATAATAATAATAATAATAATAATAATATTCTTTTATTATATGCCATAGCTGTAGTATCAAGACCTAACAAAAGTAGAGTGTCCACACATTATAATTGGGGTTCAGGGGGTGTAGGCCAAGCAAAAATATGTCAAGTAAGCCTTGATTAAATACGCACATTCACAGATTTTATATATATATATATATATATATATATACCGTATTGGCTCGGATATAGGCCGCCCCCGTATATAGGCCGCACCCTAAAAGTTTGGTGCTTTTTTAAAGAAAAAAAAGCACCAAAAAACATCCTGCCACTCTGTCCTCTCCCCCCCGAGATACGCTGCCACTCTGTCCTCCCCCCCTCCCCGAGATACGCTGCCACTCTGTCCTCCCCCCCTCCCCGAGATATGCTGCCACTCTGTCCTCCCCACCCTCGAGATACGCTGCCACTCTGTCCTCCCCCCCCTCGAGATACGCTGCCACTCTGTCCCCCCCTCGAGATACGCTGCCACTCTGTCCTCCCCGCGATATGCTGCCACTCTGTCCCCCCCCCCGACTTACCAGAGCAGACTCCCGGGTGTCTTACGGGGCCGGAGGGGGACATCTATGCACATCGTGTATACAACTCCCGGTACCGGCACTCAGCGGAAGTGCCGGCACCGGAAGTTGTATACGCGTATTGCGTAGATGTCTTCCGCCGGCCCTGCAAGACACCCGGGAGTCTGCCCTGGTAAGTCGGGGGGGTTAGAATGCATCGTGCGCACGTTCACCGGCAACGGCGCATCGCTGCTGCCGGTGAACGTCCGTGCGATGCGCTTAGACAACCTCCCGTGCCGGTACTCCCCCCCGTGGGAAGTGCTGGCACGGGAGGCTGTCTGAGCGTATCAGACAGTAGGATACAGGTCCCCTGCACCGCTGCGGGGGATCTGTATCCTAACCCCGCTGCCTGTCCCGGGCGTCGGGCGCTAGACCCCGAATATAGGCCGCACCCACTGTTCCCTCTAAGCTGTGCGCTTGTGTGCGCGCGCACATAACTTTTTGAGGGAGCGCACACAATCTAACATTGTGCGCACAGTACCTACTGGGGAGCTGGGGGAGGGCGGGCAGTCCGTCCAGGGTGACCCTGGCACTCCTCCAGAGACGGACATTAATGTCCGCCGCTGGAGGAGCAAGCTCGGTTGGGGATCTCACCCCAACCGGCTTAAAATCAATCAAGGGAGCGGGAGGTCTATTAATACAGACCTCCGATCCTGCTCCCTTGCTGTGCGCCTGGCAAGTGATGCTGTGTGTCGGTATTTGAAGTGAGATCCCGGCACACAGCACTGAAGCCACGACCACCTTCTTTACTGCACCGGAAGGACAGAAGAAGAAGAAGAAGAAGAAGAGTGAAGAGGAGGAGGAAAAGTCAGAGGAAAGGTAGGAAAACATTATGTATATATATGTATATGTATTTATATATATGTATGTATATATGTGTATGTGTATATATGTGTATGTGTATATATATATATGTGTGTATATATATGTGTATGTATATATGTATGTATATGTGTGTGTATATATATATGTATGTATATGTGTGTGTATATATATATATGTATGTATATGTGTGTGTATATATATATGTATGTATATGTGTGTGTATATATATATGCATTTATGTGTGTGTATATATATATATATATGTATATATGTGTGTGTATATATATATATATATGTATATATGTGTGTATATATATATATATATATATATATATATATATATGTATATGTGTGTGTATATATATATATGTATGTGTATATGTGTGTGTATATATATATGTGTGTGTGTGTATATATATATATATATATATATATATATATATATATATGTGTATATATGTGTGTGTGTATATATATGTGTGTGTGTGTATATATATATAATGTTGTTGGGGGGATTTGTCCAATTTGGGTGTGTTATTTTTAATAAAGTGGGGTTTTTTTTAAAGGGGGGTCATTTTCAGTTTCGGTCAAGTGATAGCTGAATTTTCGGTCCAGAATTTTCATTTCGGTGCATCCCTATATACTAAGCCAGACACTGAAGCAGTAGGCCTACACCACATCAATGTTTGGCTTAGTATATAGTGATAGGGGTTATGCTACATTATTGGCAATGTCTGGCTCAATGTATAGTGATAGGTGTTGTGCTGTGCCTCAGTATATAGTGATATGTGTTATGCTGTACCCCTGTCAATGGTATGCAGTTTTTCCCAATAACAAAAATAGTAATATATATATATATATATATATATATATATATATATTGATCCTTTATGCAGCCCGGAGCCCCCGCTCATGATTCACTCATAATTCATTTTTGCGGTGAGAATTTCACCTTTAGAATAGACCATGGAGTCAAAAGAGTTGGAAATATATAGCTCCACCCCCTTGCAATGTGATTTTTTTTCCGCTCCACCAACTTTATATGGACTGTAGAAGCATATTGTGTGCACAAAATTTTGGCTCTGGGAAAAATTTTGCACAACAGAAATTTTCTGCGCACATCACCCAAGAAAAATTAGAGGGAACATTGGCCGCACCCCCACTTTAAAGACTTAAAGTGGGGGAAAAAAGTGAGGCCTATATTCAAGCCAATACGGTATATATATATATATATATATATATATATATATATATATATTGGCCTCAGTGTAGTTTTTGTATGTCCTTTCCATCTCCATTATGTATTGGACTCATGTGACTTTGTATTTATATTGACATTTTCATATTCTAAAAATGAATGACAATTCTGCAGCCAGCTCATCACTGAAAGTGTTAACAGAGAGCTTGAAGCCTCCATCGGCACTATTGCTGGGTTTCACAGGGGCAGCTGCATTACATTTATTTCATTCCAGAACATGACATGTTCCCAGAACAGAGATGCCCAGGATTCAGGACAGCTCCTTTGATTTAGGGACTGTCCGGGGCAATCAGGGTCACGCTAATCCAAAGACTGTATAAATCCAAAAGACACTTGTCTAGACAGCACTGA
Organism: Spea bombifrons; assembly: GCF_027358695.1. Lineage (NCBI taxonomy): Eukaryota > Metazoa > Chordata > Amphibia > Anura > Pelobatidae > Spea > Spea bombifrons. The sequence goes on along the minus strand of NC_071087.1, from coordinate 37,830,880 downwards.
CCTAGAGTGTTGCTGACATAAAAAAACATAATCGTTTAACATAAAAGTATTATTATAAATATTATTATAATAATAGCACGATTAAGCCTATAGTATTTCTGATGTGATATGTAAAAAGGTAATCTGTGTCCACAAAATCCTCTTCTAAAATCCTGAATATGTATGATAAAAGAAATAGTATTATTTTATGAGTATTGTTTACACTAAAATATCCTTGAACTGAGACAATTTCTTTCAATAAGACATAATGGCATGTAAAAGTCTTGATAAAGTCCTGTGCCTTGGCCACGTCTCTGAGCACACCCTCCTAAAATGAAAAAGTGTCTCTTGTAATGTTTTATAGATCTCTGGTCAGGGTATTGTGTACAGTTCATTGGAGAGAGTTGAGAGGTGGGCTACCAAAATGGTGAATGGTTTGTAGGAAAAAAAATTATTAGGAAAGGCTAAAGGGAACTTAGTATGTATAGCTTGGAAGAAAAAAGCGAGAGGGGAGATGTGTTAGAAAAATAACTTTTTAAGGGGATTTAACAAAGTACAAGATGTCATAAAACTAGAGTGTTAGGGGTCGTGGTGTAATGTAAGGAGGTTTCACTGAGAGGGTGGTAGATAACAGCCTCCCATTAGAAGTAGTAGAGGCTAAAAGAGTAAATGGCATAGGCATAGAGCTATCCTGAAACTAAGACACGAACTGCCATCAAATTGGATGGCAGACAATGCTTTATCATATCAAAAATTTTGTACAGTGAAAATAACAATTACCAATCAGTAAAAATGAATACTGGTTCCATCAGTCCTTGGGGAGTTGTGCAGCCTGCCCTACAGGGCTGTGCTTATGATATCTATCTATTCATCCACCTCGGATGAAACATATTCCAAGTGCATCTTGCTTGTGGTCATCTGCATTTTTTCCTTCCCTTAAATCCAAAATAGTCTGTTTTTGTAACCTCTACTCTCAACTCTCTATGCGTTATGCCAAGTTCACCTAAATGCACTCTCCCATGAAGACATAATTCAACGTATTTATAAAGATAAAGACACATAATATGAGGGGGCATTGAGCAATATACATACATGGAACAAAAACATAATTGTGAATTTGAGAATTATATTTTTATAGGTCAACATGAAACAAATTGCAACAAAAGCTTTTTGATTGTTGCTAAAAATGAAAATGAATCTACATTGTAGAATTGTAGATAATTTCAAAGCCTAATGCTTCTCTTGTTCTACATAGGGCTTAGGGAGTGTATTATTTCTCACAAGCGTGTCTATTCTTGCTGTTTGCTACGTTCATTTATATTAATTTATAACAAAACCAAGATCAGAGTTACTTTCTGAACAGCATTCTTTAGCTAATTGTCACGTAGCAGTTGTTATAAGGTAGTAATTGCAGTAAAACCTCAAATGCACTAAAGTGCAAATGTCTACCTAATTAACAGGTAACGATCCATTGCCGTACTTAACTATGCAATGATACAATTCTGACTGATTAACAATCAAAAGGAGAACAAAAAAGAAAAAAATGAGGGTTGCATTCGTTCAGCTACCCAACTGCTGGTAAACATTTCAATCTATGTATTGGTTTTTCTGGACTGCAGGTATAAAGTGGATTAAATGTTCGTCTTTTGTTGCTAACAAGAGGGGACCTGTCTGGAGATTTCTGCATATTCATGTGTGTTTTATGTATCCGGTCAGGTTTCAATAATGATATAGGATGGTCCCAGATATAGAGTGACTGACCTCCTGTGCTTGGCCATAATATTTAACATTAATCTGTAAAGATTTTATTCTATAAAATATAAGCAGAGGTTAAGACGGTTATGAACACACATGGGACCAACCTGGATCAATCTAGATATGGTAGATATGATACATAGAAACAAAGAATATGATGAAAAATAAGAAACATTTAGCCCACCTAGCCTGTCCATTTTTCCTGCTGTAGATCATTAACGTTCTCATCACAGATTCAGGACAGCCATATGCCTATCCCATGCATGGTTTAATTCCCTTACTGTATTAAGGAGCAGACCTTTTATCTGTGTATAGCGAAGTGCTGTTCAACTCATTGTACAGTTCTGTCCACTTTCTTACATGTCCCCTAGCTTGTTAATGCAGTTCTCCTACATGTTGGCTTTGAGGGCTCCAAATCCCCATTCATATGGAAGCCAACATATGTTAGAGATTTCCAGCTACAAACGTAACATATAATTCAGGAAATTTAAGGACAAACAAAAGGAGAAAGAGGATGGTACTGACCCCTCAATATTTTACCTTCGACACTTGAACAGCATCACTATAATCTTGGTTTAAACATTCTTCTTCTATATGTGTCCCTCTTGGCCTTCCCTGGTACAATAATATAGACAAGTTGTATCCAAATAATGAAAAGTCATGTCACAAGGATGGAAGCCAATAAATGTTACGCGTTATCACTTTTAAGAGATATTTAACCCATGCATATATTTAAGATGTTTCATGGTGTGATTAAAACATTGGGCTTCAAAGCCTGCTATGGCGGTCTGGAACACCATAAGCAATTCTCCGCCATTAGTTACTGATTCCTAGTGCATGGGTCTAATAGTGTGCTTTCTAGGTCACATGTAATAACTAATCACGGCAATCACGTGCATTGATGTTACCCTGTGTGAACGGCTTCAGGGTATAAAATACCATTGAAAGTGAAGGGTTTAAAAATAAAACAAACACTATTCAAGAAAAAAATGCCAAAGTGAATTATTGTCAATGTCACGGTTACCTTCTATGTAAAAAATACACTTGTAAATATTCTTTGGAAAATCACTGAAATGCATCTATTGATGTCTGATAGAACATGTGCAATTGAAAATAAAAAAACCCAGAAAGCACTCTTTCAAAAACAGCAGCAGTAATTATCTTTTAGGACTCTCTTTATACATGGTGAAATTATTTCTAAAGCTTCGAGAACGGAAACAAAACAACATGCGCCTTTTCTAGTGCAGGGCTGCTGGAAAAACAGTAAAAAGTAGTCCTGAGAAACGAATCAATATGATGATAATGACCAAATAGCCCACGTTATGAGAACAAAAGAACTAGTAATAAAAGTTGGTTTTGATACACAGTTCAAAATTGTAACCCTGCTTGTGTGATATAGCAAAGATTTTATATCCGTAAACTGGTAGAAATACTTGCATACAAAACAAAATAGCAATCAATATTGTACAACGACAACATCATATATACTATTTTTGTGTCAATTTTGATGTTTAGTAATTTGATGGAGATAAATAATACATCTAATACCGTATTTGCTCGATTATAAGACGACCCTGATTATAAGACGACCCCCCAAAATCTGAATATTAACTTAGGAAAAAAAAGAAAAAGCCTGAATATAAGACGACCCCAAAGGAAAAAAGTTTTACCAGTAAATGTTAATTCATGTAAACTATTTTTTTAATAAAAGCTATGATTGAGAAAAATATTTTTTTTTGTTTTTATTTCTTGTATTTTCCAACCTGTCCCCCAGTTACGCACATCTGCCCCCAGGCTTGCCACTCCAATATGGCACTGTGGCCCATGATATGCCTTTTAACCCTCTATATGCCACTGTGCCCCATGGTATGCCTTTTGACCCCCTATGTGCTACTCTGCCTCCAGAAATGCCTTATACCCCTATATCCCATTCTGGCATTCAGGGGGTTAAAATGCATATTATGGGGCAGAGTGGCATATAGGGAGGTATAGGGCATTTCAGGAGGCAGAGTGGCATTAAGGGAGTTAAAAGGCATTGTATAGAGCACTCTGCCTCCAGAAATGCCTTATACCCCTATATGCCACTCTGGCATTTAGGGGGTTAAAAGGCATATTATGGGGGCTCTATTAAATGCCCCCTTAACGCCACTCCAGAAATGCCCTATGCCCCCATTTAACACACACACACACCCTATACCCCCATTTAACTAACACACACACACACTCTCTCTCTCTCACCCCTCTCTTACCGGTGCTTCCAGCCGGGGCAGCGGGTTGACGTCGCCTTCCGCTGCAGCCGGAAGGAGGTGGAGTTGGCAGCGGGGGTTTGTATGCGTCCGTCGCGTATACTTTCCCCGGCTGTCCCCGGCTCTGACAGTCGGGGAAGGTCTATGCGACGGACGCAGACAACCCCCGCTGCTAGCCACACCTCCTTCCAGCTGCAGCGGACGTTGTCTACGCGGATCGCGTAGACGTCAACCCGCTGCCCCGGCAACACAGCAGGAAGCACCGGTAAGTGTGTGTATGAAGGGGGGGGTGAGACATGAGGATCCAGGTCCCCTGCAGCGGTGCGGGGGATCTGGATCTTAGTCTCCTAATCAGACCTCTATTTGAGGTCTGATTAGAAGACGACCCCGATTAGAAGACGAGGGGTATTTTTCAGAGCATTTGCTCTGAAAAAAACCTCGTCTTATAATCGAGCAAATACGGTAATATTCTTCCATCTCATTCAAAGGGAAAACCATAAGGTTTAGTAAACCAGTTTTCTGTAATAAAATTTCTAGCCATTTAAAATGGAGCTTTTTCACACGCATTAATAGCACTTTGATAAACCCTAGCCTTTCCTTCCTCTGAACTTTTAATTAATTAATTAATATAAATAAACACAAATGCTTTTCCACTATTGCAACATATATGGCAACAGCCTATCAATGTATGCCTTTATGCCCCTAGACAAGTATGTGTTTCCAAAAAAATTGTGAACAAGGCAATGGTATACTTGATTAAAGAATTATTTTTTGGAAAGATTTCGGCATTCAAGTGCTAGGAATGATGTTGGTAAAGCTGGATTTAGTTACAAAAGTGTTACATTCAGCATCTTTACATTTTAATACAGGCTCATTCTTAGCCTAGTCACACAGTTCTAAGACTTCTCACAAGAGCCAACGATTTTCTAAAGCCTTGTCTGTAGTATAGATAAATGTTCATTGTGGCTTGGTGTCATATTTATTTTCAATGTTGCCCCCTCTGTGCCGACATTTTTTCTGCTGGGTTTCCAGATATGGTGTCAACATGCTCCACTTTTTTAAAGGGGCAGAAGTGGCACATGCAGGTTGCTAAAGGGGCACAGGTGGCACAGGCATGCTGGTTCAGTGGTAGAGGCCTACCACGTCAATGTCTGGCTTACTATATAGTAATGGGGGTTGTGTCAATGTCAAATATCAAAATACCCCAAGTTTGGAAGCCCTATCTATTTTTTTCATGGCTATATTGCTTACCAAGGAGCTGAATCAGTGAGACTTGGCATTTGGTATATTGTATTTGTGTACAATGTAAACTGTATTACAATATGAATTAGAGAATACTTTTTCATTTTTTATGTTTTGGGATTTGTCTGGGTTTTTTTAATACATTTCCAACAGTAGTGATATATTTTTTCTTCTCACCCCACCATTACCTATTACCAATGTGGGGGAGTAACATAACAAAAGGGGAGGTATGATGGTTATTTCCCATCCCATAAATTATTTAGCTTAGTCTTTCAAACCATAAAATGTAATTTTTAGAGAAAATTGCAGACTTGCTCTAATAAATATGTAACTGCATAGCTCTTAAATCCCGGCACACAATTGACTGTATCATTACTAACTGTACTTGCCTCGTCTTTGCAACCATGTAATATTTCAAACGCAGATCAGATACGAGTGAAATTTAGCCAAGTCATATTTTTAACATGCTGAATATAACAGAATGTATTTAGACAGGTCATGCATTACAAAATTAGGGTGAAGTAGTAGAATGAAGGCGCTTAACAATTTCTGAATTTATATCTACATTGTCTTGAAAATGTGGTCTTACAGTGCCAACAAGCCCACCAAAAACATTCACTGCCATTTGGAATTACATAATAATGAGAAGAATGAGACATTTAGAAACACTTATTCTTGGTAACTGCCCTGAAGAACATAAAGTGCTCCTGTCATTGACAAATGGCAAGGTGTCAATTCATAGGTGCTGCAAGGTAAGTGACGGCCTCAGCATCATGGGGGGAGGGCGCATTTTAAACTTCGCCCCAGGCAGCATTATGTCTTGGGCCGGCCCTGCATGTATGCACAGCACATAGGTAGCTATCCAATTGGGAACAAAATCTATAGGATTACCTCTATGCTAGCACTAAACTGGCCTAGAGATAAAAACTACATATATTGTGGCTGAGTAGGCTGCTTGAACATACCTACAACCCCCTCCATTATTTGGGTTTGTGTTGGGGTGTGCAGTGTTCTGGGATTGAACAGAATGCAGTTGGGATAAGCGTGCATGTATGCAGGGCCGGCCCTACCATGGCGCAGAGTGGGGCAATTGTCTCCAAGTGGCACTTTTGAAGAGGCGGCACTTTGCCGCCCCAAGCGCCTTTTTTTTTTTTACGCGGAAGAGAGAGAGGGGGGCCAAGTGGTTTTTGCTTACCAAGTTGTCAGTACCCGCTCGGCGCCCCTCTCTCTCCTCTGCAAGCCCTCTAGTTCGGTCCCGGTGCCGGCTTGTAATGCTGAACGCCGGAAGATGACGTCATTTCCGGCGCTCAGCAGTAAAGCAGCACGCACTGTGGCAGAGCAGGGAGACTCGCAGCAGGACTGCTGCAAGGTAAGTGACAGCCTCAGCATCATGGGGGGGAGGGCGCATTTTAAACTTCGCCCCAGGCAGCATTATGTCTTGGGCCGGCCCTGCATGTATGCACAGCACATAGGTAGCTATATTAAAAATCCCCAGGAACCATTATCTAGGATAATTATACTTACCTGCAGTGGGACTTGTTATACACAACATTCCATAAACTAAATATACTGATTTTAGCGTATTTTTTAACATCCTCGTAACATGTTTACTTTGACTTTGGTCAAAATAAGGCATGGAAACTTAACTAATTTATAGCTTATGATTATAAGCAAAAGGCAGATTTAACACATGCAACTAACCTAGTGTATATATATGTGTTTTTGTAATAAATATTTACTGATGTTTCAGACAAATTTATGTACAAAATATATTTTATTTTTATTTTATATATTATTCAAGATATCCCATTATAAACCTTTATCAAGATAATAGATAATAAAAGATTTGTTTTAGATTTTGCAAGTTCCATGGGAATATGTCAAAAATGCCATATACCAAGTTTTCAGCTCTTGGAAATTAAATGTACTAAACCAAACAAAATGTCTTGTATCTTTGGATTAAGAAAAATGGTTGTCTCATATCACATCTTGAGTCTATTGTAAAGCATAGAGGTATTTTACGAGGCTGAATAAGTAGTAGTGAAGATAAATATGTCTACCAATGCTTGACCTTTCAAGGTGCTGCAGAACCTAAGTTAAAAAATTGTGTATGAGAACACCCTGGATGGTATTACCATTTACTTGATTCTAAAAAGTATTATTTTTTAAGAGAAAAAAAAGTCCTTCATGCACACATTTTAGAGCTTAAAGACTGCACATAAAACTGGCTTTCCTTATTATGAAAACATGCATATTTCATAAGGAAATAGTAATTTAATGTAGATTTTCTCAATAAGCAATATGTGGTATATAAATTGAATTTTTCTTATTGGAATGTTTAATCAACAAAAAAGCAATTATTTAATTTGGAGGAAGATTTTTTTTATTATTTATAGCTTTTCTTTACAAAAATAAAAAAAACAATATGTTTCCGTTCTTGTTTTCTGTTTATAAGCAAAACTTTATGTGAATGAAAAAAACATTACCAAGACTTTAATCCAAACCTGCAAATACATGATGATTTTGTACTGTATTTTGATCAAGGCACACCAAGTGATAATAATTTGGTAGATTAAGTAGATTTAGTTACAAATCAGTCCTTAAAGAAGGCAGTTAACCACAACAGTCCTTCCTGTGTGTTTTACTTGCAATTCCCCAAATAGCCACTAGGTTTCCTATCACATAAATAACTCCAAGTGGAATTTACACTCTTTCTTGGCTTCCTTTACTGATATTTGTGCACTTATTCTTGAAAAGTGTGTTGCACATTGTATTAACTAAATGTCTCTTGGGCTGTTGTAGAATTGGGTCATTTGGCAGGACCAGCCATTTGGACTGAATGTTGCCTCATACATGATGGCAAAAGGTATCATAAATTAGTGTTCTCTGAATCCGTATTATTCTTCTTCCCAATTGCATTATATCTCCTCTAATATTACGTTTCTGATTAATGTTAATTGTTTCATGCAGTCTTTGGAAGTGGTGGTGAAGAGAGCGAAACTAAAATCCATACATATAATAGCATCACTCCCAGAGCTACTATCTTAATATTGGAGTATGTTGCTACATTAATGAAGTTTGCAGTTGATTCCAAATGTCATATTTGATAATATGGTTTACTGCGTGACAAAGCCTACATATAAAGGATGTTAATGCAGTGTGACAAGGGATGAAGTTCTTCTTCCCCCAAGGTAAAATAATTGGGTTGCTATAAATTTTGACACTGTTCTGAGAGCAGATCAAATTAGCTGACTTTTTACAATCAAAATTACACTGCTGTAGGCTTCCAATATGACTAACAAAAAAGATGTGACACATGAGGAAATGATGTGAGCATTTCAGAAACAAATGAATAAAAACCATTAGTGAGAGGACAATATCTCACATACGGTCATTCCAATTAAATTTAAAATAACACTGTTGTGTCTGTTACTTGACATCTATAATTGCTCCAAAACCAAAGTCCTTCTTAATAGCAAACGGGTTTAGTCTGATATTAATGTATGGAGGTGCTTGGTGATTACTCTGACATGCACAAAAAATAAGTTACGTTATTATCCATTGAAACATTGAAGGGAAATAAAGTACTGTATAATCCAGCGTTGGTTTGCATATATATTCTGCTCACCAGCTCCCCTCCGCTAGACAGCAGGGAATCTGGAGCACGGGGGGGCAAGTCTTTGAATGCATTGGTAAGTCTGTAAGGGGGCAGAGTGGCATATCTGTGGGCATAAGGCATATCAGGGGGTATGTGGCATATCAGGAGGCCGAGTGGTAAATAAAAGGGAATAAAAACAAGAAATCATATTTTTTATTAAATCTGAAAAATAGTTTACATGTGAATTAATATTTAATAGTAAAAGCTTTTTAGGTATTAAAACCTAGGTTGAGAAATATTGTGTTTGGGTTCTTGTAATATAGCTTTTATTATTATGTAGTAGTAAAATAAGAAGGCGATTAGAGGAATTACACATGTTAATGTAAATTTAACGTTTTAGTTTTTTATTCCGCTGTTTGTTTTTAACACACAGTTTGTTTATTAAATTATTTTAAATAAATGAAAAATATTGTTTTTGATCCGATTAATCGAAAAAATAATCAATGACGAATCGATTATGAAAATAGTGGATATGGGTACATTCTTCCTCTACAATGGTTAACCACTCTCTAAATTGCAAAATGCAGGTTCCTGGTTTACAGGGAATATGAAGCTATTGGTGAGAATTAAAGACAACTTGATTTCTGCCCTAGTAATTTGCCCATGTTCGTTATACATTCAGGTTACCGCAAAAGAGCCTAGATAAATTAACGAGCCGCTAATTAAGCATACTACAGGAGGGCAGCAGCCATTAATGTTATGCTACAAAATAATTAATCAGTTAATAAAATGAATGTGAATTCCTTCATAGCCCCAGAGAAACACTCTGTCTTACACTGTTGGCTCACACAGATGCTACTTCTTCATGCATAGAAAGATAGCAGAGATGTAATAAGCTTTAGCCATCTGTATATTTCTGTCCCATTTACTGTGTGCAATATACCTGGAATCTGCTACTTCATTCAGCAATAACATTAACTTTTAATATCAGAGATGGATTAAAAAAACCTGTGTCTCAGAGAATATTAGATTACATACTATCCGGCTGCACTAATTTGAAATAGTGTTGACACCTACTCAACCTTGAAAATCAAGAGTTTGGTCACAACTTCGCTGTCAAATATACATTGCTGATGTTACTAATTGTAAGCCTCATACAGGTCGATATAACAGATTCCAGTATGTAATGAGCTTGTGTCTGGACTACATTTCCTTGTTACTGCAAATAGGATTTGATTCTTTTATTACTACTGTCTAATTCTCCTTCAACCTTTTAATAGATTGTAAGCTCACAAGAGCAGGGCCTTCTTCTCCTCCTGTATCTTGGCTGAGAGGCTGTCCTCTGGAGCTCTCCTTGGCTTGGGAGCACAGAGGGACTTCTCAACTTCTCCCTCTGATGCTCCAGGGGGTTTTAATGTCCAGCGCCTGTGCCTAATGCAGGCTTCGTAGGAATCTCAGACTGGGATCCTGCAGACATCTAGTCTCTTGGAATAGCTCAAAGCTGCAGGATTATCCAGTGGAAGGGGGATGGAGAATTGGTAAACCCCAGGGACCTAACTGCTAAACCCCAGGAACCGATATACTTGAATTGTATAGCACTTGCACCCAAATATCAAAGAAATCATCTCCCTGGGGCTTACAGTATATATATATAAATATATATATATATATATATATATATATATACACATACATGCTTTGCCTTCCTGTATACTTGTTTTAAATGAGGACCCAATAAAACATTTTGCTTATGACCCCTAAAACCATGAAGCTGTTCCTGCATTGATTACATATTCACCCCCAATATGAATGGGAGTTAAAATGAAATATTTCACTTTTTATACCAAAACCAATATACATGTACTGGGGGACTTCATATTCTTATAGTAACAAATAGAAGGGAAGAACTCAGGCCCTAAGACTGTTTGCGGATCACAATTCAAACGTGTCTTCCCTGAGAAGATACAAAACAAATACATATATAACTCCGTCAGATATTTAATAATTATTATTAGTATTATTATCATTATTAGTATTATACTTTTTTTATAAAGCGCCGACAGATTCCGCAGCGCTGTACAAGATGAAACTTTTACAGATAATGACAAATACAATACAGCAATTGACAGTTAAAAGAGGAATGAAGGGCTCTGTTCCCGCAGGAACTTACAATATAATAATTAATAAAAATGTAAACTATTCTAACAAAATGAATTAACTTAATATGCTATTTATTATTATACATTAATATATATATATATATAAATATGTGTGTGTGTATGTATATATTATACATACAAACATTTTAATGTGCCACCCACGCATAATGTCGTACTACTCATAGCTCAAGTTGAGGTATAAATGTGATATAGGATATAAATACAGCAGAGTTAGGAATGTCACCTTCAAGTACTGTGCATCAGAGTTGTAATTCATCAGCATAAATCCACAAACCTGATCACAGCACTGCCTGGGATATATAGTTATCTTATTTTCATATAGATTACTAGAACAGAGGAGGCATACGAGGATATGATGAGGTCATCAAGGTATATTCTGCAGCGACAGTAAAGTTCTGAATACATCCCAAGTATGGTGATATATCTATTAGGGAACTCAAGTGCTCTTATTAATATAAATGTTTTTTTTACTTTGGATATGGACATAGTATGCTGTCTTAATATAAAGAAGAATATTTCTGCTTTTTAATTTCCATAAAACAGTGAATATAATGTTATAATAATAATTGCTATAATGTACGTTTTTGGTATGCATTTTTGGTGTGAAAAAGGGGATTTATTTACTAAAGTGAGAGCTGGTGGGATAGTTTGCAGGAGAGCTGTGGTTTGAACTCCCTGAAGTCCCTAAAGGGCCATTACTGGTACATGTAAATTATTTAAATAAATTCCGTAGAATTCTTGGTGCAGGAGCTCACAGGGGTTAGTCCTTTATAATGTACAGTCAAGCCAGTGAGATGAAACTGCAACTCTCCTTCCAAAATCCCCCACAGTGATGCATTTTTTCCTGCACAGCAGTATTTCACATCTAGACCCAGATCTCATTCGTCTTCACTTCTAATTTCAAAATGCCAATGAGATCAAAATAAAAATTTGAGGTGCTTCCATGCATTTCTTTTGAATATCAGGACCATACGCAAAAATGATCATGGAAATAACCACAGCATCAATAGAAAGGTATTGGATTATTAATAACCCAACTAGGTTTATCTCCTATTATAATATCCTAATATAAAATGAAACTAGCAAAATAGAAAAATGTGTTTATGTTGTTACTATCTCCGAATGAACGCTAATAAGATAATAACCTGGAACATAAGCAGGGTAACACATTGTTGGCACCTATGCCTAGAATGGGTTAACTTTCTGCTGGCTAGTACTTATATAGCAACTAACAGAGAAACCTACTACTCCAAGATGCAGGCATGTACATTATAATATCCCTTATCTCTATTACAGAAAAAGAAACAAAATGTTATTATATTCACTTTGCCAACATAGGAAACAACTTTTTCCAGCTTTCAGCTCAAGACTCAGTGGAACGGCACAATTAAGTCATCTCGGTGTGGCGGAACAATTTATCATGGGTCATGCACTAGCTAGAATATCAGTCACCATGACAGTCTGATTTACTACAAGACCAAGCAAGTACTGGTTGCTTTTAATAATAACAAAAACCCATAATGTCTTCATGATGACATCTATTTTGAGCACACTGAGGGAACTAGATTTTATGCTGGCAGAGGAATTTTCATAGTGGGGAAAATGTTAACATGACGGGCATGGCATTCAATTATACGAGAACCACATTACATTACATTTCTTTATAAAGCACCAGCAGATTCCGTAGCACAATCGGTGGGGCAATAACAACCCGTTACAAAATGAGAAGAGGGCCCTGCCCTTGCAAGCTTACAATCTAGTGGGTGGTTAGGGGGGGAATTGAAACGGCAGCAGAGGACTGCTTGGATGAGTTGATAGGATCCGGATGATTAGTTGAAGTTGTTGATCGTTCTGATGGCTTGATTAGGATGATGGCTGAGAGTGTTAGGAAGAAAGGCTGTACCCTTCTCAAAAGAGGTAGGTTTTCAGAGAGCTTTCGAAAGTTGTGAACGAGGGAGAAAGTCTGATGGGACGGAGAAGGGAATTCCACAGAAGGGATGCAGCACGGGTGAAATCCTGAATGCGGGAGTGAGAAGTGGTAATGATGGTAGAAGAGTGATGCAAGTTATGAGAAGAACGAAGAGAGGAATATGTAAAGTGGCAGCGCCACCTTCTTCTTCCTGCTACTAATTAGATTTACTGATGAGCACCTAAAATCAGCGACTGTAGCTAAGTGTCTCCTTGCCCCGGTCTCTCTGGCCATTGAGGCGACTTGCCCATCCACATGACACTACGCTATGACATCTGTATAAGAGCGCAATCCAATTCCCTGACTTCATGATGCATAATAGAACACCAACCCAGTTAAAGCTTCTCCTGCAAGAAGGGCTGAGATGACCCTGTATAATGCATTGTTAAATTATTGAGATGACTTTAAAGCGATCAGACCATCATGCTGATCCAGATAGTTGCTTCCATATTAATAATATATCCATGAGGACTATTCACTTTTTTCCTAAAAGCAATTTTCTTTAAAATGGCATATGCTATCACTTTTTTCTGTATGAAAGAGCCAGTGGTTGGCAGCTACTCCGCTTCTTCTCAGCATATCCAAATGAACTCACTAGTTTCCTGAAGGCTAGGGTTGAGAAAGCTCAATGCTGGACGCCCCAGCAGCTCTGTCAAAATATAGATATACATACATTATATATATATATATATATATATATATATATATATATATATATATATATATACACACACATACCCATATACAGCTACAAACTAGAATGTATACAAAATAAAGTAAGAGTGCGCACCTAGGATTTCATACAAAACCATGGTACCATGATGTGAAAATTAAACAAGTTGTGCTTGACTCTATTAGAAATTCTAGGTGTGCTCTTTTATTTTCTTATATTTACATACATACACACACACAAACACACATTTTGTTCTTTAAATAAACATATTGCTGAAAAGGTAATAATTCCTCTCTGTACCTTCTTGATCAACAGGGGCTTTAGCAGCTGCTGAATCTGCTTAATAGAGTCACTACATTCTGAGATTAAAAATCACAAAGCAGAGAGCCTTATACCTGATCGAGTGATGCACTTCACGCACACTCACTTATCACTGTATCCAGATCTGGAGCCCACTATTATTAAATGAATATGAGGTGTTCGGCTCACTCAGTTTTACCCTTAATAACTTAAATCCTAATATATGTTTATTGTGAGGACTGAAAAGACTTCAATCCATGTGAAACCACCGAGTCCTCCAGGAAACAGGTCTGACTTTCTAGTACAGAACAGCTGCAGACAGAACATGTGCACCGCTCCATGGCAGACTCTTGAAGACAGCTTGGATCCAACCAGTGAAACATAAATAAACTGGCTGATGGCGATAAGGGGAGAAAGTCTTTGTAATGTGAAAACAGATGTCACTGTGGAGATTTCTCAAAGTGACATCACTGCCTTGCATTCATGACCAGTCGATTATTAACCCTCCAGGAGCCAGTGGTTCTGCAGGAAGCTGGTTCTGGCTTCCTGTAGAGTTCAAAACCTTAAAGGGAATATATTGTGTGAAAGGTGCATTCCACTTACTATAAACATTATCCCCCCCTTAGGGATCAGGGCTATTTTACGTTACAGGACCAGAGCAATTTTCTCTTATTTTTCAACCGCTATTTACTTTTCTCATTTAGTGTACCCACAAAAATTATCTAGTAGGGATTTTTTGAACCATATTCATAAATGTTTTTATGAACTATTTTTTTTTAAAAAAAAGGTTAAAACTGAAGTAAATATTTTTTTCTATTTTTAAAAAAGCAGGGTTTGGGGTCCTGGGAAACATTGTTTCTTACTATTGCACTCCAGCTCAGAATCACAGAGATTCATGGTGACGTAGAGACAATTTAACCGATAACATACCAGAGACTTCAAGGTTCCTATAGGACCATCTTTTCATGATGTAACTGGTATGGAATTGGTCATGAATGGGTTAATTTAACTCTCATATGTTAAGCAAATAATTTTTAGAGACCTATAATCCTATGCCTTTCTCTGAGGGTTCGCAGGAAACAATATGGTTTAATCAAAATGATACATTTAAGAAGCTTTTTTCTAGTTCTATTAAAACAACCTATAAGTTCCTGCTTGTGTGTCAGCTGAGATAAAAAACCTATAAATGAGAAATCTACATGATTAATGATTTCTGGAAAGTACTAGGAATGGTGTTTGTAATGGCTCCTTTTTTTCTATATACGAGTTCTCCTCATCATGTAACTATTGCTTAAATAAGGCATTCTGAACCCTATACTATACTTTATGACCCAAGCATTGAGTTAGCAGCACACAAAACACAAAGCTATACATAACAATCTGAATAAACTGAACAAAACAGTATGAAGGTTTACAGCGCTCTACAAATGTCGGTACATCAAGAGACAACTGGGACTGTTAAAAAAATGTTGATCAACAGACAACCCTGAAATCCTACGAGGGTGTATGTTCCAGCTGATGGGAAGCACTCATTCGGCTATCCCAAGACACAGCTGGTTAGCGAACACATGTACAGTGGGAACACTATGCATTCGCTGGAGGGTAGTCATAAATCCGCTGACCATAGGAGATATTTGTATAGTGTTGTCGTTTAATAATAGATCTTATCCTGAATTGCGATTCCCTGGATTGTATTTGCGAAAGTGTTTAAATATCTCGTGAACCATATATAACACAGGCTGCTCACGAAGAATACATAATGAAGGCCATACCTTCTGTAAATTCTAAATGCAAATAAACTCTTTTGAATGGCAGATGGCCAAGTAACATGCTGCAATGCACATAGTCCTGGCGCACAGGGAGTGAGTAAACACTTGTGGTTTGGGATCAAGGCAATGGCTCTTGCAATTATCAGCTTCCTTCTAGCATACAGGGGCATCTGGGCAAACTATTACTATGTGGTCTCTTAATAATAATAGGTTAATAATGGAAGATGATGGAACATCGCAACAGATACATCATGGGTGCGATATTTTAGGGATCGAATGCTTTGGACGTTACTCATTACTGCTCTTGCGACGCTGCCACAAATAACACATCGGAGATGTGTCTGATCGTAGCTGAGTTGCAGTTAATTAAATTGTGCTTTATTTAATAGTCCAACTTAATTGACCAGCAGAAGAATTTGGTTGTTGTTAAGACTTTCAATTTGTGAAGTCAGACTTTCCCTGCATCATCGACTTCCCTTGATGACAAACATTTGTCTGCACAGACACATCCCACTTTTCACTAGATTAATCTACTTATGCTGTTGCTTATTTCAAGTCTGGAGTTGATTTCCCCATATAAATTGTTCATAATATCCCAGCAGAGTGAACACAGCTGACTGCATTCTTCAGTAAGGAAAAGAAGTGGCTATTTAATATGACATTGACTTTTGGCAAAGTTGTGATTAATGACTCGTATTGTATACTACGTACCATGTCTATTAAACTTTACCCATATCCGTACCAAACAGGAGAGGATTAACGCTGCACAAATGAACGCAGTTCCACTTACTCTGCCTTTTCAAGCTACAACGACCGCATCAGCCATGTTTTCCAGGACAGACATCATTTTCGCACGTTGCTGAGCAGTACAGGTGAAGCGCTGCCCATCTGAGAATTAATACACTTCACATACTGCGGGGCAGTACTTTCCATGCGCTCTCAGCAACATGTTAAAAGGACATGTCAGGAAAAAAATGGTCAACGTGGCCACCATAATTCATAGGAAGGGGTTACGTATTCCGAATGGCCATGTGAAGAAAATTAAACTACTGGTACTTTAACAGGGTATAGTAAATACGTGTTCGCATTTCATTAACGGTTCACTTTATGCTCGCAAGAGCGTCACTATGCCTCACATGTTTGCAAGTGCTTTCGCTCGTAGTGACAGAGTCCCGATCCGTACTCTGATTCATTTGGATAGACGTCTCTTCTGATCGCATTCCGAGAGAGCAGAGGAGATTAGGCTGGCATGTGCCTCTCATACTAAGTCCCGCCAACGTATAGCCCTGTACTTAGCTAATGACATACAGCTTACAAAGAACGCTACACAAAACAGCGGCCCGTTTGAAAAATACAATTAACTAATCAGAGTGGTCTCATGAAAAGACCACTCTGGCTAAAAGAGAAGGTAACATAATAACAGACCCGACAAGAAATCTGTACAATGCACTCAAACCTAAATGAGGTGCTGTGGTACGAGGTGGCTATATAGTGTAACAGCACTGAATTCATATAATGGGATTTGATTGCTTAAATCCAGCTGGATTCATGTTTATTTCAAAAACAGTCCTTTCATTTAGGGAAAATTGCACGTGTTACACGTTTTTTCCATTTGCAGAATCCAGCACTTTACACAGCCGTATACTTTATTTGTTGGGCATTAACTTTAGAACACTATGCCGGGCCAACCAAGTGAAAATGTCATTGTCTCACTGCATTGTGTTAGACTACTTGGACTCTAGCCCCACAACTGAATAATATATACAAGAAATGACCTACAAACACAGACAGGATCTTGGTTATGAAGCTGATAATAAGTAGGTTTCACCGAGAAAAAAAAATCACATCCTGTAGACATCTTGAAGTCGAAAGGTCATAACATTAAGAAACAAAGCATCAATTTTCATTACTTCCTAGCCCCATTAATCCACACCACATACTAGTTATAATACTAGAAAAATATACATACAATAGAGAAGATGGTCCCACGTTAAATGTTTCATGGTCTACAGCAGTGTTCTTTAACTTTTTTACCGAAGACCCAGTGCAGTAATGTCATTTGGCCTTATTTATTTCTTTTATTTCAAAAGTGTTTTACCACAAAGAATATATTGAGATTTCTCTTGTTTTCAAGAATGTCCTTAGGGACCAAATCCAGGAACGAGTTTGCATACAGTTGAAAAGTGGAATTTGTGACTTTGGCTTGAAAATGTCTGTCATTTAATAAAACAAATTACGAGCTAATTATAAGCTAATTGAAAGATCTTGAATGTTAATTTTAAGTGGTCCTTAAATCAGCAGAAATGATCTAAGCACATTTAAAATTGGACATGAGGACCATCCCACCCTACGACCGATGCAGTGATGGAGCTGTGGCATACTTTGGTGGTGGCTTTTGGCTTATGATGAATATGCAGTAACAGAGATGTAAGAGAACAAATGTCCAGGACCATACGTCTGGAAGGAGTTGGTGCCTTTAAGGCATTTATTGAAATATTTGTCCCACGACCCAGTGACGGGTAAGTTATGACACAGTACTAAGTCGTGACCCCCATGCTAGAAGAACCCTGGTTTACAGGAAGCAGCACTACAACAAAACGGAGAAGAAGAGGAGAGCGAGTGTGTATCTGGAACAAACTCCGTATTCAGCCAAACGTCCCAGCTCCCCTGACATCAAAGTATGCATTATACATGCGATGCCTGTACCTCTGTATGCATATGGAAGTGTTCTCTGTGGGTGGCATTTTCAACAAGATACATTTTCAGAGAGCTGGTAACTGCTTTGATGCACATAAGCGTTTTTAAAAAAAAAAAAGACAACCGTGGCTTACAAACCATTAACAGTGATAAGATAACTTATTGCACACTTGAGGAACTAAGCTCCCATGTATTTAGACCCTGGGGGGAGCAATCCATTTCAATTGATGCTAAGACATTAATACATTAATTAAAGCTCGGAACACCCATCACGTTACGGTGTTAAAAGTTGGGAAAAGGAACAGCGGATAAAACCGAGAGAGCCAATATGATTCAAAAACCTCGCGGTCCACGCAACCTACGTGTAGAGCTAAAACAGAGATAAATCTACGGCTATAGATGATAAAAGCTTCATGAATTGTGAGTGCGCTAAATGTTTTGTTAGCGTTGATATAACAGGTTAGCAGATTGCTGTGAAGAGGCCCATTTGTGCATTGTATTTCTTGTAAGGTTATTTGCCCTCTTGCATCAAATCCATCTGTTCCTTTTCTCAAGTCGTGGAAACGCATGAAGCCCTGCTCCGCTGAGTTCTAAGTACGCCAGCGCTTAACCTCTTAAATGCCAGACCGGAGAGAGAGCGCAAAACGGCTCCTGCAAAATGCACCTCAGGTCACATTCACCGCAAAAGGGCTCAGTTCATGAAAAATGAATGTGTCGAATACATTTTTAAAAAGCCGCTGCTCGCTCAACGTGGCTCAGGAGAGGATGTGCTCTCTCTCACACACACACACACGCAAATACAATTATTTATCCAGCTTTGTAATCACTCCACATCGCTTTAAAACGCAATTCACAAGCAGACGCATTTCAAAATGGCACTTCCAGTACACTCACCCTTTTCATTTCTAGCTCTAATTCTCCAGAAAGCCCCCAACCAGGCGGTGAGAGAAAAAGAAACAAACGTCCAGTTTGATACTCACGGTTTCTTGAGGTCTCTCCTTGACATCATACACCGTTAGCTTTATTTTAGTTTCCTCGTAGATGGGATACTCCGAAGGAAACGTCACGCCGGTTAGAAACACTGGGTCTCTTGTTCCCTGTATAGCACAAGGAGACAGTCTGAGCTCAATGAAGTGGCAGCTGCTGGCAGCACAGAAAGCAACTGACAGACAAGCATGCAGACAAGAGGGGGGGAAATAAAAAAAAGGATATTGATTTCAAAGAACACTTTCTGTTCCGTCCAAAAGACTAAAATTGCCGTCCTGTCTTAAGCCAGTATTTAAGTATCCACATACTTCACCGCGCTGAAAGATAGGCTCGCTGAAAGTGCCGCCTTTCCGAGCATCACCGATAATACTGGATTTGTGTGTCATCGGCTGTTTGCTTTTATTAGTGCGCTGTAATAAACTGTTTATTTCCTATGTGAACTTATTTTTAAGCGTTTCCTCAAGGCCAGCTGTCACAATGCTTTGTATCTGCTTTCGGGGGACGTGTACTATCATTTGTACAAACAGCCACAGACTATACTGATTAATCCACATCAATGAAGGCATCGGTAATGACAGGAGCATTTGGGAATTAAATCCATGAAGTCAAATAGTCGGCTGACAATGATATCTGTTTCTGCAAACCCTGTTGCTGTCAGGTTCGTGTAGAGATTTAGACTTTGTTCTTGACAGTTGCCTTTTTATCCACTCACTCTGTTTTATAACACCCAGTTGACCTAAATATCCGACCAGAACATCTGGTTTCAAATATAGTTAATCATTTTTCTCATATTCGTTAGGATATTTCATTCACCTGACCACCAGAGGTACACTTCGAAAATGTAGGACAGCATCACTTTTTTTTAAGGCTTAATGTTGGGTTATTGTTTAAAGTTGTAAGCTTGAAATATCTTAATAGTTAAATAGGCTACTACGTAGCAACACTTTACAGAGATTACAAACAGCAATGATTAATCGGGAAATAAAGTCAGTACAAAATAATTCAATTATTACTTTATCAACATTTTTTTTTGAATAGCAACTTTAGTAAGGCATGCAGGCATGTACCAATTTTTTCTGGTATTTGTGTCAGGTGGTAGGTCAGATCCTTAGCTTATGACATCACATTCAAGGACTAGGGTGCTGTAGTGACATCATATGCATACTAGGGAACTCTACAGGTTTGACGTAGGAGAGCCCAGATATGATCATATCTCTGTATCATTCCACGGAGACTTCCACGTGATTGATCTCAATGAATGATAATAAAAAAAGTTTCTGCATGGTAACATTTTCTGAGAACTTATTCTGCCGGATAATATGAGTTTAAATAAATACTGTATAATGTAGTAGAATCTTTGAAAGCAGACATGAACAGTAACACTTTTACTTCAGAAACGGGAGAGTGGCTCAAAAAGGTTTTACAAACTAATATTAAAGCTGTTGTTATACAAGAACTTTTTTCCCTATAGACATTTCCCTATAGATGTGGGATGTATAAACTCCCAAAAGGGAAGCAGCTATTCATGCTACATACTGCAGGGCAGAACTCTAATGAGACCACATGTGCCTGCGCAGGAAGCTCTCCCAATGCTTCCCTGCCACTGATTGGCTCATTAACGCAGTGACGCAATGTGATGCAGAAAT
Organism: Spea bombifrons; assembly: GCF_027358695.1. Lineage (NCBI taxonomy): Eukaryota > Metazoa > Chordata > Amphibia > Anura > Pelobatidae > Spea > Spea bombifrons. The sequence goes on along the minus strand of NC_071087.1, from coordinate 37,809,839 downwards.
GGTACCTCGGAGAAGCTTCTCCTTAAGCTTAGTAATGTGTTTATTTACTTTTTAATATGGGAAACCGTATAGTCCATTTACAAAGAAAAAAAAACAGGCAGTAACACAATTCACACAGAATGTTCAAAACAAACCCAGGTTTGTTTCCCGTAAGAGGTTAAAAATGCTTCCTGTACTACTAGTTTCACTTTATTAAAAGACATTTTATATTTCCACGTAAATATTGTGACAAAGCATTTTAACCCCCTTGGCTGCTGGCACTGCTTGCGTGGAGTAGGAAGATATGGACACAGGTTAACACACCTTTGTTTGATCTGTGTTTGATACTTTTCTACATGTGTTCTTTCAGTTATGTTTGGGAGGCAATCGTAACAGCGGCCCAACGACTTACTGTACATCGAATCAAACCATTCTATAGACATATTAAAATGGAGAACCCCCAAAACATTTTTAAGATGTTACAGGGGTGAAACAGTTAGTGGAAAAAGCATGTGATAAATACAGATGGGCTCACTTGCCATACGTCAAGTCGTCGTTGTAAACATAGGGGAAATGTTAATTATTGAACAAATGCTAAATCTGCTTCAAGGGGTTTATGAATATACTGGTGCCTGACTTATTTATCGCTTTATTCTTTTCACATCTAAAACGGATTGTTTAGTATGTGTCAGATTTAAGGATTTGATTTTTCTTTTACTCAGAGACTTGTAGCTTTTTTCATATTACAAAAAATGTTACAAATACTTCCAACCAGGAGAGCTGGGACAGGGGTCCCCTGTGCATTTCACTTGCAGTTCCCCATATAGCCACACTAGCATCAGGTAACCTTCCATGAAACAATTACTGGATTCTTTTCTGCTCCTTCTACCCAAGTTATGGACAGTTTCTTTTGGCAAAGAGTATGCCACATAACTGGATAGGATGCACTGTGTATCAAGGGGAGGTTCCTACCATAATAATAGCCCACCAAAGCTTGTCCAGCTTGCCCCAGCTGATAATAAGGCTTTTTCACAAAACAAAGTATATATTCATTTAAATTACTTTACAAGACTGATTTAATAAACTCCTCCAGCAGGACTCCTGCACAGTAAAGCTACAAATCTTAAAACCAAGTCAAGGAGGTTAAACGTGGAGTTAAAAAATACTGCAGTACCATAAGGCTGTTAAAACACAAATGTCATTATTATTTATTACAGCAATGATTTTTAGCTATAGTGTTACAAACCCTTACTTCTACAGAACACAAGAGTCAAGGCATTTCGTACAATGGGAAACCCAGATTTATCATACTACATTACGGCTAATGCCACTGAGGGGAAGGGAAGCAATGGGTATGAGCTTGGTTTAGCAGACCTGTCAGGTTCTGCTGGTTCTCAGCTCGTCTCAGTAATTTTTTGCATGAGAGACATCATATTTAGCATCATAGACTTCCCAAAGCTTTTTTATTTTTTATTTTAACAAGGGGTTTTTCCATTAAAGCGGCATTTATAGTCTCCAGCCTGAGAGATCTCACCGACTATGGCTTTTTGAAGATGACATCTCAGAGTTCAGTAAGCACGGATGCTTCAAATAAGGAGCGAAAAACGTTAGAACCTTAAGTGAAGCCCGTATACTAGAAGGGTGGGACACACAACTCTTTGATGGGCACACTGTCAATGTATACGGAGAAGAAAAAGAAAAGCTCCATCACAGTCTTTCACATTGTATTGAACCAAAAAAAGAATGAACAGGATAAATAAATAAAAAAAGAGAGGACAGTTGTCATTCCAACTACCACCTTGGTATGCTCAGTGGGTTATAAAACCATTGCTGTGCAGAAATGCAGTCGGCAATGAAGACGTTAGATGGAGAATCTGGGTCATCCTTCAAGTAGAAAAAGAATCTGTGTATCGCTCTTTCTTTGCACTCCAGAAAGTAGTGCAGATCGGAAGCAGGCAGTCGAAGCCCCTCACTTGCTGAATAGCGAATTGCCACCAGCCAGATCAGCAGTCGACTAGAAAATTAACATCCATGTCGGCATATACATCCCCATTTGGCTGCCTTAGGAAATCCTAACGTGCCTTGGAAAAGTGATTTTAAAGCTCCACGGCTGGGTTCCTGTCTCTTACTCCATTTACTTTTTTTTTAACACGAGGTGCCTTGATCAGCATAAACAATGCCTTCCTGTTTGCCATTATTGTCCCAGACTTCCTTGTTTTTCCTCTCTCTGGCTGGTAAGCCAAAGTATGCTATTCCTGCCACTTCTAGCTTTATGTACATACCTTTTTTCGTAATCGTAAGCACATTTTTGCGCCAGGTTGGCTATTAAAAGTCCAATGAGCTGAAAGTCGAGAAATTCAATGCTTTCCCTTCAGAATGGTTAAATCCTGGTGCCCTTGCAAAATGCGGGAGTGAAAAGGCAGCTGCATCTATGCAATACTGAAATACGTATGTCAAGAAGGAACAAGTTATTTTATGACTACTTGTAAAACGCCTTAAACATGCTTTGACTTTGTTAACCCTGCTCACTTTTTTGTTCTGACTTGCCCAGCAGCTTCTGTAACGATAGAACAGGGAAAAATAAAAGGGAAAGAGAAACAAAAAGAAAAAAAAAGAAACTCACCTCGACTACTTCGGTGTTAGCATATCTGATCAAACTTTGCTCTGCTGGATGTGCTACTGAGACCTGCACAAATGTGTTCAGAGTTCGTTCACGGGTGGCAGTCAGGAGATCCTTGCATGCTGTAAATGGCACAAAAAAGAATAATAGTAAAAAAAAAAAAAGAGAGAAAAACAAAACAAATGCAGAGCAAATCCGCTACAGGCTGAAACGGTATAGTGAGCTCTGAATTGCATCTCTGGAGACGAAGCAATTTAGCAGAGGAAGTCCCTTGGAGTTACCTTTGCAGACATAGGAAGTCACATGTTATTGCTGCGAGTTCATTTGCACTAGCAGCTCCTGCAAGACTTCCCTGCCAGAGGCTAAACATTGCTATATAATTGTAAACTAATCCGCAGCGACTTACACAGACCAATACACTAGCAGATTCAATAGAGGAGAGCTACGTCGGCTTGACCTAATTCACTTTTTTAAAACCCGATCACTCAGCGTCTCCTATTCAGTGTTCTCTCTGCAGACCCCTCTGGCATACTACTTTAAAGCGTTTTCTAAACAAAGCTGATTTTCCCAGAGTATTGTGTCTGCTGTATACATTGAAAAAAACAGATGGTGATAAAAAAAAGTGTAAAATCGTACAAAAAAAAAACAGACGATGCATAAAAACTTCACATTTTAAACAGGCTGTAATGCTAATGTATATGGAGTTTATTTTTTTAATAACCCTCAGAAGCTTTAAAACAACACAATTTGCGTTAGATGGTTATTAAGACTAGAATCTCCACACAATTTAAACGTAAGATACAAAAATAGTAGAATAGACAGAATACCTGTAAATGACCATGAATAATTGGTTTATTGTGATCTTACACAGCAGGGTCTTTCAGCAAAGCCTGGGTTTTGTTCTGATACTCTTAATATAGGACCGAGTTGGAGTGTGTAAACATTGCTATCATGCTACGACAAGCTACCTTCAGACACGCACAGAGGCCAGTAAATCCTGGGTCAATGCGCTCAGCTCCTGCCGTTGTTGAACTATGGGTCATCTAACTTTGCCCTGGATTTAACAATATTTACTATCGGTCATCCTAACATTTTGGTTAATGCATTATGGCTCAAGAGATAAGTGTTTAGGTCACAATTAGGAGCCATATTGCGTAGCATCACAAAGTGGAGATAAGCCAAGCCATCTTGGCATCTTTTACAATCTAAGCAAATCTAGGTACACAATACCTCATCTGCACATGTCAGGGCATTATTCATAAAAATGTAACCAATGATCATAGTAAACAAGTCATTTCTAATGGTAAATGCGATGCCATTCAACTTGCTTGGAAACGTGAAGCTCATCAATTGTCTCAATTTCCATTATTTTGTAACCTTTTGGTTAACTTGAAACTAAATAAATACTGCCTCTAACATTAACCCCTTAAGGACAATGGACGGGACCTAAACCCATTGAAAACAATGCATTTTGAGCCCGTACATGTACGGGCTTTGTCATTAAGGGGTTAAACACACTAGGACCAACTCCTCTTCAAAAGCAATAACCATAAAGTGAATTTATCTTGCTTTAAAATATGTATCATTAATACTTCATTGTTCGGTGGGAACAATAGTCAAGTGTGCTTATCACATGAAATGTTCTACAGGAACCAAATATTGAAATCAAATAGTAAAATAATGGCTTCTATTGTGTCCTGCAGATATCTTTGACGTTTGAATGATTAAATGGCAAGTAAATAATTCCAGGATCTATATATCCCTTCCCAATTGATAAAATACCTAAACATATTTGACACCTAGACCATAAGACTGGACCACATTGGAACATAAAACGCATAGATGTCATTGACCCATGGGCCTGCAAACTATACTTTTTGTTGGCGTTTATACTCCCTAGGGCCCAAGACTTACATAAAACTCTTAAAATATATACTTAAACATTTCCTGTTCACCAACTTAATTTTGCATTACGATGGGCCAAGACACAAACATATCATGAATCACCTTGAAGGAAATAAATGGATAATAACATTCCATGATATATTTCTGGTAGCTTTGTAATCATTTCAGAAGAACCTTAGTGTTCATAGCAAATTCAATTAGCCCCCCACCCCCCTTACAGCCATAGCTGGGAAGTCTATTGAGGAAGCTACTTTTGTTTTTTTCTCAGGGTAGGGGAGCCATGTTTGTCCTTGCTCACCCACCTAGTTCCTTCACAAAACCACTCTCCCAGAAGAGAGCGTGCTATGGGTAGCTTACCCTTAGATATGACTAGTCTTATCTGCTGTCAAATTATATGTTTCTATCTAGGCTCACAGAATGTCACGTTAGTACTAGGTACACCCTGCACCATCTGCCATTTCATAAAGCTAAGTTGGAGCTAGAACCTTTCTTCATCATGCTTAGCAAATTGAATTCAGCCTTTGGCCCGAGCCTCACGACTCTTGAAAAATCTTAACAAACCATTGCCATGTTTCCATTTTTCTATACAAACCAATCCCAAGTTTTAGGGGAACAGTACACAACACATTTTACTCCCACACACACTGACAATGTTCTAAAGAAGCTGCAGGAGTTTAAATTCTCTTAAAGGAGCACTCCAGACATCATGTTCATTTTAATGCATGAGATGAGTTTGAAGAGGATGTGGGCATTAACGATCAGTTGCAAACTGCCGCTATAAAAGAATAAAATAAACAAAACGTTGCTGCACAGGCTTTCCTTCTTCTAAAAAACACTCCTTTTCCACTAAATCTACTCCCATTCTTCTCCCAAATTGCACTTACCAGCATGACTCATTTAAGCACAAACATAACGCCTGGGTTCTCCATTAATAATTTATCAAACACAATCAGATGGGATTTAGACACCACAGCTACTTATCTCTAGCACCTCCATAAAGTGGGTAGAGTGACACAATTTTTGCAACTGCAGGGCTCTTAAAGTAACAGTCTACTTCCCCATACTACCGTATTTGCTCGATTATAAGACGAGTTTTTTTCCAGAGCAAATGCTCTGAAAAATACCCCTCGTCTTATAATCGAGGTCGTCTTCTAATCAGACCTCATTCTGCTGGGGCCGTGCTGCTTATCGGGCTTTGATCGCGAGCGGTGTGTCTGCTATTAGCAGCAGGAAACAGGAAGCTAGCACAGTCCTCACATAACTCTACCTCCCCCCTCCTTCCTCTGGGGGCAGGGCCAGAGAAGTTGCTCGCACAGCCGGGCCCCTGCAGAAGTCTGCTAGTGGGAGATCTGCAGTTCAGGTAAGGGGGTGGGGGGTTTGAGCGTGTGTGTGTATGTGTGATTAATGGAATGAATGAGTATTTAAATGTTTGTGAATGAGTGTGTGTGTGTGTGTGTGTGTGTGATAGCATGGATGTGTAAGGGGGGTGGGGGTGGTAGCATGGCATAGGGAGGCTGTAATCACACTTCTAACATCCCCAGGTTCCAGCATGTACTGGCTGCCTTGGCTTGATAGGAGTGTGATTGCTGTTAGCAGTATATATATATATATATTCTCCAGAAAATGCATTTTAACCCCCTATATGCCACTCAGCCCCATGATATGCCCTTTAACCCCCTATATGCCAGAGTGGCACATAGGGGTATAAGGCATATCATGGGGCAGAGGGGCATATAGGGGGTTAAAAGGCACATCATGGGGCAGAGTGGCAAATAGGGGGGTATAAGGCATTACTGGGGGCAGAGTGGCAAGCCTGGGGGCAGATGTGCATAACTGGGGGGGGGCAGGTTGGCAAATAAAAGGAAATAAAAAATATATTTTTCTCAGTCATAGCTTTTATTAAATATGAAAATTAGTTTACATGAATTAATATTTACTAGTAAAACTTTTTCCTATAGGGTAGTCTTATATTCAGGCTTTTTGTTTTTTTCCTAAATTAATATTTTGATTTTGGGGGGTCGTCTTATAATCAGGGTCGTCTTATAATCGAGCAAATACGGTACTTCATCAACAATAAATGCATATTAAAGTATTCAGTAGTAGTGTGCGGCGGGGCGGCCTGGTTGAATATTCAACTTACCAAATTGTAATTCACCTAAAAATATAACAAAATTCTGTGTTAAATAATCAATACAATTAAAATGTTACCGTCTTCAACAGTTGCATCAAATTTATGAACTCTATGAAGAAACAAATCTGGCTTCTGAGTGTTCTAGAAAACTATGGCTGTTTGGTACCTGAAAAAAATAGCAGTCTGATATATGTGAGCATTCTATGTTTACTCACTTTCCACGCTTCCGTTACTATCTCTTGAAACCTGCTATTTGTTGGCATATTTCCAGAATTGCTGTTCATGGAAGGAAGCTTTAGTCTGGATTCCTGACCACTTATCCCACAGGACACAGCTGGGGAGTGGAAATATAAAACAGGACATTACAAGTTCTTCTATTATTGATTTTCTAAAAAAGTAGTTATGTTTATTTCTGTTCTTATGACTCTGTGACAGAGGTAGCCATATCAAGAAATAAAAATATTTTTGAAGCAAATGCTCATCCCTAGTTTATATAGCTCTAAGATTCACCATCGTCCTGCTTGCTGAAGACATGAAACTACTTTTGAATGGACCAACAAGGCACAAAGTCATGTTGCCCAAATTATGTTGCATAGTTAAAAGACTAAAATATATTATCACCGACCTCAAAGCCGCCTTGGCACTGGCACTTACGTAGTCTGGACTGGGAACTGTATTCACATATGTGGGAACTTCTCAGGGTAGGTTACCTGGAGAGATCTTTTTCTGAGGGAGTGTGGCTTTGTGAGGGATCATGGCCAGCTGGTTGTGTATGTAGGTCTAGTTTTGCATGAAGTGGGGCTAGCCTTGCATAAGGACAAAGCTAGCCCCAGAAGTGGAAGGGAAAGTGTGTAGGGAATGCATATGGTAAAAAGCCAATCCTGCTGCCTAGAGAAAGAGGAAAGTGACCCAGAGACCCAGGGAAGTAGTGCTTCATCCTGAGACTCTGGGTCAAATCGAGTTCTCAGACATGGCTTTTAAAACCCATACATTTTTAGAAAAGAAACAGTCACTGTTGCAGTTTTTACCCTGAACGAAACAAACTAAATGTATTGATTAAAAACTACCTATAGCTTTTTTGATCTTCAGTGAGTATAAATGGGATTTTATAGCTTTATATCTTTAATTAAATCAGCAATTAACTATAGGGTAAATACATATCAATGGAGAGAAATCAGAAATATAGTAGATACTGAGAACAGCAAGTTAAAATAAATTTCCCGTTGTGTGGACACGTTGGGTGTTTTTTTATTTTTATCTTTATTTTGCACACTTTTTTAGTGTATAGAGATGTAAAATGTAGAATTTGGAAATTATGCATTTGCCATTAATAGGTTTTGAGGAGGAGGTGTTGTATATCCAAAGGCTACAAGTCTGTATTCTGAGACAAAGGTGCTAAGAAGGGTATTTTTAATATTAATATATCACAACTTATTATTTTAACGTTCTGGCATAAAGGCATTATAAAAATGACATATCGTTAATGTTTGTTTTTGGTCATTGCTTATAAAAGGTTATTTTAATTTACGGCTATATGTAATGGTCTAATAATTTAACAGAAGCTATCAATATGACCTTAAACAGCTAACTATTTCCTAATTAAGCTTTCTTAATCAGACCTTTACTAGCCTTCTATATTATATTAATCAAGGTACTACCTATATGTTCCTTTCCTATACTAAACTTGATTAATAATTAAAGATGAAGGTCAGAAGAGACTTGCAGAGGGAAAAAAAATCTAAAACAAATCTAAAACAAGGATGCGTTCCATTTCTGCATTTTTCTTTATAAAGGAGGTAATTAGGCAAAACATCTTCATGTTTTGAAGATGCTGGTTGTAGCAGGGTGAAATCATGGATGCGGGAGTGGGAAGCGGTAATAGATAACATTTTATAGATATCTTTTCTTTTGTCTAATGCATTATTCTCTGGAAGAACAGGTAATGTTGATGTTCATCTACATAATTTCTATCCAGAAAAAGTATCATCCGTTTTTGCAATTAAACTTTCACCTTCAAAATCTACTATAAATTCCCACATATAATATACATGGACAAAATAACATTAAGTATATTAATATTCAGCTTTTTTTTGTTTTTGTTTTTTTTTTCAATTTTGCAACACCCTCCCGAAAATCCATGTTATAGTTCTATACACTTAATAAACCTATGTAGTTCTTTCACAGATTATTAGAACCAATCTATCTGTATTACATCCCTGAGTTGTTCTTTGATGTTTATTGGTTTAGCCTCAGGGTGAGAAGGGAGAGAACTTCAATACAGGAAATTGCTTAGCTAATGCTAGTTTTTAAACAGGGACACACTATATCCCCGTCCACAGCCAATTTAGTAGGCATCAGCAATGACGTGACAATTAGCCATGTTAAAAACAAAAAAAAAAGAATAAAATTACCAGCGTTGCCTTGCTTGGCCACAGATCTCGGCCCCCTTGAGATAAAATGTTCCCTTACTTTCGAACTTAACATATGCAAGACTCAACTTTACAATATGTGGCAATTACGTGTGTTCTGGAAAACGTGGTTACCCTAATCCGTATTGTCTTGCCGCAGATTAGTGTATTTTTACAATTTATGTATATACTATACAGACGTGATTTATTGTCTCACGTGTATGCTGTGCTTCATTATGAGTCTTCCATCTTTTTACATTTAATTTCCTCAAAAGCCATTTTGTTATTGTTTATTACTAAGGCTTACCCCCTGCAGCGCCTAATATTAAGGTCAGCATGAAGAGGAAATGTACTTTTATACAGCGAGTTCAATAATAAGTTTAATTGTGGTAGTATTTATTTGTTATATCAAATGAGACATTAGTTGAGCCCTATAGGGTTTAAGTTGATTTAAATAAGGACCATTTTCCACAATACACTTTTGCTATAACCATATCTAGTTGTAACAAAACACTGGTCTCAAAAGAACTCCATTATGTCCGCTTGAGATCTGTTTTAATCTTCAGCTAGCCCAGCTATCCAAAATGAACATCATACTGATAATTTGAGTATTGGAGGTACACTCACATAACATTTGTCTTCTCTGGGCTTATTCACTACAGAGTGAGTTGTCAGTAAGCTCCAGCAGAATCAACCATTTCATCTCATCAATGTATGATGATGGATTAACACATGCAAAAAGGGCTGGATAATGCATAAGTATAGATTGAAGAAGGAAAAAAAGATATGGATATATTTCTCTTTACATTTTATACAATGAACTTGTTGGGCTTCCTTCCTTCATAGCACATAATTAAGTTGTTTGTCTTCATCAAATTTTATCTATTGATTTTCACTGTGGTTGTTTTGTATATACTACCCCATAGTTTATCATATACTACCTGATAGAGGATTCGAATACTTGATACTAGGGTGATACGTGACCGGGATCACTCGGGACAGCCATGCATTTTGAGCCACTGTCCTGGGTCCAGAGTGCCTTCATTCTGGAACACGGTAGTGTCCCGGAATGAGCAGACTGCAGTGCACACAGACAGGGCCGGCCCAAGACAAAATGCCGCCTGGGGCAAAGTTTAAAATGCTGCCCCCCCATTATCTACGCTTCCTCTCCCTCCCTATTATCTATCCTGCCCCCCCTTGTACTTACCTTTCAGCAGTCCTGCGGCGAGTCTCCCTGCTCGGTCTCAGTGCCGGCTTGTAATGCTGAGCGCCGGAAATGACGTCATCTTCTTTCGGCACTCAGCATTACAAGCCGGCACCAAGACCGAGCAAGAGGACTCGCAGAGGAGAGAGATCCGCTTTAAAAAAAAAAAAGTGCCGCCTGGAGCAGTTGCCCCACTCAGCTCCATTGTCGGGCCGGCCCTGCACACAGATCAATAAGCTTTTGTTTCGGCAGGGATTGGACATCATCGGATGTTTCATCAGCAGGTATAATGGAGAGTGAGTGAGACAGTGCAGGAAGTGTCATTCACAACAACTAGTCTAGTAGTACTGCCTATGGTTGGCTGGTTGGCACTTAGCAAACAAGCCCTCTGGATGACAGCTCAGTCTCTCATTGGCTGGTTGGCAGGTAGCAGCTCCGCCTCTTGTTGGCTGGTTCGCAGCTGAGCCTCTGGTTGGCTTTACATGTCTGTTGCTGGCTGCTGCAGAGCCGCACTGAACCACCCCCACTGAGTCAGCCCCTGTGTGATGGAGCCAAAGTGTTATTCCAGTAAGTGTCCCAGTATCCCACTAACCAACTAAACAATACATAAATATTGCACAGACTGCCCATGGAATAAAATAGTAATGACAACTGTTACAGTAATATATTAATATTTCAGAGAGATTATATTTATAATTTAGTCTTGTTCGTATTATATTGATTTTCAAGAATATATTTACAATAATATATCAGTTATTTATACACTAAGACATGTGTTCATTTTTTGCAGTTTATTGCAGTTAAAATGTATCGGCACTGGCCGACAGGTTTCCGCCAGTCTAAAGTATAACTTTGATGCAATGCACTCGAGAAAGTGTCCCAGAATGGCAGTTAGAAAATGCAGTCATCCTACTTGGTACGGAACATGACAGGTGGCATTCTGTAACAGTAACAAGGGACTGACATTATGTTCATTGTGTGTGAACTATTCTGATTATTTACCGTCAGCTCATTAGGATTCATGAATCATCCACCACCTCTTATTGACTTTAATGTCAGGCAACATCAGACCTTCATATATCTCCAAAACAGGTTGGAAAAGATAAGGACCAGATGGTCACAACGTTTTCCAAGATGTATGTGACCATTTTTCTGCACGTACAGTAAACAAGAAAATTGCTTCTGCTTCTTTAGGCACATGTAAATTTTGTTACCAAAAAGGAATTCCCCGTAAGGAGGTCCAAACGATGAGAGGGCAGGAAGGCTCCCCCGGGCTGGCCTGATTTGAAGATGGCCAGGTAGACATACAATAGGCTACATTATGACTGCTGTGCTTATGCTGTGTGCAGTAAAAGCCTCTCAGCATTAAAGGGTAGGGTTGGAGGAATCGGGGGGCACTCACAAAGCATTCTCCCCATTAACCAGATTGGTCCATAATTGAACCCTGCTACGATCCATGCATGCCGTTGGCAGGCTACTCTGTTGAACAGCTTCCCCATAAAAGAACTTTGAAACTCCCCAATATGCTGAGCTATTTTATTTAGGAGGAAAAAAAGAAAATTTTGAACTATTTTTTCTCTCTCTCTTAACCTATCCTTCTGGACATACGCGAATGGCCTGACAAGATTCTAATTAGTCTCAGAGTGCTTGTCTCTGAACAGGGCAGGAACTGCTTGATTGGATTAGAGTTCACAGTGCAGTACAAGGATACAGGCCTTCTGAGAGCAGTAAATGTACTAAGAAAATTCAATGTAGTACAGCAGTGAGCAGAGATTAACTGCCAGGCTCTGCTGAGCAGATATGAGCTTCGGCGCACTGCTGAGCAGACACATACCGAAGTGCACCACTGAACGCATGAGCTGCGGTGCAATGCAGGAGGCATATAAGCTGTGGAAATGAGCCGCATACTCTTTAGCGTCCATAATGAGGCCGACGCTATGGGCATATGAACTCGACTGTATTAGTGAGTGGTAAATGAGTTGTAGTGCTGTGCTACAGAGAACACATTTAAACTATACTTTGCAAAATTTAAGCTGCCAAACAGGTACACTTTTCCTTTAAGGGTATGGCATGGCTGGGGGCGCCTTACTAAGTTATATGTGACTAAGTGACCTATTTAAGTAAGCAACAAACATGTTTAGAAGATTTAGAATGTGTTTTATTTAAAATGTTGAAAAATGACAAGGAGTCACCTTAATGGCACAAAGCCTACAATCCCCTGTTCAACTCTCTGCGCATGTAATACCTCTCTCCTGTGGAACTTGTCATCCAGAAGTTTATGGATGACTGTTCCACTTGAAATAGCTTCAGTTATACGTCCATTTTCTGCTTTTTCTCTAGATTATTAGGATTTTTAGAGCTGTAGAATACTGTGACACATGAGCATTCCTGGGAACTCTCCGGGTTTGATCCGTAGATTGCCGGGTGAGCTCCGGTTCTCCGGGTAAAGACCCGAATCCTCCGGGTCGCGGGAGCGGGGCCTTGACACTCCCCGCCCATTTTCCTTTAAAAGGTGGTGTTTCCGACATCAGCGGGAACTCCCATTAACGTCAGCAGGACCACCCGCTGACGTCAGTGTGCAGTCCTGGCCGCGTCCCGCAAGGGAAGGCTCCAGGTAGCTGGAGCCCAGAAGTTCCCAGGTATGTACATGAGAGTACCGAGAAAAGAGGCACTTAGGTCCTAAATAGATATTGTGCCTCCTAAACAGACACTTGGAAGGTATGCTGACCAGAAAAGGCAAGGCAATATAGGCTCACATGATTAATGTCACATGCTGCCTTCTCTTTTATAATCTTGGGCAAATTTTACTCACATCAGTGGGCAATTGCCAAAGTCATTTGGATCCATATGAAAAATATATATATTTGTCATAAAAATTGCTGTCTGGTCCTTTTGTACGGAGGCAAAGACAAGCCACCACTTAGTGGATTTCTAACAGAATACCATAAAAAACTCTGCAGCGAAAATGCATTACAGGAACAATGTTGACAAAATGGCAAAAATTACAGCAATCCATAACCAAGAGAAATAGTTCCCAAGTAAGAGTTTCAAATCAGGACAGTATTAGTGGTGATTAATCACTAAATCATTTTTTTTAAAGATCATGCATATGTCTTGGGGGGGGTGGAAATGTTACTAACTAACACAAAAAGTAGTTGCTATATCTATTTAAATAATCGTATTTCTCAAGCAAAATACAATGCTGGAATTAAAACTTTGAATAAAAAATATGATACATGGGACAGTGTGCCAACTGAGAGAAGTAATCAAAATTCCCCTTTTATTTTAAAATTATCCCTGTTATAGAATAATTATGCAAAGATAAGAAACTGCACACACCTTATACGTAGGCAATCTGGCACACCCAGCAAATGCGCAGTGGGTCTCTGCCCGATGAGATCTCATACTGACCAGATCTGCCCCACCATTGGCAGATCATGTACTGTGTTGTGTGTCTGGATATACCCGGCAACCACATGCTCCAAGAGCATAAAAACATAACGTGTAAACCTTCATATCCAGATGATGCTGCAATCACGTCTACTGGACTTCCTTGTCTTCTCTGGTTTGGCCCTAAACAAACACCATTCTTTTTTAGCAACCCTTGTGTTACATGGTGGAGCAACCACCAACAAGATTCTATTAGTTGGCATGGTGATTGCACTATTTTAACTTCCTGTACCAGAGATGCTCTTTATGCATAACCCTTATTCTTTGAATAAAACGGCCCTCTGGAAGATGTTACCGTCACATAAATAAATAAGTACATATCAATAATGTAAGTGCCCCCTCCCTAGCTGTGTAGTCCATTTTACAGCCATAACCATTTGAAGAATATTGGAAAGTGGGTGTATGTTAATACCAATATACCAGGTTTGTTTGAAGTGCAGATAGCTGATAATTAAGTCATGAAGAGGCTGCTACGACTGATCACGCCACATCCACATACCTGTCAATTTCCCAATGATTTTGAATGGAAAACCGCTTTGTAGATATTCAGGTGGCTGGCTTGAAACAAACAGACTACGCAGTTGGCTTCAGAGGTTTAGATAGTATTTTAATAATGAGTTGTTACACTCAAAACGAATCCAAAATCAGGGTGTATTTGCATATGAAAGAACACATTTTGTTCAAATTACTATTGTCAACACAGAAAGAATTTTGTTCCAGAATAGAATCAGCTCCTTCGGTTTCTACTTAGCAAAACTACAGAAAAGTATACACTGTTTAGTAATTTGATTCCATCTACTCTTGAATGCTTATGCCTTGCCCCGGCAACCTGATTCCAGTGATGCAAACCTATTATACTCAGGACCCAGGCGCTCAGGTCTGAGAGAAGCAGAGCCTTGGGATATGACATCATATGTCAGCACATCACTCAAACACAGAGAGTCTATGAAGGCTGTGTAAAAAGGCTGGTGTGGGAGACCAAAGATCTACTTTGTAACCGGCCCATTGCACAGTGGGACAATGGAGGGCTTGGTCAGCTAAGAGGACTAGCTGCCTCATTTTGTACTGGACCTGCTAGGCCAGGACACGTCACTGACCTAGAGTATGAAGAAGGAGCTTGTTGAACGGGCAAGTGACTACTGGCCAATGTGGTCTTAGCATCAGGTATCCAAGGCAGCCAGGCATATTTTCTCTAGGAGGCATGTCCAAAGTGGTGGCAGCTGCTGGGCTGCTTCAGTTTGGTTAGGTTGTCCTATTGGGATCAAAATCCAATGAGCACCTGTTTCCTCCCCTGATGTCCCACCTTTTGGTGGGTTTGATAACATCAAAATGTTCTACAGTTCTATAGGACAAAATAACATTTAGAAAAAACAAGGCAAAGCGGACACAATAATGATGTTAAAATAGAACACTGTCTAAAATTGAACAAAACGAGAGTGAGGCACAAAAGAATATTCTTGCCTGGGGTGTCATTTGGTCTTGGACTGGTCCTGATGCCAATTGAAATTAAATATTTTTTACTAAATTTCACCTGATAAGTACACTTGAGCAGCCAGCTAGTTTTATGCTAGTTTAGCACATCATGGAAGTTGTTGACACTTTAGAATCGCACCAGTTCCACGCAAACAAGATGTGAGCTTTTCCAAGTTGCTAAACTTTGAGAAACTGCCAGATAACTCATTTTTTGGCAAGCTTCATTGCAATCAAGTAGCGGAAAATGTCAATGTTTCTTATATACAACAATCTAAATTTTTACTTTAAGTGCTAATAGGTGCACTAAAGCATTAAATATAATAAAATACATGCCTACACACATCTGTGGAGCTGTAGACCTCGCTTTACTAATCCAATTTTCCATAATTTAGTCTCTTGCTATTTTAATTAAATTATAGGTCAGTGGCAACATTGTTCTTCAGCACTGCTAGATCTGAAATACCAAGTGAAATGACAAAATAAACATAAAATAAATTATTATTATTATATTATGAATAAAACAATAAAACCAAAGGAATGATTCACACTACTGTATGTCGATGTAGTAACAATAATAGAGATCACAAGGCCACACGCTGCGGTAGCCTGAAAAGGTGTTTATTACGACTGTCACTTCTGTTTATGATAGCGCTCTAGATTTTGCTTTGCAGGAATCCCATGCAAATAATGTTTTAATATAAAAGAGATTACAGCAGTAAACAACAGCTAGATGACCTTTACCACAGGTGAGTACTCATTAGGAATAAATTAACCACCTAGCCAACCTTCCATGCTGTTCTCATAACACTCTAAATAGCAAGCTGAGCGGAAAAAAATACAAATTTTTTATGTAAATATGATTTAAAACCAAATATGCTTAATCTCAACCATGTCTTCATGCCATAAGTGTTTACGCATTTAAACACATGTAGGCTTTTTTTCTCAACACAATAAATTAATGTGCCCGATTATTTTTTAGGACACTGTGTACATTGTATTTAGCAAGACACAGAGAGTGATTTGTTTGTACAGTAAAAGTGGTGCAATTACCACAGAACCCAATGGAGCCATCCTGCTGATTGCTAGTTTTTATCACTTTGAACTAGAATTGATCTTTATACATAAATGTTCAGGCTAGCACAGGGTGACAAGATGCCTCCTTTGTATTACGCAGTGTAACCTCAACCCTTCTTGCCTGAGAAGCTGACAGCTTTGGTAATTCAATATTACTCAGGGCTGTATTCACTAAGCAGAGAGTTGACCTTTCTCTCTGTAGAAATCTGCACATGCAGCAAAAGGCAAGTATATGCCTTTTATATATATATATGCACACATTTGCTAGTTATTTTGCTAGCATAATGTATATATAATGTGTTTTACTTACCTGCAGTGGACCTGCAGTGGACCCTGTTTTTAGTGCTATTAAAAATTCCATTTTAAGAAGACATGGTTTAAACTTCTTAAAAAAAAACAAAATTAACCTGTAAACCACCATTTCTGAGAACCAAAGTAACATTTAAGTGAATCACTTAAACTAAAAAAAGAGAACCTTTTATCATTTTTATTCATACTTAAAAAAGAAAAATATCGTTCTACGCTTCAAGAAAACAGACATTATTGCTAAGTGCATCTAGTTAGTCTTCATTGTGAAACATTTAGGTTTTTAGTATGGTGTCAAATAACAGACTAAGAGATCAGATAAAGACAACACATGGTCACTGAAGGTAATCACTTGATTTAGGGTAACCATATTTTATTTTTGCCATTCAGGGACACACTATATACTATATACACATACACATACACACACACAGCTTCCCAGTGCTACTTTTGTCACTAAACAGCCTCCCAGTTCCATCTTTGCCACTAACCAGCTTCCTATAGTCATCTTTGTCACTAAATACCTTCCCCTAGCCATCAATGCTTTGTCCCTGATTGAAGCTGCGGTCCTAGTTGGATTGGGTGTGACTGCTACACTGGAAATTGCCTCCAACAAAAATTCCTGCTAGCTTATTTTTATGAGAAAAAAAACATTTTGGGTATATAGTTACATATATTCTGTGGTGCTCAGCGGCAAGAAAGCTAGAAGCACCATCACAATTAGAAATAAAGATTCAAACAGCTGATACTTTTACCAAATATAGGAGCAATGATAAGAGTTCACATCTGTTAGATTGTATTGCCATAAGCAAA
Organism: Spea bombifrons; assembly: GCF_027358695.1. Classification (NCBI taxonomy): domain Eukaryota; kingdom Metazoa; phylum Chordata; class Amphibia; order Anura; family Pelobatidae; genus Spea; species Spea bombifrons. The sequence goes on along the minus strand of NC_071087.1, from coordinate 37,792,476 downwards.
ATGAACTATATTAAGATTTACTTGGGATTCACCAATAACTATCCAGATCCACATTTTATCAGAAAGTAAAGGGTATTTCTTTTCTGCCAGAATAAAAAGATCTGCAATTAACATACACATACTGTAGCTGTCATAAATGTTCTTTAAGTTTGGCAGATAAAAACTCTTCTCTGCTTCTATTTCCTGTATAAGGTAGAGGTGGGGAATCTGATATTCCTGGTGGGATGCACACATTATTTTAAAAAAAATATTATGCCTAGAGAAAGGATCATAGAGAGGTACTGTAATGTTGCTTAATGCCTTGCTGAGGGTACCAGGAATCTCCACGCGTTTCACAATGATTCCTTCTGCCAGAGTAACAGGACATCCAATACTCAATGATGCTGGAAAAGGCATCAAAGAAAAGGTCTTATCTGCTATACTACTCCAACAAGAACAGTTATTTAAGAAGAGGAAACAACTTCACCATTTCAGAAATTGCACCTCTATAAACAAAACTGTTTGCCAGGTGTTAGCAGTATTGTACACAAAAGATTGGTTTTATTTCATTAAAAGTTGGAAAACACAGTACAGTTTAATATCTGCAAGTATACAGTATATCAATATTACTTGTAGCCTGCAGTTATTTAGTCAATGATGTTAAGGGTACTTGTTTTTAGTTAGGGCCTATGACTGTATCTTCAGTATGCTGAAGATATGTTGGAACCCTATTGAGCGATCTGTTTTATAGCCATCATCACTAAACTTCCCTCACCTCAAACTGGGTTGAGCCCTGCAACTTCTCAGGGCTTCAGGACATATCAGTCTAGCCAACTCTTCCAAGTAGCTAATAAAAAATAGCTCCATGAAAAGTTTCTTCAATAAAGGGAAGATGTGGTCAAGGAAGTGATGTTATTTAAATAATAATTCATAATTTTTGAATTTATATCGAACTTATACCACACTCAACCACCTTTATCTCAATAAATCTGTAAGCTACTCCCAAATCTGTAAGCTACTGCCCATCCACACCCCCACTACGAAACAAGTTTAATATAATCTCTAGAAACATTCTGATTTCACTATTCTCGTTCTCTGGTGGACAAAGGCATATCTCCCAACATAAGGGTTTGTTTAAGAGGTAGATCACAATCCATAGCCCGTTTACCACCCACATGGAGGAACAGACACAAAGATAAGGGAAAAAAACACAGAAGACACTCTTCAGGGACACAAGAGAGAGACTAAGTGAACTGTATATAGCTCTTATCGATTAGAGCCACAGTTTAAAATGCCAGTGCAAAAATAAAACCCACACTGGAACAAATAATATAGAAGCAGTACACTGGATCAGTATAAATGTAATCAGAATTTAACACTGAAATAATTTAAGGACATGCCAAGCATTGTTAAAAAGCTGTTTTTACCCCCACACAAATAATCCTTCATTGAAGATGCTTGCACAAGGACGGTGGAGTGGTAATACAAAACTAAACAAGGTATCGACAGGAAAACTCTTCAACAATTGGCTGATTCCACCACTGAACACGTTTTGTATGATCCTTCTACTGTCATCTCCTCTAAACTTAAAAAAATATGTAATTAGGCTTTGGAGACCGGAGCCCATGATGAGAAGACCTGTGAGGTTCTTCTTTAGCGACATCCTATTTGTCCTCTGCTGAACACATTGCCTAAATTACATAAAGACACCCAATGTCAACATGGGAGACCTATAATCTCAGCAAGAGGTAGCACATTGGAACCTGTTGCTGAATGGATCGATTTCCATTTTAGGGGACAGTAACTGCTCTTTCTACTCAAGGATACTCCTGATTTTCTACATAATTTAAAGCAAGTGCCACCATCATGATTGGATACATTTTGTGGCAGTGATTCCTCTCTTAGTTACACATTATTCCGCAAGCCTACAGATTGAAATACCTTATTACATGCTGACGGTTTTCACGCTGAACCTATGAAAAGGCCTTTGCCATGTTTGCAATTTTGAAGGGTATTTTTAAGGGTTTTTTTAATGCAATAACTCGTCGGTGGGAAATTGAGATGTACGGCTCCAAGAGATGTCTTCTAGATCTTATCAACGAGGGACAATTTACTAGAGACAAAACATACAGGGAGCTCTGGATAGAGCCTTAGGAGATCAGTCACCTATACATGTGAAAAATTCTCCTGACCGGATTGAATTTGTAACCAGTTTCAACACTGCTTCTCATCTATCCTTTTGTTATATTCCTTTTATTATAATATTCCTCTCTCCTTTGCATAGATGTCTGTTTCTTTAGTTACTATGGCGATGGAGATATAACCTCAACTGTGAAGTAGTTTTGATTTTGTTGTTTTGTCCCCCTCGCTCACTGTAGTTTCCTCGGGTTGTTATGGTGATGAGGTGGAGTGTTTGCTGGATTTGTATCCTTTGATTATTCACCTGTAGTGCACCTGGTGGCGAGTTCCTCCCTATTTATGTGGGTTTTTTAATCTGTTGGGTTATCTTGATAACTGCAATTGTTTTTCTGTACACTGAAATAAATTGATTTTTGAAGTTTCAAAAAGTCCTGTGAGTGCTCCCAACATTTTCTTTGATCAATATATATATATATATATATATATATATATATACATATATATATCGATCTATCTGACAGCACTGTAGCAGATGTCTTTAAGAAACGATATGCCGACACATACTTTTATAATCACAATGTGTGTGCAATTCCAGGTACCAATGACATTAAACATGACATGAAAAACACACCAGCCACCCAGTGAGAATTGTGCCTGATTCTAATTATTACATGTGGGATTAATAGTAACCCGTACTGATTTCAGTAATTAACCTTAACAAAAAAAAAAGTGTCAATCAATAGCTCACTGTAAATGAAAATTTTGATGACTACGGTGCAGAATAAATGGAGGTATCAAGATAGCTTCACAAGAATAAGACTAATGTATATTGCTAAGAGTTGAGCATACAAAATGGTCCATCTAACAGTAAGGCCCACATTTATTTCCAGCAGTGTCAAAGCAAATGTCAGTGCTCAGGATCAGTGCTCATTTATAGTTTAAACATGGCTGCCATCCCCCTCCTAGTAGCCAACATTTGAAAACAACTTCCAGGGATAATTTGCAGCACAGCTATCAATTACTTGAAAAGTTACCATACCCACTGCCCCAAATCTCCCCAACTGGACCTGCACCCAACACCCACAACTGCCGATTTCCAGAGTACTCAAATCCTGCTGGCATTCAAATGGTACAGCAGCACAATAAACTATTAAATCGGCTAAAGGGCCAGCAAAATAAAGGAGAGAAGCCAAGCAGCCCTGCAAAGATCGATGACGATTAAGGGGACTATGAGAGTTAAGTAAGAAAGGAACATTTCCATCAAAGGAAGCATCACATCTGCACCAGTAAAGCTGGGAGCCATCAGTAAAGAAACACACTTTATTCTTCATTGGATGTGTAAAAGGAAACTGAGCTGTTTCCAGTCTTGAAAACAGAGCGTTTCCTGTATATTTTTGCTGTTTCCTATTTCCTGATTTCTCAGAACAGTGTGTTACATTTATCACCGTCACAGGCATTAAAAACAAGAAAAGCAGAGGAAAAAAAAAATAGCATGAAGCAAAGCAAAAAAAGCATTTGTGAGAATGCCGACAGGGGGGTACTGACATTTCTGAAAAGGTTGAAATGTCAAACTTGGAAAATACTAAATAATGCATCACCACGGTTAAGGGTTGCAGTTCAACTTGGTGTTGGCTTCAAGAATTAACACCTTTGCAAACAGAATTATCTTTAAGATGATGAACCAAATAGCTTATAAAGAGTCAGAGAACTAGTTACCCAAATATTTCTTTGCAATTGGTCAATTGCCTGGTGTGCCACCATTCCTTTTTAGGAGCGACAATATCTACCTGATATACTGTATTTGCTCGATTATAAGACGAGGATTTTTTCTAAGCAAATGCTCTGAAAAATACCCCTCGTCTTATAATCGAGGTTGTCTTCTAATCAGACCTCCGCTGGGGCCAGACTGCTTACCGGTGCTTTGGTCGCGAGCAGCTTCTCTTCTACCAGCGGCAGGAGAACAGGAAGCTGGAAGAGTGTCACATAACTCTGCCTCCCCTCCTTCCTCTGGGGGCGGGGCCAGAGAAGTTGCTCGCACAGCAGGGCCCCTGCAGAAGTCTTAGAGTGAGAGATCTGCAGTTCAGGTAAGGGGGTGGGGGAGGGTTTTTGAGCAAGTATGTGTGATAAATGGAATGAATGAGTATTTAAATGTTTGTGAATGAGTGTGTGATAGCATGGATGTGTACGGGGGTGGTGGTGGTAGCATGGCATAGGGAGGCTGTACTCACACTCCTATCATCCCCAGGTTCCAGCATGTACTGGCTGCCTTGGCTTGATAGGAGTGTGGTTGCTGTTAGCAGTTATATATATATATATATACCTCCAGAAACGCCTTTTAACCCCCTATATGCCACTCTGCCGCATGATATGCCTTTTAACCCCCTATATGCCAGAGTGGGGTATAGGAGGGTATAAGACATTTCTGGAGGCAGAGTGGCATATAGAGGGTTAAAAGGCACATCATGGGGCAGACTGGCAAATAGGGGGTATAAGGCATTTCTGGGGGCAGAGTGGCAATCCTGGGGGCAGATGTGCATAACTGGGGGGGCAGGTTGGCAAATAAAAGGAAATAAAAATATATATATATATTAGCTTTTATTAAATATGAATAAATTGTTTACATGAATTAATATTTACTAGTAAAACTTATAAAAAAAATCTTATATTCAGGCTTTTTGTTTTTTTCCTAAATTAATATTTAGATTTTGGGAGGTCGTCCTATAATCAGGGTCGTCTTATAATCGAGTATAATACGGTATTTTCTGTTGAGACGTTGAGCAAGATGGGGGTTGATGGAACATCCCACCTGTAGAACCAACTACTTAGCCTTGCATATGTGTCATAATTCCTCTTCAACTTCAGCATACAAAACCTTCTCATTTTCTTAAGAAAATCTCTTTCTTTCTGTTTGCAAATGCCAGTATGATTAACGCCTCAAATTTTTGTTTTAGCAATATCAGTTACTTGGCACCCAGGTGCATACCTGGGAACTCAAGTCAAAGTAAGTGTAAGGGTGATTTGATGATACCTAAGCATCCCAATTTGTGCTTTCCCATTGGTACAGCAAAGCTAATTTTTTTCTGCTTGAATACTGGTGAACAATTCAGAATGATCTAAGTAATGATATATAAAGGCTGTTAGAACAATTTTATTACCACTATCAGTGCTGTTACACAAACTCTGTCCGCACCTGGAATACTGGTTTCTGCTATAAGAGACAAGACTTGGCTACCAGCGAATTACAGTTTTAAAGCAATATTAAACATCTGTAATACTGAAACATATTTTTTCATTTAATATGAGTTGGTATATGTTAAGAAGTATTCTGGTCCCTTTTCCTCAAACTCAGACATCCATGCCACTTTTACAAAAAAAAAAAAGAAACCTATACATTTTTTTCCCCTAATTGCTAGTACTTTACTGAAAATACTTAGTGTTCGGGATTCAATGAGTGAAGAGCATTTAATACTAGACATCTTCTTTTAAAGGTGACACTTACGTATCCCGCAAAACTAACATTGACAAGAGTATAGCCAGTTACCATCTCTTTCTTCTAAATGTCAGCTTTCAAAGTAAAATGTTCCACTTTAACAAATATGGATGAAAACATGGATTCTTGAAAGTGTGCAAATCCTGTAAATAATGAAATAAAGGGCACAGCTTAATAATATGGGGTATTGCAGGTCATAATGGTTTGGAGGAGGCAAAGATAACTAGGGTTTTATTTATTATAGAGGGAGTCAGGAAGAGAGTTGCCATTTCATCTCACCAAACTTCACTTTACATTGTGAAGGCCAACTCCTCTAAGCTTCAGCTCTAAGAAGTATGAATGGGGATGAATAAAGCATATTTAATTTAGGCAGATTTCTTGAAATCACTTTGCCAGCTCACCTCCTGCAAGATATTTGCAAAGGACATTTCTAATGCATATTGATCTTAAAGAGCTTAAACCACAAGTTCCCTACAAGCTCTCATAACCGCTCCTATATTAGTTAATAAACCCTAATGTAACAGCAAGTGAGAAGACGAGTGGTGTTGGGGATGTAAAGTATACATGTACCCATTATACAGTGCTGTGGAATATAGGGGTGCCATAATAATCAATAATAAATATAAGGGTGGATAGCAAGGTAATGGTATAGAGGGAATGGAGATGATCATGATGTTGGGGGAATGTTAAAGGTAGTTATAAGCATCGTTAATGATGGAAGCCAGAACAATGGCAATATGAAAAACTGGAAGCATAGGAGTATGCTGTATGTACAACTTTGAAATTACAATCACATTCCAAAAAGACCACAGGGAGATCGCTCTTACTTAAAGTTTGAAATGTAAACCTCAGCAGATAGCAGATAACGATAGAAAAAGATATATAATATACTTAAAGAAGATTTACACAGCAAAAGGCGGAAAGTGTAAAACAGTGCAATCAAGCAGTAATTCTATGCAATAAAGGTGAGTCCCTCTCATTAGTAGCTAATGTGTTCTACATTGCCGGGTCAGATTATCTACTGATGTGACAGGGCCATATAACATATATAAAAAAGTTACTCACTATTTATAATTGCACAACATCAGTTGCTCCTATCACACAGTAGAAAAAACACAAGATTTTAAGATTATTTTGTTCATTAGGTATGTATATACATGTTCTGTGTCAAATATAGAAAAGTAAGCATTATGAGATTTTGTTTTCAGTAAATAATTTTTTATTTTTGTACTCAAGATACATTTCTTATAGAGCCATATTCTGACATGTGATCAGCCAATGCACTATAAGCGTACACACACGTTGTACCCCAGACTCATTTTAACGAAGGACACATCAACGAGTATGCATATAGGACAAAGCTGACATTTTCTAATATAAATATTACTGCTAGTACCAGTTAAGCATGCACAGACACGACTGCCTGATAACAGGGGCTACCAAGTGCTGTGGCTTTCAATGAGACGAGGAAAGTTAAGCAAACACTTTACCGCTCCTTAAACAAACTATTGTTGCATGGTCACCTTCAGAAATGTTCAGGCCCAGTATCAACTTGGAGCCCAGTCCAACATGCCAATCCCTCAAATAAAGCAACCCCCTCTTCCCCCAGGAACCTCTATGTTAAAGAAGTACAGCAGTACAGGTCTGTGGGGACAACAGGGCTTCTCATATACGGAGGAGCATCTAAAGGCAGCTCTGTTTGTTGTATTCAGTATTTTTTGTTCTATATATTCTCCACAGAAATTAATATGGTGAAACATTTAGGAAAAAAATAACAAATGACTGAACACATTTTAACCAGTTTGCAACCAACCAGGTACGTCATTAAAAGACATCCCTAAAGGACCAATGACTTACCTGGTACATCAGCAGTAGAAAATGGTCCCACTGTGCCGCGAGCGCCGTGATCGAGCTCAAGGCCAGATTTAAAACCTTTTGGCCCTGCAACAACTTAAGTTTACTGAAATAAAAAAATACCATACCTGTTGTGCTGGAGTACTACTTAAATTAAGTTCCAGACACCAGGAAAAGGGGTTAAATTGGGTACGGTGCAGCCTGGGTCTCATCAGAGTGCTATACGTTTAAACTTTTGCTATGCTACTGTAAGAAATGTATAACAGATGTCATCTTTATGTGCGTTAAATGGGGAATTTCATCAAAAAATGTCTTAGAATACTTTAATATATACAGACTATGTAATACTGGTAAATAAAAGCATAGCAAACATTTGAATTTGAATAGGTGTCTGCATTTGCTTCTCAAAAGAGTAATGGAGGCAAAGTTCAGGTTTACAGCTGTAAAGAGAAAAGGCTCGATATTCAGTAAACAAATAATAAAGCCTTATTTTAAAGATCACCCCAAAATGCTTCTGCAATCTACTATATCTACAGCATAGCCTTGATTTAAGTTCCTAATCACATTTTCACAGAGGCCCAGGAGGCATGTTGAGCAAAAATCTGTTCTTCTTACAAACAATGTTTATCGATACTGATATTTTATAAAGCATTCAATCTCACATCACCTTTTCAAATGTTGTTGCTTGCGATTCATGTTGGTTCCATTTACTGATCATTTCTAAAATTGTTATTGTATATATTTGCGAGGGCATGAATCCCTAAAAGTAGAGAACAGAGGTCTAGAGATCATTTATTAAGTTCGTGAACATCCTCCATGGGAATATCGTTAAATACACATTTGCCCCTTTTCTCTCCTCCCAGCTACATACCATGCAGGAGATGTGTTCGGCCAAACATATCTCCTGACAGGTGATGTACCGTCATCAACACGCACCAGTGCTAGCTCAGCAAGCGCTCCAAGGGAAAATCCAACAAGATCCCCATACGCATTCATTGATTGGTGGCGTGAAATGTCCGACCACAGAGGGGGACAGGGAGTTGCAGCTTCTCCTTAGGTAAGTACTCCGGTTTGAATGAAGCATATGACAGTACTTTTCTGAGCTTTGTTTTCGTTTGTTTCATTGAGGGTCCCTGGTTTTCGGAGATTCGTACACATCAACAATATCGGCAGATCTGAATTGCCATGCCTTATGTACATGTGTGGTATAGAGTAAGAACAAATTATACTAGCCACTTTTCAGCTATTAATTAGCTAAATTGTTCACGACCCTCAGGAGAGCTGTAGCTCTTCAAAAGCTGGAGATATGCAGGTTCCACAGTAGTAACTTTGAGAAGTTCTTATAGCTATTCATAAAGCAGAGGAACGTTGCAAAAGGTACCCAAGGGCTGGTTTGTTTTGAATTTTGGACCACCACCAGCAGTTTTTATTGCAATTCAACATACAGCCACAGAGGTACACATTTGAAATAAAATGTGCAGCATTTTAAATCTGAATCATTTCTGATTATCTGGTTTTATTTTCTGAAATGTTCGCAAGGTGGTTGTTCAACTATAATTTTCTAACTGAGAGCACCCACACAAATTTATATACATTTTTAAAACTTAGAAATGTGTTTGAATGAAAATATAAATAAAAGTATTTAAAAACCACTTTTTTTTTCATAGTTTCACTATATATAATTGTAATAGATCAGGGGTGTCCAACCTGCGGCCCTCCAGCTGCTGCAGGACTACATCTCCGATACTCCTCAGTCAGCCCCTTAGCTTTATGGGAAATGTAGTCCTGCAGCAGCTGAAGGGCCGCAAGTTGGACACTCCTGTAATAGATGCTGGACCTCCATTTTAGGAAGATTATTGAGACTGTAATTTTAGATTAACTTGCAGGGGTTAAATTGTAACATTTTGTGTTTCTGCTCTTGTTTCCATTTCTATGTATATTGAGGATGACTCTCTGTCTAGCCTACATTTAAGCGCGACTTCCAAAATCCCTTTACCTCTAGTGCCAATATTGTCTATGTAACCCCTTGCTATTATGTGTTAGTTATATTAATTATGGAAATTTTCCATCATTTGGTAAGGTGGCCATATAAACTATACCCAGTCCCAATAACATGTGTTCTTTTGGATCCTGACCGGTATGTCATGATGTGACTGAGAACCTAGGGCTGCCTGTCTTGTAGCTGGCTTTCACTACCAGGAAGGCAGCAACAGTGGCGTAACCAGAGTTGCAGTCGCCGGGGCAGAATATTTTTTGCAAACCCCCCATTCACCCTGTCCATCTGGCTGTAAAACCTCAGTCTCACGCTCATATTCACACACACTGTCCTTACACATGCCTGCTCACACACACACACACTGCCCTTACACACACATATACACTTACATTGCCCTTACTCACACCTGCCCATACACATTGATATACACTGCTCTTATACACACACACACACACTAATTATATATATATATATATATATGCTGTTATATGCTATTATATACTATATTATACCCTGCTGATCTTTCAGTCCTATTGAACTTCTCAGAATTACTAACAACTTCCCCTCCAAAACAAAAGGTTGCTACTTATCCTCTTGGACTTCTTTGCAGTCCACCCCGTCCTGCTGCAACCCTTCATTGACATACGTCTCTTCTGGCTCTTTCACCATACATTTAGCATCTCCTTCTCTGGCAGTCCCCCCCCCCATTCTTTGTTAGTGTGCCTTGTTGCTCAGTTCTGGGGCCACTACTCTTCTGTAGTCTCTTTCTTGGATTCCAGTTCCACATGTATGTTGATTGTGCACCTTTATGTACCATACTTCTCCTTACCTCATTAAATCTCTAAAACTGCAGCTTGGATGGCATCCCACAACAAGAAGCTCAACATCTCCAATACTGGGCTTTTGATTATTCCCCCTTCTTCTCTATCCCCAATTCTTGATATCCCAATCACTGTTGAAGATTTAGCTAACAACCCAACTTTGCTACCTTCATGTTACACTTGGCTCCTCTCTATCCTTCAACCCGCACATTCAATCACACACTAAATTCTGCTACTTCTACCATATCTCTTTCCTTGTGAAAGATATTATATATTCCCATATTATATCCAGTGTTGATTATCTGATTATCGCAATTTCCTAGTAACTGCCCCCCCCCCTCATTCCACCACTTTAATCCATTCTGGACACCTCTGCCAGACTAATTTTCTTATCTTATCATTATTCCCCATATCATCCAGAATTAAATTCTTACATTCAGAGCCCTTTACAGTACTTTATCCTTGACCCTATTCTCCCAATCATCCTCGGCCCATGACTTTCATCTCTTTTCAACTTTATCACTTCTTCCTTTTTGCGTATCCAGGATACTATATCTGTTTTCCAGAATTCCTTCCCTCCTTCTCTCAGATCCTCTATTATATATCCTAACTTCAAATACTCATTTAAAACCCAATTATTCAAAGAAGCATACAAACCCACAACCCTAATTTTTAGGAAAGTACCTTATTACTCCTCATGACACTCCCTACAGCCATATAACCCTTGTCTCACTCATTTCTGTCTCATTCTTCCTTAAGTTCCTAAAAGACCATAAGATTGCAAGTAAATGTCCATCTTCTCCTTCTATTACAGTATTTCTTAATGCGTTTTGATATTACTGTCAATTTACATAGTGTCAATTTGAATGTTATTATTAATCTTTACTTTCCTCTGTAATAGCGCTACAGACTCTGCTGGTACTTTATAAACGTTGGGTGATCAGTCCACCCTCCAAGCACACACACACACTTAAGTGCAAATGCTGAGAAAATATAAAACTGGTTATTTATCACATTTGATGTCCCTGCTATACGAATATATATTCATGAGTTTTCCAGTTGTCAGACCTCTATTCTCAAATACCATCTGGATTACGATCTATGACATTGAAGCTTAGAGCAATTCTCCCTTTTAGTTCACAAGCTGTCAAACATCAGCAGAAGCCCAGAGAAAAATATAAACTGTTGCAAAAAAAAAAGAAAAAAAAGAAATAAAACTCGTGAGTTGAGTTGTATGTGGTATTTCACATAAAAAATGTGGTTCCAAACTTTTCTACATTTTATTGCGTTATTTTTTATTATTGTTATTTATAGAGTGTTTTAATTTCTGCAATGCAGTTTTTCATGGCCTGAACAGTATATTGATCAACTAAATTAAAGTTTAATTAGGATCTTAAAATTACAAAGATACAACGCTATGCAACTTCTGCCAGCAATTATTACGTTATGTATTTTAGTTGCTACATACCTTGCTACAGGGTACTCTGTAATTTAAGGTGAGCAAGTATTATCTTATGCAATACTTGCAATCAACAGCAAGAAGACTCCGCTTATGCTTAAAATATCAAAATCTCAGTGTCACAAAAAGCCTATAATTTACACTATAGATACAAAATACATTAGGAGACTCTAATGTGAGCCATTGTTATGACTTTTCATTTTCTCTTGAGAATGACTGCCTGTTAACATCTGAAATATGAAAAGTATAACCTAGAAATATTGTTGGAAAACAAAGCGCTAATCTGAGAACATTTACGCCCCAACTAGGGCAGTTTAGTTCACAATGGTGTCCAGAAAAAACCATAATTGACCAAGATACATTTTGTTTCTTATTTCAGTCACAACACTATGGACATGGGTAATAAATCCAATCCGGACAATTATTCTTGTGCATGTCTTATTCCTTGACATGTCCATATTTACATAAGTGTATTTTTTTCCCCTTTCTCTGCAGTGTGCGGCGGCAAACGTTTGTCCCTTGTGGCCTACCAAAAGTATAAGAATTGTCTTCTTCCACAACATCCCAAGTATTCTTCACATCCGCGTCACAGATTAGTTCATTGAGACCAAGACAAATAACCATACCAGGGACTTCCCAGGTTAGGCTACCAACAGCTTTCCCTTTTTTCTGAATGGGTGGTTTTGCAAGGGTTGGTTGGGAATGGTAGAGAAATTGGGCAAGGAGTAGATGTGGCTAAAATACCACATTTCTACCCTGGAGAAAGAAGAAAACGACCTTGAGAAGCAGTGCTTCACCCAGAGAATTCTCAGCTACGAAAATAATCCATACATAGAGCCAATTACCTTCAGATTCAATAAAAGAACATTTTATACACAACTTTACAGATTGCCAAAATAACCAAAAAAAATGAAATATATGTTCCAAATGCTAAAATATTTACTCATAAAAGGCGGTTTGCACCGTGAACGTTCAGAGTAAGAAGCAATCAGTCACCTGTAGTCAGAAGCAGCCCTGAATGGGCTTTCATTCCCTTCACAGCAGAGTCAGGCATCAGAGCCACTATCTGCTGCACACTCCAGAACAGCGGTCATAAAATCATTATCCCTTAAAATAGTCCAGTCCCAGCGGTACCCTTTTAGCTGTTAAATAGCTTTTCAGACTCAGAGATCCCCCTTTTTTTAGCTATTAGTCCATTTTTTGGCAGAAATGAACTGTGCCAGAAAAAACATTTCAAAATGCAAAAAAAAGATAATCTCATCTCTACCTATTTTATAATGTAAGTGACGTATGAGTCTCGGCTGATGGCCACGGACACGATATCAATCTCTCCTCCTTTGGGGCATTTCAACAAACTGTGCCTGAGGTTTATTTTACAAATCAGGAGCTAACTGGCAGAATCCAACAGAATTTGGGGTTCAGTTTACGCAATATCTGCTCTTTTTTGGATATTAACTGCAATTAATCTCTTAAATGCCTCATGAGCCATTTTTACAATTGGATTCTTTTTGTCCTACTAATTAAAGTTGCTGGCCTAAATTACAGAATACCGTTCTTTTTATTAAGCTCATAGCAGACGGAGTCCAGCACTACTGCTTATTCAGATGTTTTTGAGACCAGTTGGATGGTCAATTGGTATTCTGCTTTTGGAGGTTTAGAGAAGGCAGAGGGTATATTTTGTTTGTTTCACATGAAACCTGGCAACCTCATTGCCATGCTTGCAGATAGTCTCAAAGTTCTTTCTAAATACCTTTTTTTATACGGAAAAAAAATACTTTACCAAAATGTGTAAGTTTGCTGTATTTGTCTCATCTGTGGTCTATTTTAAATAGAAGGTGATATCTCTTAAGATTTCAAACGACAAATGAGGGTCACATTGTCCAACATAGCTGCCCCACTGTCCTAATTTTGTAGGCACTGGGATCTTTGGGGAGTCCAGAGAACTGTTAAACCAATGGAGGTCTGTGCTGTTGTAGCATAGAGGTCTACAGCTCCCAGATGGCCACCTTGTGCCATGAGCAGGCTCTTTGGATAAGCCACTGACTGTGCCCACTGCTGGCACTCCCACTCCCAAACTCCAGCCACACCACCAGCACCTTTTTAATGTGTTTTGTATATTGTAGTTGTATACTGAGCTGTTACATTTTAAACAGATTCCTCTTATAATCTCGCTACAAATGTTTGCAATAAATTGTGATGTTAGACATAAGAAAAACTTTAATTCAGTCTAATGTGGTCCTTTTCATGCTTTCAGTTCTCCAATATTTTATTGGAGATTTTCTTTAATGTTTTTTTTTTTCTATCGAGCTATTTTATTTCCAAAAACACACTTAATGCTTAAAAGAGTGAGCACTATCAAATTTAAAATTATTCCAATAGAAAAAAATAAGTATGCACGCTGGTAGAAGAAATCTGGCATGGTTCACAGCTTCAAGTTGCACTGTTGTCACCGCAAATTAAGGAACTGTTTTTTTTGGAGGAATTTGTTTTTAATGTTTATATCAGGTAAGCTGAGTTTTATGTCTGAATGTGGCCAAACTAGCACTATGAAATCAGTCCCTGTCGGGAATCTCCCTTCTCCATCACAATGGCTGCCTGAACAAATCAACAAAAATAGGCAGTTTAACAAGAAGGGGGTAAAAATGAGAACCAATTAAGGTGACGGATCCAGTGGTATATACTGTGGAAGGGGGGGTTTAAGGCATACAATTGCAACATGTAGGATTTAGGACAGATGGCATATCTACTTTAAGTGGTTGAACAAAAGACAATTATTGTAAAGGAGTACATATTTATGATATTACCAGAAATGTATTTAACTTAGTTGCTGCCCTAGTCACGACCCATGGCAGGGCTCTCTTCACGGCTGCAGATCTTGCTGGTCAGCACTAGTATATGATAGGTACTGCTATGGATGCCCACCTGGAGACCCCCCCTACGACCCTACGACCCAACTCGTCGACACTGAAGGGGTTAATGTCCTTCCTACTGTCTCAGTTATTCTGCTTCTCAAAGCACTGAGTGGCAGAAAGGGGGTGGGGGATACCCCACTGTCAGCCTCATCACTGCTCTCCTTAGCGGAAGCAGGTCAGACAGATCACCTCCAATCTGATCTTGGAGGCACATGGCAGACACTTTGGGCATATGCTAACCCCTTCAGTACTGAACTGGCACTGAAGGGGTTAACTTGTGCCAACACACTGCCTTCATGCTGCAACCTCTGTCAATCTGTGAATGACAGAGGTTGCAGACACACATTAACCTCTTCAGTGCTAGCCCAGCACTGGAGGGGTTAATGTGTGCCTGCAGTTCATAAAATATGTATGTGTCTATTTATTATTGTGTGCTGCTATTCTTGTATTCTGATGTACTGCTGTGTTGAGGTGTGCACAAAACCTTGTATGTAATGTGCTTGTGATGAGGTGTGCTTGTGTTCCAGTCTGGGTGCTGTGCCTGTGTTCAGGTGTGGTGCTGTGCTTGTGATCAGGTGCAAGTATATTTTTATTACTTACATAAAATGTGTATGTAACGTGCTTGTGATAGGGTGTGCTGCGGTGTGTGCAGTGGTGTGTTCCTAGGCATGTTGTAATGTATCAGAAGTGAAGCTGTTTTCTTCATTTCAAGCAGGCTCTATAGCTGTTTCAAGTGCGTGTGGGCGTGGCTGTAGGCGGTCAGCCTGCTGTGATGTAATACATCGGGGAGGACTTTGGAGGATTGACAGGACTGTTACCAGGCAACGGTTGTATTTCAATAAACTTTTTAAATGCAGTTTTCAAGTGTCAGGGAGCATTGAAGAGAAAAACAAAATGACAGATGGGTTTCTTTTACTGCTCGTTACATGATGCAGAACATGTCTCGGAGAATTTTAAGAGGCCCCCTAAGTAGAGCTGCTCCTTTAAGCAAATTGACAAAGTGTACAGACATGTTTATTTCTCTTTCCTTGTTTTTTAGCTAGGAGTTATTATCTAGAAATCTGTCATACGAGAATTAATTTAACCAAAAAAAAGGCATAAATGGTGTTTATCTCAATTATATTACAATAGCAAAACACAGAATCCAATTCCTGGGGCTACCAGCAAGTTACTTTAATTGAGGTTCGCAGACAAAGCTGACGGACATTATCACAGCGTGCCGCTAACAAAGATAGAACACTAAGCCACAGGGAAATGCGATATGGAATAAGGAACAGCAATGCAGAAATATTTAAAGTGACTACAGTATCCGTATAAAGAAACATAATAAGATGAGGATTCCCCTTAAAAAAAAAAAAAAAAACATAAACTCAAAACATCTTAATGCTTAGTACAGAACCCATATATCGTAATGCTTTCTGGGCATCTGTCTATCCAGCCCATGTCCATTGCAATAAAAACAAGCTTTTCCTTCTAGTATATACTTCTCAATATATGATAACAAGGCTTAACAGTAACTCATAATATTTTACTGTGAGCATGTGGCATCAATTACACTGAGTTTTTATTGCTTACTCGAGCATGATTTATTTAATGGATTTGCTGGTATAAGAATTGGCAACGCCACTGAGATATCATCTCGTTTAACTCTTTCTGTTGCAGATCGGCCAACGAAACCTGTTTCAGTAATCCAGCGACTAAACTTCTAGGTCTAAAACTTCTAAACTTCAATCAAATCTAATACGTTCCATGACAGACACTATGAGACGCAGAGTAGATATATTTAAACATTTGATGGGAAGTGCTGACACTTCTATTTTTAATAAATTAAGCACTGGCAGCTTTACACTGAATTAAAATACCAAAGTGACCCATTTCGCTGGCCTTAATGTCACTGGAAGTTGGCATTGATTAACTAAGCCGGCAATAAAGCTGTGAAAATGACATAGCAGTCTTATTGTGGTTTTTTCCATTCCGCAGGTCAGGAGCAGAAGGTACAACATTATTAGTAATCAAATTAAAAGACACATCTTAAAGGGACAGCCCAGCCATCATATGGACTTTTATACACATTATAGCTGCACAGTCCCTTTAAATCATCGTGTTTTCTCTTTTGCAAATGCATTGAAGCGTTTAGCAGAATCCCCCCAAACGCATTTTCCTCTTTTCTGCCCCCCCCCGGCTATTTTCCGTGCAAGAAATGCACTCGGCCACACAAATCTCTTTCGGACACTAGACTGCCCATTAAAAAACAAGGAGATGCAGATCTTAATGTAACTTGATATCAGTTTAACCTTGTTGAGACAAGGCAGATACATAACTGCAACATTAGTAATAGAATTAATAGGTTTTATTATACATATGCCACCTGGAGCTCCCCCACTTCTAGGAGTGCGGCGTTCTTCAGGGGCAATGCTAGCCGCATCTGGGTTCACCTGGTCGCACATTGGTGGAAAATTAGTGTGTGGATGCTAATATCCAGCAGACGACCGCAGACAAGTTCATTTAGTATTTATACAACCGCTTTTTCCATCTTGAAACCACTTACCCCCTAATTACTGCTACAAGAGAGCCACTACTCCCTCTTTCCTTTGTTTTAATTACCTGTACTATTCCTTTAGCTTGTAAGCCTCACAAACACCCACCATTCCTGCCAGGAACCAGGTAAAAGTAAAAAGCTAGATGACAAGCTCACGGGCAGGGTCCTTCACCCATGTTTTGTATGTATGTGTGTTTATTTATGTTTTTAACCACCCCAATTAAATTGTATAGTGCTGCATAATTTGTTGGTGCGTAATAGTGGATAAGAATAATAATAAGAATAATAAAAAGAATTAGTTTTGTCAGTTTAAAAGCACCAAACCCGGTATAAATCCCCAGTCTTGATCTCAAAAAGCCAACACTGTAAGGTTTCTGAAAAATACTAAACTACTTTTAAGAAAGTAACGCATGCCTTTCTTTGAAAAGAATTCTCTATCTGAACTGTATCTTTTTTCACACCTGTATGAAAAGTTTTGCTGGTGTTTTTTTTCACTAGCAACATTATCATTCAGTTGCCAGCAATTCCAATTTCACTTATTGATGCCATTTTTTATTATATCTTTTCAAGACATTTTTATGTCTGAGGAAAATATCTGGTCTTCCCAGCAGTGAGTTTTGTGAATGGAATCAATCAGAATATATAATCCAGTTTTACTGGGAACCAGCCACATCAAGCGTTTTAGATTGGAATAAATTAGTTAGATTGTGGATATCTGGTATAAATCCCATCCTGCAGTCAACGCTATGTCCGCCAGCTTATCTGCATGTAGGCTAAAAAGAAGACAATTGTCAAATACATCTGTACCAACTTGAATAAACTGATGTATTTTAAAATTCAATTCATAGCAGAATGCTTTATATTAAAAGGAACTGCTGCCTTAATAGTTTTAGGATACTAATTTATTAAATCTACCAAAATATTCAGCTTTTTGTCAGTCAGTGTCGTTGTGTTGTAGATATTTATTTTCAAAGCTTTCTTCAGACAAGCTGAGATCTTTGGCAAAAGGTGACAGAACTAGCATTATCTAATCAATTCTTTTGGTTATCTCCCTTGTGTTCACTTCAAATGTATAAATAGAAATCAGAAACATAACTGGGAAGAGATAATCACGAGAAGGAATAATCAGATCCTGAACAGGTATTTAAACGTGTATCTCCCATGGTATATTTAATACATATAATCTGTAAACATGGGTTTATCAAATGTATAGAAAAGTAAAAATCTAGGATTTAGGTAGAATAATAGGTCTGACTTTTTTAATTCTTGTATTGAACCCCACGGGGGCCAGAATGGACTAGAGTGGACCCTGACGGAGTGGTTTTGGTGAAGTTGTCTCTGTTAACGCATTTATGTTTTGTTATTTCAGGTTTTACAGGAGAATGACTGTTTAATAAAATGGCTGTGGCCTTTTTAAACCCATATTGTGTGTTTTTTTTAATTGGGTAACTGAGCTGAGCCTGGCCCTTTTTAAGGGTGTTGTAGACATTTTCACACTAAACTCTCGACAAAACCATCAATTTCAAATTCAGAATCATATAGAGTTGACAGGACAAATTTATGATGATTTAGTAATATAAATAGTTAAAGAGTTCAGAAAGCACTTTAGAGTACATAGCTCCCAACAATCCTGGTTTTCATGGGGCACTGTCCTCCTGTTCTAAGTGGCTGTCCCAATGTCCTACACAATGGACCCACCATAAGCATACAGAATTGTTGGCTGGCCATCGTTCAAGATTCATTTGCATAAGCCAAAGTAATTCCTATCCTTAACTGGTGAGATCTAAAAAGATTGAAACCACTGAATGTAGGTGGAACACTCAGACTCATGTATTCCAATCGCTGTGTCTAAAATTTGCAGGTGTGTGCAAACAAGAATGCCCATAAAACCATGCGTAAGCAATCAAAAAGTGACATAGCTTGTGTTTTTTTGTCTAGGTCTTAGACGTAGATTTTATTTTCGTTCCATTGAGTTTTGGGGAATGGTTTGGTTTAAAAATATTTTTTTTGTGATAAACACCCACTTCCCTTGTGTAAACAACTTCCTTTAACAGGAGATCTGAAAATCTGCTCCAGTCCTGTCACACTGCATATTATTAAATTGATTATTTGCTATAATGGTTAAATGTGTATTCTACACTGTTGTGGATTGTTTTACCTACAGTATCTCTATGCTTTATGCAAGAGAAGGTTCAGCTTATGTTCAACATCCTCGATGACCAGATTTATTCAATTAACCGGTGACGTCAAGGGGTAGGAGGTAATTACTTTAATAGCCTCTGAACATTTCACAGAGCTTAGGCATAAAGTGAAACAAAGCAAATGGTGATTACATTCACTCCCTCACAAGAATGCTGTTCAATTACATAAGTGATTCAAAATAAAGTAAAGCATTTTATCTATGCAAAACCTAACACAATATACTCTTCTAAAGATAGTATTCCACATACTTTAAGCATGCTATGGAAAGGAACCCAAACGCCCATTCTGAGCATTCAGAAAGATTTACAATATAAAAGACACAATAACAACACTGAGGGCTGGCCTTAGGGGTGTGCGACCTGTGCGGCCGCACAGGGTGCCATGGCAACAGGGGCGCCTGCCCGGGGCTGAAATTAAAACATTGTTTGTTTGTTTTTTTTACTTTATTTAACATCCTCCATGTTAAAATGTTTTAATTTGAGTCCCGGGCAGGGGCGGCGAGCGGTCGCTCGTGAAGTTTTCAGCAACCACTTGGCGCCCCTCACTCTCCGTGAAGTGCGCACCGCGGCAGAGGGCTCAACAAGGTAAGTAAGGATAATGAGAAGTAGGGAGAGGGGGTAGATGGTGAGAAGGGGCAGAGGGGGGAGGGGAAGGCAGTGAGAAGGGGCAGAGGGGGGAGGGAAAGGCAGTGAGAAGGGGCAGAGGGGGGAGGGAAAGGCAGTGAGAAGGGGCAGAGGGGGGGAGGGAAAGGCAGTGGGAAGGGGCAAAGGGGGGAGGGAAAGGGAGTGAGAAGGGGCAGAGGTGGTAGACAGTGAGAAGGGGGAGAGGGTGGAAGGTCGTGAGAAGGGGCAGAGGGGAGAAGGCAGTGAGAAGGGGCAGAGGGGGGAAGGCAGTGAGAAGGGGCAGAGGTGGTAGATAGTGAGAAGGGGGAGAGGGGGAAGGCAGTGAGAAGGGGCAGAGGTGGTAGATAGTGATAAAGGGGGAGAGGGATAGATAGTGAGAAAGGGGAGTTTTGTTACAATATTTTTTTTTTCTTTCTTTCTTTTTTTGGGATGGGGGGGCGCGTGCCAGAAGAGTAGTCCGCACAGGGCGCCAGAACACCTAAGGCCGGCTCTGACAACACTCTTCAGTTCCTGCATTGAAAAAGTGGACTCCAATACAAAAAGGACAGTAGATCGTCCCTTTTAAGTTGTATTGAAACTTTGCTCCAAATTAAAAGGTGGACCCACCCATTGTATGCACACGTCATTTCTTGTATGGATGGAAAAGGGTGGTTAATCACGGCAGTGGTGGGGAATGGCATCTCAAATAAATAAATGTATAAATAGATGTTTTATGTCTGTGACACAGGTGGGTCAAGGGTAGTATTATTAAGCCACACCCACTTTTTCCCAAGCTGCACCAATAAGAAAAGGGCTACTTGTGGCCTTGTCTTATTTGAATAACGCGAGAAGGTTGTGTGGCACAGCCAATGTATACTAACATGTAATGGCGAATATCACGTACCTTCTGTACTTCTTTTAGGAACTATAGAATACACGTTGTTAAATTTAACATGCTACAAATAAAGCAAGTGCTTGTTTCATATATAACTTTGAAGTCTTATTATAGAACCTAATCCACACAGCCTATACTATAAAGGAAGTTGCCGAAAAGTAATTACAGATTTATCCTTTAACTGGAAAATTCCTCTTATACTGCCGTATTATGCACATTTTCATATTTTGTTTTGCAAGAAATATTCATGTTCTGAAAGTAACAATTTACTTAAATCTTAAAATATAATCCATAACGGGGAAAAAAATGACTGTCTTCTTCATAGAATCCAGAAAATGAGTCCTCCTTATAAGACAATTACTTTGTACTGAAAAAACAAATGGAAATTTCACACTTCAGAGCTGTCTTTGTATTGTGACAATAGGAAGCCGAACCAGGGGAATGCTGATAATTATGGATTATGAACAGGAACACATCTACAGAATCCAAAAAGTGAGCATAGATCTCTAACCCCCCTGACCCTAATCAGAAATATCCGCTAGACAGTACTAACATCAAAACAAGATGCCTGTTTTCTGTTCTTACCAACGCAGCAGTTGCATTCAACCTTAACACACAATAACTTCCAAATTAAGAAAATTTATATAAATAAAAATAATAAAATAATAAAAAAAAACTGTAACACATACAGTAATACCAAACAACCATATTATGATTTAAAAATGTGGGATTTTTTTTCTTACCGAGAGCAAACTCGAGCTTCGGTTCAGCTAAAATTCTCTGCATCCCTGTGGATAGTGAAGCAAGATAAATTGCAATTAAAAATAAAGACTTCACTAAACAGCATTTCATTAGCAGCTCAGCATAAATTCATGTAAGACATACACATTAATATTTTATTTCCTGACCAGGCAGGTTGGAGAAGAGAAATTCTTGTTTTTTTTAAAAAACCTCATTCTGGCAGTGAAAGAGTAAATACAGCCTTGCGGTATCAAATGAAGCATAAAGCTAACCTCAGTTCTAGTGAACAAAGTAAAGAAAATGATGTGGTCATAGAACAGTAGCTGCTGATCATAATCTGACAGCGGAGATCCATTTTATTATCGGGCCATGTTGGCCGACATTATTACACTTTCAAAAAGAACGTATATTAATGCAAATTCACTTTGCCCAGTTTTGCCCATAAAAGGCATTTGTGATATATATATTAAAGAACTATTTAACATTACTACATTTTCCAAAAAAGTTTTATTTTTTAAAACAACTCTATATTAGTCTTTTGTCTGTGTTATTTTAGCCCAATCTACAACACAAATTCAATGACTTATTAACATATTTAGTAGTAAAAAATAGAAAGGCTTAGTCTTAACCACACACACTGACTAATGAAATGATTTAATTGGATAAACAGGACTTCATTAGCATTGCCATAAAAGGTCAGCTCAGTATGGTGTTTGAGCATAATGAAATATCACAATTTTGCAGGTATATAAAATATATTTAATAACCATATAGTACTGTTTTTATGGCTCAAATGAAAGTAGTTATTTTTACATTAAAGTAGTTTAGTGAGCCTGGTTATATCTTGTGCATTTTTGTTTTGTTAATAATTGATTTGCAACTAAGGCACTAGCTTACCCCAGGGAAGCAGAGAGCAAATACAGTTGTTGGAATAACCTACACAACTAATTCTTTCATTGAACAGGCCGCAACACACTTTTCCTCACTCCACACATCTTAAATTAAAGTAGAACAGTCATTAGCAAAAAGGGACATGGCAGTGCCGACTGTAGATAAGTATGTTACTATATAGGAGGCATTGCCCTGCAGCGCTGCAGCTGCAGTTTCTTCTTCACAAACATATATGCTGGATGAGCTGTGTAAATATGCACTCCCTAATCATTACAGCATTACAAGCTGTGCAGGAGATTGTGGACTCACAGTTCAGCAAAGTCCATATTTGTGAAACTTTAAAGTAAGTTTGTATTTCACCTAAACTAAATTGTATGTATGCCTATCCTGGATGATATTGTGTGCTTTCACCAAACGCTGCCTGTGCAATCTACATGCATGTAATAACACATCTAATGGATACATTTTCTAATGTGGGAGGAATATATGCAGGAATAATGGGAAAACGATGCAGGCGTTTTTCATTTCTACCATGCTTCATGTAACTGAATGCACAATTTACCTTAAACTAGGTGTCCAAGAAAAGCTTAACATGTCCTGAAAAACTATAGCGTTCCATGGTAAAGTGTAGCCTATTTGTAAGGTTTTCACCTAAATTTAATATAGGAAAACTATAAAAAATTAGCCCACCAAAAATTGCGGTAAAATGCTTCAAAACACCATTAATTCTTCGAGGTAAACTCGCTCAGTTTTTTTTTAAGGGAATCAGCAGATGGGTTGTTAACCACAGTTCTTCTGTGGATTTAGGCAGCCTTATTGCTTTTCTCTCTTAGTGTAATCCCAGACAGACTTGATGATGTTGAGATCAGATGCCTCCCTGATGGTATTGCATGACAGATTGATCTGCATTGAGGACACCATTAACTCTGACCAAATCCCTAACTCAATTTGCAGAAATGCAGCCCCAAACATGCAAGGAACCTTCACCATGCTTCACTGTTGTCTGCAGGACCGGCCCTACAATGGAGCCAAGTGGGGCAATTGCCCCAGGCGCTTTTTTTGTTGTTGTTTGAAGGGGAGGAGAGAGAGGGGCGTCGAGTGGTTTTTGCTTACCCGCTCGGCGCCTCTCTCTCTCCTCGGCGAGCCCTCTAGCTCGGTCTCAGTCCCGGCTTGTAATGCTGAGCGCCAGAAGTGAGGTCAATTTCCGGGGCTCAGCATTACAAGCCGGCACCGTGGCAGAGCAGGGAGACTCGCCACAGGACTGTTTAACGGTAAGTACAAAGGAGGAGGGTAGATAATGGCGTCTGCAAAGTTTAAAATGCCGCCCCAGGCGGCATTAAGTCTTGGGCCAGCCCTGGCTGTCTGCAAACAATCATTCTTGTGCCACATTCCAGCCCTTCGGTGAACAAACTGCCTCCTGCTGCCATATTCTGCACCCCAGTTCCTGTGTTTTCATGAATAGTTAAGGTGATTGGCCTTGATTCCACGTTAGAGTTGTGGCCTTTCGTCCGCAAGTATTCCATTAAGGCCACTTCTGACCATCAGGTGGGTGTGCCAGGGTCCCACTGTTTTCTGCCAGTGTTGTGTTGATGGCACTGGTGGAATGACATCTATCAGAGACCAACGCACGCTGTCTAGAGATCCCCCGTGGGATCTCAGTTGGCACAGGAGAACCCCGGTGATGTCACAGGCTGTAGCACACACATGTTGACGGATGAATGTAACGGCATTCTGAGTGCTGTCGCATTCAATCTGACAGCTTGGGGACATACATTTTGGCACCAGCTGTCAGAGGGGAGACTAGGGTTCTGCTCGACAGCCTGATCTCCTGTGTACTGGCAAGATTTTATACTGGCAAGATACACACTGCTGGTGTAAAAAGGGGTGGGCAAGAGCAGAAGGACAGGAAAGGGGCATATAAGTGCACTTTGACCCTAGTTTAAGCCCCACCCATCCTGACATCCCAACAATTCTCAAGGTGCAAGACATTTTTTCAAGACAAGTTCATTCATAAATACCTAGTTTAAGGCTAAAAGTGCATCTGATGACATTATATAATGATGTAAATAAAAAAAAATATATATTTATATATATATATATATATATATATATATATATATATATATATATATATATAATTCCCCTTCTTTATTTATCCTTATATACCAAACCAATTAGTAAAAATGACAAAATCTAAATAATTTTCTTAAAAGCCCTTATTTGCAAATTCTGCAGAATCCCCCGTACGCATTTACCCCTTCTCCCTAAATTATACCTCCTCTGTTGTTAAGTTGTTAGTTATAGATTGGTTGAAGCAGTCTTTATAAGATTTTTTTTTGTGATGAGAAGGAAAAGGGAGTGAAATGAATTAGATATACCAGCTATGTCACACTAAGGCACAGATCTCAGCTCACACGATGTAAAGTAAAATGATTACCCTGATCGGGAAATAAACAGCTAAAGCAAAAATGTGATGGCAAGAATTCCTCTTTAAGTCATGTGCTATATGATGAGTTCTCAGGGACATGTGAAACCACGAAGAGCTCCATGGTTGCAAAAGCTATGCAGCAGCAATCAGCTGAGCGATACCGAGCATCGCATCACTATAATGATGAAGTTGGCGGAGGGCAGCGACATTTATCTTAGGCTGTAAAGAAAACACTTGAAATACTAATCTTGGTCTAGGATGTCACATTCAATTAGAGGAAATAAACAAGAAAAAATAAGGTGGCCTTTAGCCTTATCCAAGGTGAGATACATAGGTCAAAAAGGGTGGCTAGGGGTTGGAGAAAGGTGCAAATGCATATGTAGGGATTTAGTGACCTCTTAGCTATCATATGCATTAAAGCACATGCGATTGGTGGAGTGTCACTTAAAGTCCCAGTATTTAAACCGGTTACCATGGATAATGGGGACATCTTTTTTTATGATGAACCTATAATAACTAATTTGTAGTTTCAGTATATATATATATATATATATATATATATATATATATATGCTCCATGCAACATGCCATCGTGTTGGCCACGATATATTCAATTTCTGAGTCATGCTGATGTGACTTTAGAAAGAAAACTATGTCAACAGTAAATAAAGATTTTGTTTGTCTCCGCCGTTACATGTGTGCAAAGATGCTTGCGAAGAAAATAGATCTTGTGATTAAAAGACTCGACTTTGTTGTGTAACATAATAACCTATATGCCATGGCCACTTTCTCTACTCCCTACCAAGAGAAATCACAATACTTTTGGCTAACTTCACCATGCTGAAGCAATAATACCTTACTTTTATCCGCGTATAATGAGAATCATGTTTTGATTTCTTGTAGCCTCAAAGTATCGACTTCTTTGGCGTAGAATTAAATGCACATCTCTTTTGTTTGGCCTGCTTGGTTTACTATACAGCTTAGGAATCAGATGCTGGCATGTTTATAAACAGACTGGGTCTCCAGGCTCTGTATCAAATCCTCCTTTATAGATTTAGAGGCAGAAATACCCTGCAGCACTTAAATCCAATACCAGATTGCAATTGCACAAAACCTCCAGATAAACTTGTATACAGCCTACATAGTATAATAGTGTGAGACCCTGTGGCTTGATGCCTGTCTCCTGCTGCCAATGAGGGTTGCTATGGACACTGGATAAGAAGGGACCAATACAGAATTAAAATAAAATGTGCAAAGGAAAGATACAGTAAACACGTTGGATGGGGGAAAAAAGTACCTCTGTTTAGTCGGTTGAGCGCCAGCAATAATAAACCCATAGTAAAATAAACATATGCCAAGACTAGTGCTATAAACCTGCCAAATCAAATCAACAGTAGGTCTCAATTCAGTAGTATCTTGACTTAGGAGCCCTCCCTTTCTGGAAATGTGTCTGTATGAGGGTTACATTACTAATCAGATTAGAAAAGGTCACAGAAATCAACTCTGCTCAGGGCTGTGACAAATGAGGTTTGAGAACACAGCGTAAGCTCGGTAGCACCGAGGCTGCATTAAACTGAGCATCCAGACTGTGCTGAAGTATGGGAAAGGTTTATTGGATTACTATCTGCACTATTCCGCATATTGGGCCACATTCTGTTGTCAGTGAAAAATGATCCCGGGTAATGGAATAGCAATTCTTGCATAGACTACAACAGCAAAACAAAAACTGAGCCAAAAAACATTCATACATTTTAAGTCGGGTTATAACGAGACAGGTTAGAAATATAGAATTTGATGACAGATCCAAAAAAAAAAAAATAGTCCATCTAATCTGTCCATGTTTCCTGATGTAAAACCTTAATCTGTCCTTGGTCTTGTCTGAGGGACAGCCATACCCCTATATCATGCATGTTTAAATGCTCTTAAAGCTTCCTATCAAAATATTAGTCCAAGAGACACCTAGCAGGTTGTAATGGGGGTGGAGGGGGCAAAAAGTGCATGGCCCTTTGATTGCCATAATGGAGTATAATATGCATATTTTCTTGCAATATAATGTGATCCTGGAAATTACTTTTTTTTTCTCATATGCTATCACTACAAACAAGACATCCACCTTCTAAAGATAACTTCAGCAATAACAATAAACTAAGCCAGGGATCTTCTGAAAACAGCATATTGTGCTGCATGTGAGCCCCAGTATAAACTTTGTCGCCATGCATGTGTTGTGCGATTGT
Source organism: Spea bombifrons (assembly GCF_027358695.1). Taxonomy (NCBI): domain Eukaryota; kingdom Metazoa; phylum Chordata; class Amphibia; order Anura; family Pelobatidae; genus Spea; species Spea bombifrons. The sequence continues at coordinate 37,765,294 of NC_071087.1, read as the reverse complement.
ACACAACAGTGTCTGTGATCATAATGCTGTTGGAGTACCATATGTTTGCTTTTGCATCGTTGTAAATCTATCGCACACAGCACTATCCAGCAACCCTCGTCTCTGCTCCAACAGGGTTAAGAATGGGTTTGAAAATAGCAGATTTTTCTTTGTTAGGATTGTTTGAATGCCATGGTGTTGCATAACATGTGTATCCTATAGAGCAGTTTACAAGGGGTTAAAATACTCAGTAAGCGATGCGTGACTTTTGGTATCTGATACAGCATAGACTCTGCCGCCTCGTATTAACACTCGGCGAGCAAACAGTATTATCTGTTTAATGAGGAAAAACATCAGGAGCAGCCAGGCAGCCGGCCGGCACACAAGAGGTTAACCGGAGAGTTTGAAACTCGGTGAACACGATCACATAGTACATAGGGATCATGGCGTGATGCTAAAGGCTCGCACTTACTTGCAGACTCCGGGCCATCGCGAATGTCTTCTACAGCCAGGGAGATGAGGTTCTGGGCTAGATCAGAGGCACCTTCTTCGTGCACATCCATGATAAATGGTCGGAGGTCCTCGGGAGTCTGCTCGCGTTTGCCCAATGCTTATATGTTCTGTGCAGCTTTCAAGGTAAAGGCTGCTCTCCCCCACTCTGCGGAATACACCCCCTCCAGCTACCTAAAGAGCGCAGGAGCAGGTAGCAGATAGCAGCAGGACTGATGCTGCAGCCTAATACACACCATTCTACATTTATCTTCCCTGTCAGCGAAACCGACACCTCCGACACCTCTTTACGATCAATCCCCCTGTTGCTTCACGTTCAATGTACTGCAAAAGTCCGAGTTTCCCAGCTCGGCTCCCCGAGCAATTAATGCATTGAAAAACTAGGTGGCAGAATGATCAAACTGAAATGTGAAATCCTGCTCGGCTCGGGGCTTTCTCGCAGCTACCGGAGCTCCAAACTTTAACAAGAATTCGATACATTAGCCGCGACAGCAGTCAGCAATCTGACAAACGGACCACAGGGACTCCGTGCGGGGAATGTGTCCATCATGCAGGCTATTAGTCCTGTCCTTTATGTTAAGTCCCTCATCCATCCATCCAGCTATCCATTCATCTATCCATCCGTGCCACGGTGCAGAGGCAATTTAGGATGACACTGCTTCTCCGACAAAGAGCAACAGGTTGTATGGGGGAGCTGCAGCTGCACACCTCAATGCTACCAGCCAAGTTGTCTGCTGCTGTTATGCCTGATAAAAGTCATCATGACTGACCTTCTGGGAAGCAACGCCTAAGCTTGCCAGGAAGCTCAACCATTTTGTTTAATTGGCAAGAATATTTTACCTGGTTAGACATTCAAGACCTTTCCTACAGTGAGAGGAAACTCTATCTATCTATCTATCTATCTATCTATCTATCTATCTATCTATCTATCTATCTATCTATCTATCTATCTATCTATCTATCATCTATCTATCTATCTATCTATCTATCTATCTATCTATCTCATATTCCTTATATAATATATATTCTCCATGATAGATGTGTACCTATATACATATATACAATTCTAGATGCAATAAAAAACACATGAATATATATATTTTTTTTAATTTCCTACATTTGTATAATAGGGTTAGAATATGTGAATTCATCAATATAGTCATTTTCCTTGGCCCTGGTTTTAATGAATTACTGAGTACTTTCAGGCTTAGGTTTTTTTTTTTTACAATAAAGAAATCTATACTAGATGAATAAATTGCCATGTAAGTACCCCCCATTAGTGAATAGATCATTTGGGAGCTGATAATATTTTCTGTAAAAACCTAATGATGCACACTTACAGAACTTACTCTGCTAGCCGCACTGCAGTCTCATGCAGGTTGACATAATAGTGAAGTGATTTCTTTTTAAGACTATTTCTTGCAAAAGTACATTGTATTTAAATACTCAAGTCAAATTATACTATATTAGTGAGCTTTATGTCGGTCATAATAATCAATGTCTCTTATGCACACTATAGGGAAAAAAAAGAATTAAAGCACGTACATAATTATAGAAATAGGAATCCACAGAATTGTGGAGTATGTGAACTGGATAGGGGCATTCAGACCATCAGTCGTTCTTCTCACATAGGACTGCAGGCTTCATATCATTGAGAGGTGAAGGTTTGTACATTATCACCACATTTTCCCTTTTCCAGTCTCTCCTTCTTCTCCCATTTCTTGTTTTACACTTTATCACCCTTTCACTCCATTCCATCAATCTGTTTTACAATCCTCCAGACTTTCTCAGCTTCACCCTCATCCCACCTTCTCTCTATAGAAACATAGAAGTTGACAAAAGATAAATACCACTCAACCCATCTAGTCTGCCCATTTTTCCTGATGTAAAGTCTCAGACTTGGTCTTGTCTTTGGTTGGTAATAGCTTTATGCCTATCCCATGCATGTCTAAATTCCTTCACTGACTATGCCTCTACCACTTCTGCTAGAAAGTTGTTTAAATGTACCAGGAGATTTAGTAGCGCTATTACAATAGAAAAGAGTGAAAATTAACATTAACTGCAGGGTTAGACTGGTATACCGGTAATTCCCCAGTAGGCTGCCTCTCCTGGGGCCGAGGGGAGTGGTGGTGTGGGTAGCAGGCTTCGAGACAGCGTCCACTGCCCAATGAGCAAGACCGGTTAGATCTCAGAGATCTCCCTCATTAAGGGAGTGCAAGGTCTGTCATTTCAGACCTTGATTTCCGTGCTCTCTAGCACTATGTTGCCGGAGACTGGTGCCGTGTGACGGGATATGTTGTCATATCCCAGAAATCAGTATTGATCACCGTATGCACAACCAGGGAGCGCCAAAGCAGAGGTGTGTACAAGTGTCAATGTGTGCGTATGAATGTACGAGCAGACATGTATATAGGCAGTATATATGTGTGTATATGGGCAGCCGTGTGTAAAAGCAGTGTAAATGTGTGTATGGGCATGCGTGTGTATCTGGGCACTCTATATGTGTGTATATGGGCAGGCATTTGAAAGGGCAGTGTAAATGTATCAAGACCGGCCATCTAAATACACGTGCAGCTGCACCGCAATTGATAAAAAAAGATCTGTGCCTTCCAGTGTCATCAGAGACTCAGAGGCCGGGGCAGGGAGGTAAGAGGATTAACACATACACAAAAATTTGAATCAGGGCATGCTGGGGAAGGGTATGAAGGGGAAATAATGCTGGGTATAGAGAGTAAATTGAGAATAGAGAATAAATTGTTATTTATTAAAAAATGTTATAGCCATTTCTGTTAATCTGCAAGTTTCTCATTTGAGTTGGGTTACTCAAGTGAGGTCTGTGTTGCCATGTGGTTTGATCTACAGCAATCAGCTATAACATTATGACCACCTGCTTAATATTGTGTATGTCCCCCTTTTGTTGCCAAAAAAGCCCTGACTTTACTAGACTCTACTAGACCTCTGAAGGTGTGCTGTGGTATCTGGCAACAAGATGTTAGCAGCAGATCCCTTAAGTCCTGTAAGGGGCGAAGTGGGGCCTCCATGCATTCATACTGATGCCATGGGTTTTGCAGGTAAGTGCCGCACATGCATTCGGCCATTCACGTGATGTAAAAGAAAACGTGATTCATGAGACCGGGCCACCTTCTTCCGTCTCACGGATGTGTATGAAATATATAAAAGAAAGAAAAACACAATAGTGCAATATGTCTCAAAGCTTATTTTTGTTTGAAATGAAGGCCACAAAGGGCTACTCACATTTGGTGGGGGCTTCTTCAGTTAGCCCCAAAGTATACGCTTGGGCGATATAATCCTCGCCTTATAGATTTCTAATAAGTTTAAAATAAATAAGTTTTTTTAAAAACTTTTTTATCTTGCTCCTGGACCTTTTTTAATTTATAAGACAAAATATCTTGTCAGCCACAACTATATCCTTGGTGGGGATTTTACCACCTATGCGCTGTGGAGTGAGCAATTCTATCATTGCTCACCAAAAAGGAACTGTGGACACTCCAGACTGCTTCAAAGGCTGAGGCTAAAGAAATTCCAAGGCAAGGATTATACCACCTAAATGCACATCTTGGGGCTAACTGAAGAAGCCCATATTACATAGTGCTGCCAAAGAAATCTTTAAGGCGAGGATTATATCGCCCAAGCGTATACTTTGGGGCTAACTGAAGAAGCCCCCACCAAATGTGAGTAGCCCTTTGTGGCCTTCATTTCAAACAAAAATAAGCTTTGAGACATATTGCACTATTGTGTTTTTCTTTCTTTTATATATTTCATACACATCCGTGAGAGCGCAGCCACTAACCCCCTTGTGAACTACTCTACCTGTCTAAGCCAAGAAGAGGAAACCTTGGCAAGTGGTTCTGCTGCTACATCATCATCTACAATAACTGTGTTTTAAAAAGGACATTTTTTTTTTTTTTTTTTGCTTTTAGCGCTTTTATCCTACCCCTTTTAAGTTCACCTTCTTCCGTCACTCAGTGGTCCAGTTCCTATGGTCACATGCCCACTGTAGCCACTTTCAGCACTGGACAGGGGTCCACATGGGCTATGCAACACCATACGCAACACACTGCAATGCACTGTGTGTTCTGACACCTAACTTTTTTAGCAATTTGAGCTACAGTAGCTCATCTAGTGGATTTGACCACACAGGCCATTCTTGGCCCCCCACATGCATAAACATAAGGCAGAGTTTACATGTGTTAATCAGTTGTTTACAAGACAGTCCTACTTTATGAGATGCCATGAAATCTTTATATTTTGACCTATGAATGTTTTTGGACTTTTACAATACAGCTTAAATATATTTTGAAACTCAAAGGGTTAGTAGGACTGCTCTAAAATTAATTAATGATAAAAAATGGACATGTTTACGTCTAAAGAAAAAAATTGGGTATTTTGCAGACTGTTTAGCAAATCATTTCACACACTTTAGCTCTAGTTTTTATTTACTTGTTATCTACTGTAAATCTGATTTCTGTGTATTAAATAACTTTTTTCTTCAGTAATTTTTAGTAAACTTGAAAATGGTTAATTTAATACCTTACTCATATACTTAAATACGTACTATACTTATATACTTATTATTTAGCGTTATTCGGACTGTACTAAAGGTAATAATGGCTGTGACGAGTGCTTCACAGGCTACAGACCTAAGCAATCAGGTGTTAAATATGCTTGTTAATAGTCCTGGACACATGATTGTCTCTGAAATGTAATATTGATATTCAGCTTAGTTTGCGATGGCACTAATTATTTTTATCTTGGGATAGTGCAGCAGAACGTTTGATGCCATAAGTTACTGTACATGTCCAGACTAAAGTGAAGGCCATCCAATTTAGCACCCCAATGAGTAATTATCAGGCTCCTCAAGTGATGTTCAAGGAAAGGAGGAGCTGGCTTTGTTTGAGTTTGGGAAACTGACAACAGTTAGCCATTTATGCAAAGTTTTAGGTTCACGTTTCAATAGGCACCTGCAGAAGTGGTCTATGATCCAAACCCAAATGAGCACCTAAAATACAATTTCTGGAACACTGGAAATGGGGATGAGCTATCCGCACGGAAATATGGGGTGGTGGTAGGTGCACCTTTGGCTTTCTTAAGGATATAGTACACAAAGTCTATGGAAAAAAAGGTCTATAAAAAAAAGGGTTAACAGTGTTACCAAAAAAAGTTATCGACAAGTCAGTGGCTTTGACACCAATGCATTCGACAGCTATCAAAATACAGCTCATTGCATGCAGGTAATATAGCAGAAACCCACAAATAAACAAGGTGTAGGCAAGTGCACCTCCATAATGAATGAGAATGAGAAATTCTATATAAGTTCTTTCATTCTGTCATGATGTCTGTAATGATCAGAACTATCCATTCACCTCTTGACATCTGGTTAGCACACACAAACATGACATAGCATGCTCCTACAATGTAGCATAAAAGTAATTGAAGAAAGAAGACCTATTTCATGCTGTGCCCATACAGACACTTGTACAATGTATTGCATGAAAAATACTTACAAAATATTCTTCACAGTCCACAACAAACTGAAACAGATAAATAGTTAAAAGTAAAAAAATCTTTTTCTATGTTTTTTGGTGACAATGAATCTATTAAAATCAGGAAATACTTCTTTGTGGCTCAATTTGCCGGATGATAATGAGTTAGAATGCCTTCTTGAGACATTGATCGCTCTGTAAGCCATTTGTCTCTCCAGATTGTTGAACCTAGAATCCTTCTTTATTGATTTGTGTGTTTGGCTCTTTCCATACAGTGTTGCTGTACAGTTATCACAAAGCTACGTGAGGGAGAATACATTTACACTTTATAAATAACACTTTTACTGGCGCCACATTAGACTTAATATATTTGTTCTAAGACATGTAGGCGAGCTGTGGTTGATGCACTTGATACAAAACAGCAGATTATAAGGGGGGTTCCAGTAACTACAGTTTATTTTGACAGTGCAGCAGCTGGGTAAGGCTTCTATGTGGTATGTTTACTTGGACATCTGAAAAATCACTGTAAATATAGCAAGCTTTTTCATGCTCTCTTTTGAAAGAGTCAATACAGAGTGAGACAATCACACAGGAGGTGTAAGTATAGCAAAGAAAATGTCATAGAAAAAAGATAAGAACAAAAATATGATGACAAAGCATGTAAGCAGAGTTGCCATATCTGCCATTTTGCGATGATGTATATACATTTTACATTTAAAGTTCTGTCCTGCCGTATGTGGAATGTATAAACTTGCTGAAGGGAATTTGTTACGTAGTTATACGTAGTAAATACCGCAGGGCAATGTAGGAATGTGCAATGTGTATGTGTCCAACAAAAATGGCCAATATTACAACCATAGGGGCAGCTGGGAAAGTGTGAATTCTATCTATCTACAGCAGTTACTTCCCATAAACAGATAACTACTGCTGAAAACATCTTCATTGACTTATTAAAACTGGTAAATAGCAGTAAAGAGTGCAATAAATTAGGTATCTATGGTATTGCGCTGTGAAAAGGCAAGGGTCCACTGTAGTGTTGCCCCTCCCTATAGCTACACCTTATCATGACCCCGCCTTTAATTAGTTAAGCCATCCCTTGTGGTGCCCCCTCATAAAGGGAGTGCTTCTAATATCAGTTTCTTACCTGTGTAAAAGACACCTGTACATAGAAGGAACTGGGTGAAAGTGTTGTGGTCAGATGAGACCAAAATTGAGCTATTTGGCTTCAACTCAACTCGCCATGTTTGGAGGAGGAGGAACGCTGCCTATGACCCCAAGAACACCATCCCCACTGTCAAATATAGAGGTGGAAACATTATGCTTTGGGGGTGTTTTTCTGCTAAGAGGACAGGACATCTTCACTGCATCAAAGGGACAATGGATGGGGCCATGTGCCGTCAAATCTTGGGTGAGAACCTCCTTCCCTCAGCCAGGGCACTGAAAATGGGTCATGGATGGGTATTCCAGAATGACCCAAAACACACGGCCAATGAAACAAAGGAGTGGCTCAAGAAGCACATTAAGGTCCTGGGGTGGACTAGCCAGTCTCCAGACTTTAATCCCATAGAAAATCTGTGGAGGGAGCTGAAGGTTTGAGTTTCCAAATGTCAGCCTCGAAACCATAATGACTTGGAGAGAATCAAGTGGGACAAAATCCCTCCTGAGATGTGTGCAAACGTGGTGGCCAACTACAAGAAACGTCTGACCTCTGTGATTGCCAACAAGGGTTTTGCCACCAAGTACTAAGACATGTTTTGCAAAGGGGTCAAATACTTATTTCAGTGAGTAAAATGCAAACCAATTTATAATTTATCTGAAATGCATTATTCTAGATGTTTTGTTGTTATTCTCTCTCTCACTATTCAAATAAACCTACCATTAAAATTATACACTGATCATGTCAGTGGGCAAACATAAAAAATCAGAAGAGGATCAAATATTTTTTTCCTTCCCTGTATACACAGATATTCATGATTACATACACATTTATGGTCACATGCATTCAAAAATACATGCATTCAAACATACACACTCCCTCCCCCCTGCACATTTATAACAGAAATCTGTTCAAATGTTCGCTGTTTATACACAAGGGAATGAATTGGCTAGAGAATAGCTTTAAGATTAAAATGTTCTTCTCTGGGTATTCCCAAAATATTTGTGGCTTTTCATGGAGGGTAAACTTAGATTCAGATTTGTATCAGTTGCTGAATTTTCCTAGCACCTCCCGTGCAAGTTGTTATTAGGGAACACATCAATATTTCTTCAAAATTCGAAGAATTAAAATATTAGTTGCAACTCACTATAGCATTCCTAATCTTGTTTTCCTAAACAAGCTTGAAGATGTCCTGTGTACACAGCTGCTGCACACCTTGTGGTGTCATTATCTTGGTGCAATAAAACCATAGTTATATACACCTCATTGCCTCTCTCTTGTGAAGAACACTCGCGTTGTAGGCTTGGCATAACACAAAGATAAATAGACAAAAAGGATTGTGGGGAAGATTTGTTTGGAAAACATAATTACATTCTCTGCACAGAAAACCTTAACTCTGCACCAGATGAGAATTCAAAGAACAACTTAAAAGATCAGACAATATTAATGTACAGTCAAATTGATTAAAAGTTAACTCCTGCTACTTTCCATGCAGGAGATATCTACAGCCAAAGACATATCCTAGCATGTGATATACTTACCACCAGTCAACTACAGTGTTGGCTCAGCGAACGTCCCCATGTGCAGATGTGGAAAGTGCTCTGATTGACTTCAATGGATTTCTGACACTGATTTGCTGCTTAAAAATCGCGCGACCCCGAGAAAAGTGTCCTGACGTTTGTAAGATACGTGTTTTTTGTTATAAGAAGGTATTAAACAACTTTAATATGCATTCTTCTATGGTGAGGCTTCCAGGGACAGTAAATGGTGCCTTTAACATACAGATATAATCTACTTCCCAGAATAAACAATTTGAAGTACTAACCTAAGTCCTATAGGGCACCCACTGTACTAAATCAATGTTTATTGTCACTACAAAAACTGCTGTTTTTGTGACCCAAACCCAAATTAATTAAGCATGCCTGCACTGAAAGAGCTACATTTAAAAAGTAAATTAATAGAGATTAGATTTTTTTGCCTCTTCTCAATTAAATTAACCACAAAGTTATTAAACAGAACTGTTTGCTACAAATGTTTATTAAAGAATTTCATTTGCTTTCCATTTTGAAGTGGATTTCACCAATTAACATCTGCCCTCTTTACATCATCCACTTATTTTAATTAAGGGGTTCTGCAAGGACTAACGCTTAAAATGTTTGGCTGTCGCTGCCAAACGAAAATGAGATTTGGCCTATGCGTCTTTACATCCACAGTTGTCTTTACACCACTTTAAATAGATCTAAATGGTTATTGGCAAATGCCACTTTAGTGGTAAAAATGGCTGAATAACCAGCATTAAGTTGCAGCCAGAGTGTAAGCATTGCATGTAAAATGACTGATGTGATACGTTGTAGTGGACCTGCCACACATAAATATGTCCATGTTACAGACGAGGTATTACCAGGGGTGGACTGACATCTTCTGGTGGAGGGGAGGTGCAGCTGAGTGGCCCTCTGCCCCCTTACACAGACCCTCCACTCACACGTACTTACACTAAACATAATCACTCCATCCCATCTCTCTCCAATCACGCTTCATACACACCACACCACCTTAAATGGACCACTCTGCATTCCCTCCTCTGCCAGCAGGCCAGTCCAAGTTGGATCCGCCTTGTTTGAAGAATTTTTGACAGCTACCAGGTATACACTTGTGCACACAATGCTCTCTTTTAATTACAATTAGCCAACAGCTTAAAAACAATGCTAAGTAATTTAATTGTAATGTTCCACCTATACATATGCTAGCAAACTGTCTAGCACAATGTAAAGGTCAAAAATTCTCAACTATCATAATAGGTGCACTTAAATTTAATCTACATTGATGGAAATCTATCAAACCATTTGGGGATATTTAACCTGCCAACGTTCCACACATCTCTATTGATATTCACCGGGATTCCATGAATCAGAACTTTGCACCTTTGTGCAGTAAGAAGTGTTTTCACTTTACCAAGCACATTAGAGAATTTCTATTTTCAAAATTGCAGACTTAAAAAAAAGACAATTTAGTGCTGCTTACCTAATTACGTTATCAATTAAGATTTTCTTTAAGGTAGCATATTTCCAATCAGCGGTACCGTTTCAAATTGGTCTGCTTAATGTAGCATGTGTTAATCACCTATGGGGAAAGGGGAATATTGTTTGATAGCTTCATCATCATTTAGAACATAACTAAACTATCTAATTTACATAAAAGAGGGGCTAGCCTCTTGAGCGCACTTTACCTCTTTCAAAAGTGTCAGGAGAAAATAAACGTTTCCACTTAATCTCATTTATCTGATGATATCAAAATCTATTTAGCATTTTAATTGCATGGTAAAACTGCCATTTAATCAAGAATAAAAATTCCATCCGAGTGTCCAAACTAGGAAATCCTTTCTTTTTAATCTGTTGAATTTTACCACGTAATACCATTATTAGAACTGTTACATGCCAATAAACTGATATCCCATCCCTCGCCAGGCTACTGACAGGTCCCAGATGAATTTGGCCTGTTTCTCAAATAATAATGAAAAATGTCTGTCATTGTATAACTTACACCAGAAGTCACAAATGAGCTTAGCACAGGAAAAATATGAGCTGCTATATGGGATCCACTTGATGCCTCATGGAGTAAAATAAAAAATCCCATATTTTTAGCAACTGTTGGGTAAAAACCATAAATCACTCTCGGGACCATGATCCAACTATTTTTTTTAAACAAATCACCCACTGTATGTTGAAAGGTAGTAGAAAATGTGATGTTTGTGATTCAGCTTCATGTCTAAAAGTATTTTGTGGCTACAGTACAGAATACTACATGTAAATCAATAGGAAACCACGTCAAGCTTAAATGGTTTCACAAAGTACTAGCACAAATTAAAGAAATATATTTTGCACGGGTATTGTAGACAAAAAATGACTAGAAATCTTTTTCCGGAGCTTGGAATAATGTAAAAAGATAAACTCATGTTCTACATAAACAGTTAAGGTGCACTGACAGCTCCAGCAATTATATGTGATTTAATTAATACATAAAATAATGTAAACTTTGATGTAATGCCTTTTTATATGGGGAATACACTTCAACACGCTCTGCACTAATAAAAATGTTATTTTAAAAAACAAATCATATTCCAATGCTCCGAGTCTTGTAATGCATCCTATGAAGGCTGCGCTGGCTCAGCACATTCGTCCTTGGGAATGGTAAAGTTAAGTGTAAGCACAAGGTTTAGTGAATACACTTCATGTGTCCACTTTTAATGTTTGCTGGCTGCCTGTTTCTATTAAACTAACATGTAAAGTATGTTAATTGAACCTATAGTTTGATGGTATCTGTATCATTCTGGCAGTTAACTCATTTACATCAAAGCATCTTTTTACTGGATTGTATTTTTTTTTTTTACATTTTACGGCATTCTGCATTACCCAAAAGCAAAACCGTTTAGTGTGTGCGTGCCATTGCAAAATGGTATCCTAGCCAGAAGAAGAAATGAGTGTGTTATCGTACGACAATAGATACTCTCTCAAAATGATTTAAAGTATCACATTCTATTAATTTCAGATGCCTTGAGGCATACTTTGTGAGGTTCTCAAGGGATATCAATTGGCACGATAATGGCAAATTATTAGTTTACTCTGAGTATTGTAAAATCATACAAAAAGAGACACTGGAGATAAAAATTTTAATTAAATTCTTATCTTGGATGACAAATTTCCCTTTCAAAAGGAGATTAACTCAGCATCATCTGTAACCACAGGATGATTACATCATTTTTAATTTGAACATGAAATGCACCAGCATATAGAATTTTGAAGCTCCATGAAACAGAGCTTCTGATGTCTGTATTTGGAATATCCTGCAGAAACAATTTATGAATCAAAGACACTCTTCAAGTTGTGACATCATGTGGTATTTAAACCTGGCAGTTCATTCATAGCTCACAATGAAACACCTCATTGACATTCTTAACTGCTCCAGCAACCAAGATGGCAAAGATCTGTTTTATGAGATGCATACAGCAATGAATTATTTGCAATTTATGATATATCTCAGTTCTGTCACTTTCATTAGAAATATCGGACAGGGAGTAAACTATCCATGTGCATGTTTTTTTTTAATTAATGGAATGCAGGTGGTATGAAAGATTGTGTTCGGGGCTACGCATTTTATACCCTGTTATACCCACCCCTTTGATAATACATTTCTGCCCCCTTTCCAGACATTTTCTGAATAGTTGGACCATATGTTTTTTTTTACTAGCACCTCACTGCACATTCAGTAAGAGAGTTGCACTTTAACTCCTTCACTTGACTTTACATGATGGAAGGCGCACCCATGTGATCTGCAGCTGCAGGAAGAGCTGGCCCTGTATAATGTATATTTAATCCACACCCATTCAATAGAGCCAGCTCAGTCCTTCTTGGTGGAGAAACTTGCCAGTGTTGGCTCACCATAATGAATGGTAAAGTGAGGGAGTTTGAAACAACTCTCCAGCAAACTCCAATGACATCTGTTCATTTAGAGAATACACCCCAACATATCCTGCCACGATGTAAATAATGGCTAAAGCCCTTGTTACTTTAGACACCCCAGTGGCTCTATGTGGAATTGCAAGTAGAGTGCAAAAAGGACTTTAGACAGTAGCCTAAATTATTACCCCCTGCCCCACTTCTCTTTACTGGAAGCTTCCCTCTGTTTAAGCCATAGACTAAGCACAGCACAGAATGTTCATTTTCAATCTCATGTCAAGGTTTATTCATTATTCAATGAGACTAAGAAGATTCAAGAAGGCGAAGCACAATTGCAGTCTTAAATATTCAAGTATAGAAAGCAAAAGTTGAATGCAGATTCAGGATTTAGGTAATTAAAGTGATAAGTGTTAATTTAATGAAATCATTCTTTCTGGTCGACTTCAAATGGAAACATAGTGCTAACATCATTATTTGAAATAAATAACCGTGTTCTGAAAAATGAAGGTATTTTTTTTTCTTTTATACAGAAACCATCCATGCTTACCTTAATTTTCTCTCCTGCCAAATAAATTTGCCATTTAAGCACAACAACTTATATAATTTTGTGCATGGGACAAATAGAAAAGAAGAAGGACTCAACAGTTTGCTAATAATTAATGGCACAGTCCAATGTAGATATACTATTGCATTATCCAGCAAAAGAAATCATAGCTCACGTTTGACATTGTATGCAGAATGGTAGGAGGATTGTCAGAATACAAGGTTGGCATCATCTGTTTTCAGCACTTAATATCTATTATTTGGACACATGGTATTAATTACAGTGTAGTTTAATGGGCTATCGTTAAGAGTAAAACAAAAAAGTTTTTAGTTAAACCTTAAAAAACGTAAAGCATTTTTTGCATTTAATGTGAGTGAAATGTACAATTATTTTGCTTGTACTTCAGGGCAGACTCAAGCTCTGAAGAGTCTTTAGTTTAAAACCAGCATGAGATTCTAAACAGAGATTTCCTTTCTAGAGGTCGACCAGTACTCCACCTGGCATTGCTTTTTCTTCGTTTTATTCTCAGCCACATGACCAAGCATTACCTTTACACATACAGATATTCCAAAAGAAGTATATACCGGTATAGACTATTATGTCCCAAATGGGCAAGATTCTTTCCTTCCAGCATTCCAATGGGCGAAATGTGTGGGCTTAATAAGTAATACAATCTGAATTAGATTTCTCATTTCAGTAGATAGCAAAAACTGGTTAACTAAACTTCTCAGAAAAGAATTTTTAAGGATCCTTTTTTAACTGATGGTATCAATATATATTTTGAGTTGAATGTTTTTTTCTTAAGCACTACCAAACTCCATTAGAAGGATAATAGTTGGACAGGCCTTACTTGTTTTCATTTATAACTATTATTTGAAAAGTTAAAGTTTTAATCTTTGCATGTGAATATGGCTGATATGATGACATTACTACTGCACATTATGCTTTTCCAGGGTGCAGGAATAGGTTATTTACCAATCATAGCCGTGTTGTCTAGTACAAGTACAATGAGATATACAGAACGTCCTGATTAGTATTTCCCAAACTGCATGTACAGGCCCTGTCCATGGTGCTGATACATAAAAAAATGTAACATATACAGTCATATGCTGTTCCAGTTAAAGTGTACTCAAATACTCAAGTACTCAAATACTCAAATACTCAAGTACTCAAATACTCAATATTAGCAGTGACACTAAAATAGTATAATAATAAAACCTTATCCACAATTGTTAGGCATTAATTTAACACAGTAGCATCTACTTAGAAGCAAAATTATGTAATGGGATACACATTGCTAATGCTTTTTGACCATGATGCACTAGTCCCATATCCCGCTCAACCCTCAGGTGCAATAATGGATAAATTAACTTTATTCGGGGTAGAAAACTAATAGAAGGAAAACATAGCACATAATGTACAGAGATACAGAACGACAAATAACAAACATAAGGGTAATTGTTACATGTAAGGCTTGAATTAAGGTACACATACAGGATCCTGAACCTCAAATAAATAAAATATAAGTTAATATAATAACTTAGTACAGAAAGCGAACAACCCGTTCAAACAACAACATGGCCAAATTTAACTAAGCCACTAAACCTGCAGCAAACAAAACAGATGATCTAATTTAAGTATGATGATAGGGTTAATAAGTAGGCCACTGTCTGAGTGACAGGTACAGATGGCCAGCCAACAGCTCATCTGGGAAGGCATTGACCTGTAGCAGAATGAAACCATGGCTCAAACAAGAGAAGTTGCTAACATTAACAGACCAACCGCCAGTAATTCAGTGTTTATATTTTTGATACATATGGTATGTTGCATTAGTAAAAAAAAAAAAAAAAAAAAAAAGAAAGAAAAACAGACTTGGCTGTTGTCCCTATCTTTAATACCATCAACAACAAATACATCTATACACTATAAATCTTGATTTACATTGCAAGCATTTGTGGCAAAAGAGCCATTTCTGTAATAGAGCACTGTAGTGTCTGGGTGTATTATTAAATATATCTAAAATATAAAGAAATGATCAGTTCACTTGTGAAATTGTAATTCAGATTAATCACGCAACATTGTTTTTTCCATGTTAAATATACAGTATTAGGAGATTGAGTAGGAGCTGCATGTTTCTGAACTAAAATGACAGTGGAGAACTTTAAGATCAATTGTCTCATTAGTTGCAGTAGTAGGATGGTAATATTCTTATTGAAATGCAACAGCAGACCTCAATAGCAGAAAGAAAACTGTGGAGGAGTAAGACAGGGAGATAATTAGAACATTGCCTGTAGTACCTTTGCATTGCCTAATTTCAAAGTATTAAAAAAACAAAGCATCAAGATGATCGCCAATGGTATAATGGCATACACAAGTGCTAGTGTCTGAAAATTTAGAACACTGTGCTGTTCGATTAGCAGTGACATTAGAAGTTTTGAAAACAATAAATATAATTTGTATGAGTTTGGTCCCTGGTTCGAAAAATCAGAACAGCTATTTAGCTGTTAGTCTGTTGACCACAACTTATTGACCTGATGAGTATATGGATATGCACTAGACTTGAGTTCGGCATGTAAAAATTTTGTTTAGTTTTTGGATAACACATTTTTGTTCTCTAGGGGGGGGTCCATGACACCTTCTGGACTCACCTTACACAGCAGTATTGGCACTGCAGGGCCCCCATGAGCAACAGCAGCACTGCAATGGACACGCAAATCCAGCAGCATGCTATGGGACTGAGTTTCTCCCAAGATTTTACTATTTTGATGAATTGATCCCCCAGAGTAATGTGACAACAGTAGTAGTATTAGTAGACCACTGGGAAGACACTGGCAGATACACACATCCAGCCTCACAGTTCAGGACACTGATTTCCCCCAAAAATTAGAAAAAAATATAAATAATTGATTCCTCAGAGTAAGGAATGAGTTTGGGCCACAGCAGCAAAAGAGGCAGGGTGGACACTGGCAAACAGACACATCCATATAGTACAAGACTACATTTTCTCCAATATAAGAAATGAAAAAAAAATGGACTACCCTAGAATAAGGAAGGAAATACAGGTGCAACAGTAGTAAGGTATGTGACTTGGGCAAGCACTGGCAGTTAGGGACATGCAGCCTCTTGGTGCAAGACTGAATTTCCTTAATATATGAAAAATTAAAAGAACTGATCCCTTTATTAAAGGAGGAGCAGCCACAGTAGGGCACTGGGACTCGGCAGGCACTGGCAGGCAGACAAACCCAGTCCCTTGGTGCAGAATGGAATTTTCCCTTCGTTCGAAAAATTAATAAGGAAGGAGACAGAGGAGCAGCAGCAGTAGTAAGGCATGTGACCTTATGAATTGATGCAGTATGAAAGAATAGATGACAGCTCATCAGTTCAAGCCAGTGGCAGAACTACCGGGGTCGCAGGGGTCGAGACTGCGACCGGGCCCTGGAGTTCTGCCAGTCAGGGGGGCCCAAGGGGTGCCGGCACCCTTCTGTCTCCTCTGCTCACTGCTGCCGCCATTGCCTGCCTCAGTGCTGCCCCGACTGCAGTGATGGGAGAGTGAGGCGTCTGTCTCGGGTGCCGGCGCTTCAATGAAGCCGTGCGCACCGCGGCAGAGCAGGGAGACAGAGGCCTTGCGCCCCCACCACAGGACTGCACGTAAAGTGACCTACAAAGGGGGTAGGGAGAGGGTAGGTAGTGAGAAGGGAGGGGGTAGGGAGAGGGTAGATAGTGAGAAGGGGGGGTAGGGATAGGGTAGATAGTGAGAAGGGGGTAGGGAGAGGGTAGATAGTGAGAAGGGGGAGAGGGGGTAGATAGTGAGAATGGGGGATAGGGAAAGGGTAGATAGTGAGAATGGGGGATAGGGAGAGGGTAGATAGGGAGAAGGGCGGGTAGATAGCCTGAGAAGGGTGGGAGAGGGGATAGATAGTGTGAGAAGGGGGTAGATTGGGTTTGGCGGTGGGGGGTCCTTAACAGATTCTCGCACCGGGTCCCTGAGGCTTCTAGTTACGCCCCTGGCTCAAGCATTTGAGGGGTACTTTTCTGTGACACAGAACATTTCTTGAACTGTGCATTTTGCATTTACTGTAGCCACTCAAATTACCTTGTCTTCCAGGGATTTCAATTATGTGGCACTCTTAACAATTAAAGCCTCGTAACATAAATGTCAAACAGTAATGGGTTAATCAACAAAAAAAAAAGGCTGATCAAGGATGGGTTAATACTAACCTTGCTCTTTTCATATATCTGTATGTTTCTAACTTTCCTACTGGCGCAAACACCACATTTATTATGGAAGGCATCTGCCTAGCACCTTGGCTTCCTTTCGTAGTCTTCAATATGAAGATACACTCAATTTAAAACATGGACCAGCCATGATCTTTTTCAATTGGCGTTTTGGAGTTTTGAATGACTCTTCTCAATCTGTTATTGTTCAGTTTTGCTTCCTGCAATCTGTGAAATGTATTCCATTTGCATCTCATCTGATGCTTATCTCAAAACAGAAATCATTATTTATAATGCAATTGCCCACAAAGAAAAATATTTACAGACAAATCAAACCTTACGACAGGATACCAACTGCATATACATTTCATAAGGATGATTTTTTTAAACAATCCAGGTGTAGTTATGATTAATGTGCTTTTTAATCACATTTTCTTACCACTGCAATGGCTTCACATTGGGTATTAGGTAATGCCACTTATGTCTGTGTTCCAGCCTGATCAGCTAAAGAGAGCTTTGCAAACAGAGTTTTTGACACTGACATTGTAATTTATGCTGCAATACTGAGGAATGGGTCAATTAAGTACACAAAAGTACGGTAGTAAACACACTTAAATAGATTATAGAAGACAGAATTTATCAATCTAGTAAGGGTTATCTGTATGAAACATATTCCATTAAAATTTAAATTGACAGAGGAGTGTCGAGGTGTCAATCAGACATGCATGGCAGCAGGTGTACATAACTGGGAACTGTCTGGGTTTGATTCTCTGGGCAATGGTCTTCTTCCTCAGTCTCAAGCTCACATTCATTGGCCTACCCCCAGCTCCCCATCCTTACCCCCAGCTCCCCATCCTTACCCCCACGTACTACTATCTGGGGTTAGTCCAGCACACCTAGCTCCACAGATGGCTAGATCCACCTCCACAGACGGCTAGTCCTGTCCCCACAAATAAACATTTTTTTAAACAGTTCTTGTTTTCACATAATATTATTTTTTAGGCAGCTTACATGTGTTCTAGCTGGGTTATCTCAGCCTTATGTACTTGATAAACACCCTGTTGTGGTAAATAATAGAATGGGCTTGATAAAAAAAAAAAAACTGGTTTTGCTTTAAAACACACCTAATATCAAAATTAAGCATTATGTGAATATGCTGGTTTTAATATATTTCCCATCACACACTTGACTTCCTCATGTATCTGTGTGTAATTGATGTCTGCCCCATTTACCCAACCATTTATTGCCTCACTTAGCAGCACCATTTAGTTTACCAGTGGCCTGCTGCCAAGGTATGAAAGTGCCATAAAGTTTGCTTGTAAGCTCACAAGATGGGTCCTCAATGACTGTTATATCTGTACATTTTAGTGGTTTTTTTATGTACTTTTTAATCACCCTATACATAAATTATTCTGTACTGCGGAATATTTTAGTGATTAATAAAGGTTAATAATGAAAACTATAATGGTGAGCTCTCTATGCACAAGTGACACTCTGAACCCTACTATCACACTATCCCAAAAGGTGACCCACTGCGGAGTGAATGAAACATTTACTACAGGAAAGGTTTCATTGTAGTTACTGCTGCTAGAGGTGGCGAAACCAAGTTTTGAGTCTAAAGTGGCAATTATTTGTTTCTTGTGACTAATTAATAGCTATAGATGGTTATGTTATTGAGTGTTTAGAAAGAGAAGGATGTATTTCATTTACAATAAAAAGTAAGAGCTGTGCGATTCACATCCAACAAACATTTGAGCCCAAAGAAGGGAAAAGAGGTATAGAGGGATTTCGTCCCAAAGAGGGATACTTGGAAATATACAATTGGTGTAATGTGCAGTCCTTTTGAGCAAGCATTTACCTAGGTTGCATAGATAGAAGAGGAACAAAAAGTCATGCCAAGGCCCTCCTCACCTGTTGTTTCTGTATGTCAGCTTGTTATGTTATACACAAATTGTTATGTCCTGTCTACCCTTTGTACAGCGCTGGGGAATCTGACGGAGCTATATAAAACAATATATAATAATCATGTCAATCCCTGCCAATATGGAGGCATAAGGGTTTATTCAGTAAATGAAAAGTTGTTTACAGTTTTCCAGCATGTTATGAAGGGTCAACCCCAGTAAGCTCGGTAAGCAAGAAGGACATAATCGGCCCTGTATATTGTATAGTTACATCAGTAAGGTTTATTGAAAGTTCCCTCACGGAGTTACCAATGATTTATTAATGCAAGCCAAGCCAGCCCTTCACCATCCATTGTATAACCAGCATGCACACTCCTTCAGTGAACACAATCCTCTGTGAAGTGCGTGCATTCCATTGTACACACTTAAATACACTAAATGCCACAATAGAACATGCCGATACCCCCAGCGCATTCATTGAAAATGTTTGGTCTTTAAGTAGTAAGTTGTTACCCTCCCTGCCTCTCAGTGGATCAGACAGAAACAGGAATGGTGAAGTATGGCTAATAGTTACCTTCCCACAGACGGGGGTACTGCTGTCAGAACCGTATAGGATTGTAGCATCAGCCATTTGTCCTGGACAAGTATAATTTTTACTAGCCAACTGCCATGGTGCTTCCCTACAGTGTGTGGAATATAGAATCCACAGAAGGAAATCAATCACTTAATGTTTACATGCCCCCCCATAAAGCTTGGAAGCATTTTCCAGGTGGGGTTCAGCAAAATTTAAAAATCACTCAATAAAAATCAATGAAAACATGGGGTTTCTTTACTGTCTCTTTGCAGCTCATGCACTTTTTAGCACTAATATTTTTAGCAATAGATTATAAGTGATAAAGGGTCATATGGAGAAATGATCTATTTACCACCTGTGTCTGGGTTCTGCCAAACAAAGTAAACAGTTTTTTATCGATACAATGTGTCCTGTGTATAACAAGTGATTCAAAGCCAAAAAAGTGGTCAAGTGACCATAGCAAACAAGGGAATGGTCTAATCAGCAGTAAAATGCAAATTGGTTGCTATGGTGATAAGGGAACATTTGAAATTTTGGTTCAAATCATTCTTTATACACACCCCCTCATTATTTACAATTATTTAAAAAATGAGGCTTCAATATTTTGTTGAAAATATGGATAATTTGCTCTCTGGGCAATAAAAAAATTGCTTATTAATGCACGGATCTCTAATATAACTACCAAGTGTCCTGATTTTGCTGGCCAGCAGCTTCTGTCTTTACAGCTTAATAAATTTCATTTTTTTTTAAAGAACAAATCTACATGTACCTCACTTGTGTACATTAGTCAATAGCAATATGGTATTTTAGGAACCAAGTTAACATTCTTTAACCCCTTAAGGACAATGGGCGGTCCCTAAACCCATTGAAAACAATGCATTTTGAGCCCGTACATGTACGGGGTTTGTCATTAAGGGGTTAATGTAGTTTTGGACCCAGGTTTTTTTTTACTATTATATATTTCTGCCCATCAAACCTACTGGTGGCCTAATTACTGGATTGTCCAAAAAAGCTGGAAATGGATTTCCGAGCAACTTTGTACATGTAGGCTGGCATAGCCATTAAACACAATTTATTCTTTTTGATGGCCATTTCACAGTATGTCTCTATGTTTTCTTTAACTGAATCTGTTATTTTATGCCTGTGTGACTCAGATTAAGGGCAGAGAGTAAACACAAGCAATTTTAACCACTTAAATAAAAAAAAGTGAAATACTGGATAATACCATTTCCCTGAGGAGTTATTTTGTGTAGTAAGCAAATGTATGTGTGTTACTATGAGCACTTGAGATCCCATAATGTACCCGTGTTCCTGAATTATCTGGTAGCAGGTGGAACATTTAAATGGATACATACACACATACATTACTTTTACTTTAACTACAGCCAGTAGACTTATCACAGGCACAATTTAATTTGCAATGAAAGCTTTTTTTCATTTTTTGTTTCTTTTCGGCACTGAAAAAAAAATGAGCAGAAACATTAGGTGCATATAATTTGGTCTCCACTATTCACTTTTCAGTTCTCATATCTTTTCCTCCTGTAGGTCTTCTCTAATAGAGAAAAATGTTGAAGTATCAAGAACACACATAAATAATGAAAATGATAATGTAGATTTATAAATTTAAATTTGATTATGCAATAAATTTATAATATCATTTTCATTATTTAAATGTGCTTGGCCAGTGTAGGTGCGCAAGCTGCTCACTCATCTATGGAAAGCCAGCCTCTAAACCTTTTCCATTTCTATGCATGCATGAGGCTAGATTCATTAAGGGCTATTAAGTCAAGTTTAGCAAGTAATTCTAGCTAAAGCAATACCACTCGTCACATCCTATGACTTAATGATCCATTTACTAAGGTAATGATATGCTTACATAACAACTAGTGTTATACTAATTTTCATGTCAGCAGTGTCATGTTAAGTTAGGAGAGCTTTGCTGTGTTGATTTAACATAATATGACATAATCCAATTGCAATGTTCTTGCATCTGTCAGTCTATCTTTAACAATATGTGGTAAATCATTGCTAAATTTTCTAACTCATATGTATCTGTTCTAGATATGTCCCCTTCAGCATACCAAGACATTTTGGACAATGCTATGCTTCCAACTTTCTGGGAACAGTTAGGGGAAGGCCCTTTTCTATTTCACCATGACTGTGCCCCAGAGCACAAAGCAAGGTCCATAAAGACATGATTGGATGAGTTTGGTGTAAAATAACTTAACCAACCTTCACAGAGCCCTGACTTGAACCCGTGGAACACTTTTGGAATGAATTGGGACGGAGACTGTGAGCCAGGCAAAAAACAAAGAAGAAAAAAACGATCACGAAGAATGTACACGAATACTCGCCCGAACCGAACACAGGAACGGGCGAATATTCGTGGAATACGAAGATTTTTTCCCCCACAAAGACAAACACCAAGAGTTGGCTTGTGCCCAAGTCTAGTCCCTGTTAGTGTTATGGTCAGGTGTCCCAATACTTTTGTGCATAACAAAGAACAAAGGGACTGATCAAGAATCTGGCAACAGCTGCAAAGGCAAAATGAGGAGCGGGGAGAAATAAGGAGAATGTTACTTTAATTTGTGGCTCGCACATGGGCACTGAAGTGCTGGCGGTACTAATCGGACTTCTTTGATGCGGATGAGCTTGGTGTTGCGGGGAAGACTTCACATGGATTCCCTACTACCTTGGTAGCAGCAGCAGGGAGAGCAAGTAAGAGGGTGTAAGGCACCTACCTTAAATGAGTCCTGGACGTCCTCTTCTTCCTCCCGGCAGAAACGCTGGCACCGCTCACTGGCACATGAAGCAGCCGCTCGCGCACGGTCGCTTCATGAGTATTTATGAGGCTGACCGCCGACTGGATTCCGCTGCGTCGCTATGGCGGCGCGATCACGTCCTAGACTTCGGGGAAGGCCCCCCCCCGGGCTATTTAAACCTCGTTCTCCCTTCCATCAGTACTCAGTTATACCGGTGCTTCCTGTATCTCGTGAGCCCCTCCGTGTTTCAAGTTACTATTATCCTGTGTATCCGACCCTGGTCTGCTTAACGGTTCTCGTGTATCTCTGGCATCCTGACCCCGGCTATCCTAAATGACTCTGAGTACCTCTGGCTTCCTGACCCCAGCTATCACAACGGCTCCTGTGTATCTCTGGCATCCTGACCCTGGTCTGCTAAACGGCTACGTTCTGACCACCCATGCTTACAGCTACACTGCCAAGCGCCCTGTTACCCTCACCAGGCCCCTTGTGCGTGTTCTGTACTGAGCAAGTGTGTTCCATTCCTGCATTCCGGATTCCTCCTGGTAAGACGAACCTCACAGAGGGTGACACCTACCTTCTTCCGTGACTTTGCTTCTCCTTAGCTCTGTGTAACAGGTTCACCAAGAGAGCTTTAGTCACTCCCAGAGATCACCCAGATATATCCTCCTGTTGTCCCCAAAAACACTTCCAGCACCAGTCAGCATGCACACCTCAGAACCCTGCTATGTGTTCCCAATAAGTAGACACAACTACCTTGAATTGAGTACAGCAAGAATGAACATTTTATTGAACAGAATATAGCATATTTATCCACAGAAACATCAAGACAACAACCAGGTTTTAAACAACAGAACAAAAGGGCTCAATCACATCAGTACATAATTGAATTACATCACACAAGATTAACAAGACTTAACTAGAACAATTTAAAAACTAACTAACATAAAGTGCAGGGAAACAATGACTATGGAAGGGAACTCCCATGGTGTGAGCAGATAGTCTTTGTACATTTTAACCTGCATTTTTACAAGGGACCTCCCACACTCCCCCCCATAGGAGGAACCATAGCCCAAATGCCCAGGCTGGATATGGGCAAGTGCCCATGAGTCTGCATAGTTCAGGGGGGTCTGTGTCTGGCCCAGCAATGTAGTTCCATCACATATATCTCCCCTTCAAAAAGAAGACTGAACTGGTGCCAGACCCCAACTGAGTCTGCAACAAGTTCAGTCGGAGAGCACAGCTCCGCAACTCCTAGAGTAGTAGATGTAGGGAAGCTGGCAAGAGCCACTTGTCCACTAACCAGTACTGGGGTGCACTTGAAGACTGGGGAATTCGGGTCCCAGGCGAGGACAACAGTTCCACTCACCAGGACAGGGAGACAGGGTCCATAATCTGTGGGTAGCAGGCTTGCTTTCCGTCCTCTCCAGTGATAGTTCTGTCACACACTCCTTCACACTCTGCATATTATTTCTTCTGTCTTCCCCAGTGGTCTGCTTGTCCCAGATCTCCTCAGCATAATCCCAGCCTGGTGTAGTAGTTCTGTGACGGGGTGAAGCCTTGACGCACACCTACTCCCCCGATGAAGGGTGAAAATTACAGGCCTCTCTCATCTTTTTAAGTGGGAGATCTTGCACAATTGGTGGCTGACTAAATACCGTATGTGCTCGATTATAAGACGAGGTTTCTTTCAGAGCAAATGCTCTGAAAAATACCCCTCGTCTTCTAATCGGGGTCGTCTTATAATCAGACCTCAAATAGAGGTCCGACTATGAGACTAAGATCCAGATCCCCCGCACCGCTGCAGGGGACCTGGATCCTTCTGTCTCCCCCCCATTTAACACTCCCCCACCGCACACACACACTCACCGGTACTTCTAATTTCCTGCTGTATTGCTGGGGCAGCGGGTTGACGTCTACGCAATCCGCTTACTTACGCTGCAGCCGGAAGGAGGTGTGGCTAGCAGCGGGGGTTGTCTGCGTCCATCGCGCAGACTTTCCCCGACTGCCAGAGATCAGAGTTCCCCGCACCGGCACCAGCACCGGCACCGGCGCGGGGAACTCTGATCTCTGACAGCCGGGGAAGGTCTGCGCGATGGATGCAGACAAACCCCCGCTGACAACTCCACCTCCTTCCAGCTGCAGCGGACGTTACCTACGCGAATCGCATAGACGTCAACCCGCTGCCCCGGCAATACAGCAGGAACTTAGAAGCACGGGTAAGTGTGTGTGGGGTGGGGGAGTGTTAAATGGGGGCATAGGGCATTTCTGGAGGCAGAGTGCTCTATGAAATGCCTTTTAACCCCCTTAACGCCACTCTGCCTCCTGAAATGCCTTATACCTCCCTATATGCCACTCTGCCCCATAATATGCCTTTTAACCCCCTAAATGCCAGAATGGGATATAGGGGTATAAGGCATTTCTGGAGGCAGAGTGGCACATAGGGGGTTAAAATGCATATCATGGGGCACAGTGGCATATAGAGGGTTCAAAGACATATGATGGGCCACAGTGCCATATTGGAGTGGCAAACCTGGGGGCAGATGTGCGTAACTGGGGGGCAGGTTGGAAAATACATGGAAATAAAAACAAAAAAATATTTTTCTCAATCATAGCTTTTATTAAAAAATGCAATAGTTTACATGAATTAACATTTACTGGTAAAACTTTTTTCCTATATGGTCGTCTTATATTCAGGCTTTTTCTTTTTTTCCTAAATTAATATTCAGATTTTGGGGGGTCGTCTTATAATCAGGGTCATCTTATAATCGAGCAAATACGGTACTTTTTTGCCCCACTGTATCATTATATACTAGGGCAGACATTGACAGGGTACAGCATCACACCTATCACTATATACTGAGGCAGACATTGACGGTGGTACAGCATAACACCTACCACTGTATACTGAGGCAGACATTGACGGTGGTACAGCATAACACCTATCACTATGTACTGAGGCAGACATTGACGGTGGCACAGCATAACACCTATCATTATATACTGAGGCAGACAATGACAGGGTACAGCATAACACCTGTCACTATATACTGAGGCAGACATTGACAGTGGTACAGCATAACACTTATCACTATATACTGAGGCCGACATTGACGGGGTACAGCATTACACCTATCACTATATACTGAGGCAGACAACGACAGTGGTACAGCATAACACCTATCGCTATACATTGACAACAGTGCAGCATAACCCCTATCACTGTATATTAAGCCAAACACTGATTTTTGAAAATTCAGCACTCGAAACCGAAAATGACCCCCCACCATAAAAAAATCTCACAATTTTATCAAAAGTAAATAAAACACCAAAATTGGACAAAAAATTAAAGAATATTAATATATTTATGATTGTTAATAGCAATCACACTCCTATCATGCCCAGGTTCTAGCATGTACTGGTTGCCTGGGCATGATAGGAGTGTGATTGCTGTTAGCAATCATATATATATATATTAATATTGTTAGCATGTGAACTCTGGAGCACTGGAGGCATAGAATCAGACATACAAATCCTGTATTTGCAGGTATACAATAATAATGTATGGAAACCCAGCTTTGCGGGTATAGATCAACTGGAAATCACATAAAAACAATAAAGGTATAGATAAAACCCCCTAAATTACAGGCATAGATGACAGCCCTGGTGTCCACACTGCCCACAGAGAACCTGACCAGCACCCAAATTACACACATAGGATTTACCATCTTTGACCCCAAACAGCCCAGCATGAGTCAACTTTGTCCCCAAACAGCCTGGAATGTGCCATCTTTGTCCCATAAACAGCTTGCCTGTGTCATCTTGGTCCCCATGGCTCAAACATCCTGCTTGTGCCATCTTTGCCTTTCCACAAATCAATTATACATCTATTTGTATTTGTGAAAGCCCCAAGGCGAAACGCTTTATTGGAGGATCACAGGGGGGACTATTTTTCACTTGAGTATTGCATTTGGATTATGTGTTTTTATTTGTTATATTGTGTTTAAAATAAATACTGCAGTTTGCATATTATGCACATTTGGCATTACTGGCACATACTGCATCCTTTGTACATATTGCTCAGTTTTGTACAGTACCATTTAAAGACTCATCCCCTACTGGATCCATTATTTTTTCCTGCTGCTATCTATATTTACGCTGGTGTTAAAGGGGAAGTGCTGCCCTCAGTCAGCACAGCGTAATCCACACCAGAGCCCGGGTGGGGGCTCTGGATTAGATCTTCACCAACAGATGGGTGTGTGATCCCAAATCACACATAACGATTTCGATTGGAGCCAGTCATATTGGCTCCACTCATGTGAGTGTTCTAGCTCATTACTTCTATTGCATTAATTTGTGTTGCACACAGGTTGCACTATTATTTGTTTCTTTTATCTTTTATGTACATCCCAGATTCTGATCGATTTTAACCCCAAAGGGGTAAACTATATCTCTTTGTTTGCTTATTTGCTCCACTCACTGTGGTGAGTTACACCACCACTATTCTCTTTTGAATTATTGTTTTTGTGTGGGACAGTGGGATTCCCACAGAGTGTTGTAGAGATTTGTACACATCTTAGACCCTGCCTTTTTACTCTGTAATTATACATCTATGATACACACAAACACATTTACAGTCACTCACCAATTCACACTTTCATTCACATAATTAATTCACACACTCATTTATTCTCTTCACACAAATCATTTACACATTCATTAATGCATTCTCACAAACTCATTATCTCCCTCATTCAGACAATTTATCCACACATTCATTCATTCTCTCACTCATTCACACAATTCATCCACACATGAATTCTTTCATTCTCATTCATTCACACAATGCCTCCACACATTAATTCATTCATTCTCTCACTCATTCAAACTGTTTATTTATATCAATATACTTACTACCCTCTTTCTCACTGTCTACCTTTCCCCCTTTTGTACCCCTTCTCACTATCTACCCCCTCTCCCTCGCTTCTCACTATCTACCCCCTCTCTTAAAGGCAAACAGGTTTTGGACTGCAGTGGGAGCGCAACGCCTTCGTCTCCCTGCCCTGCCGCGGTGCGCGCTGCTTCACTGCTGAGCGCCGGAATATGACGTCTTATTCCGGCACTCAGCATTACATGTCGGCACCGCGATGGAGTTAGAGGCCTCGCGGAGAGGGGCGCCGAGTGGTGAAGAGGCTGCCCGGGACATGTGGTCACCCTAGACTTGGCACCCCCATGATGAGCGGCACTCGGGGAGGACCGCCCACCCACCCCCCCTGTCACGTCTTTCTTCCAGGCTATATATGTTAAGATCCTTTAACCTTTCCTGGTAAATTTTACCCTGTAATCCATGAACCATTTTAGTAGCTCTTCTCTGAACTTTCTCCAACACATCTATATCCTTCTGGAGATACGGTCTCCAGTACTGTACTCCAAGTGAGGTCTCACCAGTGCTCTGTACAACGGCATGAGCACTTCCCTCTTTATACTGCTAATACCTCTCCCTATACAACCAAGCATTCTACTAGCATTACCTGCTGCTCTACTGCATTGTCTACCTACCTTTAAATCCTCAGAAATAATTACCCCTAAACCCCTTTCCTCACATGTTAAGGTTAGGACAGTAACGAGAGTGAGCGACAAATAGTCTCAAAACTAAGAGACTAAAAATGAAAAATTTTGTCCGAATGGCTTTGGGCCACGTGTGCAAATCTAATATATATACATTAGAAAAAAGTTTGGGAGAAAACTTGATAGATTTGCCCATCTCAAACCTAAGGAGAACTGAATACTCAGTCACTCCTTCTATGTGACAAAAGTGTCACAGAAGCAGTTCCACCTCATTAGGTTCCTAACAGAAGCTACACATACTGGTTGACACATCCCTAAGGTAACATTTTGTTTCTGTAAGCAGACCACATCAGCACATTGTCGCTTAAAAATGCCTCTAAATGTGCAGTCAACACTTGCAGTTTAACAGTACAAACCCAGCCATTCTGCACCCTTGTCATATGCTTTGTAAAGAATTTACAGAAGAATCATATATGCTAGTTTAAAAACCTGGCCAGTGAACATTGGAAGAAAATAAGAAAATACAGTTTATTCGCTGCTCAGTTCATAAAAAGCGAATAAAGGCCATGAAAGGCAAATAAGTGCCAAGACAACTGCCATTATTAAGCTACATTCTGCTTGGCACATGGAAAGATAATGAGTTTACAAATGAAATGACAAAACTGTAATCAAGGAAGCACAAAACTTGCCTATGATCAATCATGTTTGTTTTTGAGTGTCTAGTCACTAGGTGCAGCATGAAGATTGTATATTTTCTAGCTTATTCTGTATACCGGGCATGATTTTATCCTAAAGCTTTACACTAAAATGGTAGCAGTGATGTGATGAGTATTTGAAGATGAAATATCCATTTACTTTTGAATAAAAATGTTTTGGATAAAAAAGTAGATGTGTAAAAAATCAGAAAAAAATATAAAAAGTAAAGGAGTTTTTATTTGCCATAAATGTAGCAGATACTAGTAAAAAAATCTCACTACATATTTTTCACTTGATTCCTTAAGGTAAAAGTAAGGTCAAACTATATAGGTCAATCTATGTCATGGGTCTGCTTTACTCATAAATGTTACATATATACACGATGCTTAGATGAAAGGCATATGCAGGGAGTTTCTGAGCTTGATCTGCATACCACATGGGATAGTTATTATTAGACTTGTGCATTCGGATTTGTATGAATTGCAAATTTACAGAATTTTGGAAAATTCAGCGATTCATATGAAGCCATGTAATTGAAGCCAGACCCCCCCAAAGTGAACGAAAATAAAGCAAAAGGCTTTTTTTTGTCTGAAATTCGCAGTCCCTTTCACTCACATTCATTCTCTCTCTCATGCTCTCCCTACCATCTCTGCTGACCACTTCCACTTCGGGATCTTCTTTTTCTTCATCTTCTATCTTCTCTCTTTCATCTTCTCTCCTTTATCTTCACCTGCACGGACATGACCAGGCGTGAACTTCCACCAAAATGGTGGCAGTTTCGGTCCTCTACCGTGATCCCTTCAGCACTCTCCTCTCCAAAATTGGGCACATATACAAAGGAAAAAATACATGACACATAGCAATATATGAGAATATGCAGATGCACTCACAAAAATCTAAGAAGAGTCATCAATGATAAAACATACATTTATGAATGGCACGTAATCCTCATTCATAGAAGTGATTGCACAGTATATATATGTGCATAAACACAATCATACAAAGCTTGAATAATGCCAAAATAATGAAAATTGATTCGCAGAGGAAGAGAAGCTTTTCTGTACCTCTCTTTCTCTGTGAATCTCTCTTCATCATGGTGGCCTCTCTGAGTAATTTTGCAAAAGGATAGAGCCATGGGGACAGCCTCTCACCAGTTCCTTCAATGGGGGAGAGGGTGTGTCCGGAAGTCCTCTGCCCTTTTGCCAAAGTACCTCAGGAGGCCTGGTTCATAGAGAAGCAGAAGAAGAAAGAAGGCACTGAGAGAAGCGGATGAAGAAGGAAGACAGAAGAACAAGAAGAGACAAGAGAGGAAGTGGAGTTGCAGAAAAGAAGACAGGGACACAGAAGCAGTCAGTTGAGGCATTCATCAACACCTACCTTGGGGTGTCTGGTTTTAAAACATATATGGTTTGATGCGGTAAATTAAACTGACAGCTTCAAAGATGTCCCAAACAAGACATGGGGGCAGTATGACCATATTTTTAAAAAATTATTTTGAAATAACAATATTCTGCTTGTACGTATTGCCCTATAACTTGCGAAAAAACATAAAAACATTGGGTATTTCTACACTCAGATATTAGACTCTATTTAGCAGGGTTTTCCATTAGCTTTTGTAGCGGAGTAAAAGATTTTTCAAATAAAAGTCAGAAAAATGTATCACCATATTTTGTATATTTTTTATGGCAAATTATATGATATGATCAAAATAATGATATATAAAGAAAGCCCTAGTTATATCAAAACAATATATAACATGTGTCGGTAAATGAGTAAGAAGAGAATTACAGCTAAACATGAGCACTGCAGAAATGCCATTGTCACAAAGGGTACAAAAAATGAAAAACAATATTTTAACAATGAGATAATTGTTTTAACCTAAGTATATCTTTCTATAAATATTTTTGTTTAGACTCAGGTAGAAATGTCTAAATCTGGAAATACCATGTCTCCATTGACATACCTATTAACATCCTTAAAAATAATACCAAAGACCAGTACAATACCTTACTTGGTATTGGTAAACACTGATTAGGAAGGACTCATTAGACTGTAGCAAATAAAAAAATCTCCTATATCAAGCACTGAATATTGCTTTTCAAATAAGAGATTACAAGGTTCGCAAAATACCCCAGGTGAAATTATAGCGTTAGGATAGGTTTTATCCAACTCATTCCCCTAAGATATGTTCAGTAGGGAGCTTGATAATAATGATGCGCCAGCTCCTGCCCTTATCATGCTTACTTAAAATCATTCATGCCCAGTGAGATCATGATACATAAGAAGCTCAGTCTAAGTCAGAAACATGATGGCAGTGTAACCTTGCACTATTATTATTAAATTATTCTGGCTCTCACTGTCTAAGACAAGTGTGAGAAATTAGGTTATTAATAATTAATACTTAACATTTTGCTTATAATATCTTCCTAACCCCGTAGGCAAGGGGATATGAAATAGTATATTAACATAAATTATTAAAATTATGTATTATGTCCTCCCATTCCCTTAGTCGTGCGTGTGCATATATATAAATATTATACAACGTGAAAACCGTAAGCTGACATTTTCCACCAAATAACATTTATATTCTTCGTGACGGTTGTGCTTCTAACTTTGTGAATGGCTTTATATAAAAAAAAATTTGTTTAAAGTTCAAATGTGTTTTATGAAAACACAGTTTGCTTATGAACTGCCTGGGGTTCACTATTGTGACCTGTGAAAAATGTTAGTCACCAAATTGCCTGACCAAACTCGACAGATGTGCCAGTGGTGTATATTGTCATCAGCCCTACTGGGCTGTCTGTGCCACCTTTGCCTGCAATCAGCCTGTCAGTGCCCCCAAACAGCCTGTGCCACCTTTGCCTGCAAACAGCCTGCCTGTGCCACATTTGTCCCTAAACAGTCTACCTTTGCCATATTTGCCCCCAGGCAGTTTGTTAGTGCCATCTCTGTCCCTAAACATCCTGCCTATGCAATCTCTGCCCCTAAACAGCCTGTCTGTGCCATCTCTGCCCTTGAAACAGCCTGCCTGCGCCATCTCTGTCCCTTAAACAACTTACCTGGGCTATCTCTGCCTGCAAACAACCTGCTTTTGACTTGACAAAGGGAGGTTTATAGTTCCAAAAGCTTGTCCTTAAAATTGAATGTTAGTCCAATAAATATCTGATGCAGCTTCTTGTTGAACATAAGAATGTCGAGGTGAGTAGGGGGTGCAGTTGTAGCCCTGAGTTTTTGGTTCATGCCAGAGGAGGCCCCAATAGATTCACTCGCATGGCCCTTTAACTCCTGGTGGCAGAACGTGGCCTCCCTGCTCCAAGAGTTAAAGGTTTTTAACTTTTAAGTCTTGGAGCGGGGAGATCAGTGGTCTCTCCTGGCCAAGTTGCGGCACCAGGATTTTAAAAGTCTGTACGAGCGAGTCTACTGAGAGTCATGGGAGCTGGAGTATTATCGAACCCTAACTGCAATAAATGTTTTAAATAAATCTACCTTGTGTCTGCAGCCTGCCAACTGTGTCTCTGTTTCTGTGTATAAAGCAGCAGCTTTCAAATTTAAGGATACCAGCTAGAAGGAGAGGAAGAGAGCAGGCCAATGCACTCTGACAGCAGAGGGGTATACAGATTGAAATAAAAAAGGTTTTTGCTGACTACCAGGCGTTCATGTCTATTAAACCTACTCTAAACAGCCTACTGTTTCTCCTTCCCCTCTGGACAGTAGGATAGGCAATTTAATTATTCAAAATGCACCTGTCTTTTTCCGATTAATGGGTGAAATTTAAGTCAGAAAATTTCTAGGAGGAAGGATAACCCTTTTTGCCACCCAGCAGTGGACCTACATAAGTGTAATGCATTAACTTTTATATCATACATATTAATACAGGGTGTCCCCTAACTTCATTTCGCTTAGTGCATATGCACTGGGGTTTTTAATAAATTTAGTCTAATATCTAGTAGCTACTCGACTGTCAAAGGAAGGTTGCCCATGCCTATTGCATATTTATTAATCAAAACCTATTTTGATATTAGATTTTTTTTTATAAAGGACTGAGCTCTTGTCACACTACATTAAAGATTGTCTGCTGGTGGAACAAACAGTTGCTCCTGGAATTACAAATAAAAGGCATATTTTTACATACATAGAGCTATTTTCTTTATGTTTTTTTATTTCCAATAGAAAATGTAAAATCTAAAACACCTAAGATTTATACAGATTGAAAATGCATTTTGTAAAGAGTTTAGCTACTTGCAAAAAAGTAAGTGAAAAGGATAGGACGGTTGTAATCCACTTCCACTATTAAATATTTTGTTTTTCTGTGAGTCACTGGCTATATGTCTCTAGCGCACAAGGACATCTAGAGAATATTTTCTCTAGACTATACAGTAGATGTAACTGTATTCTACCAGTTGGCAATGATCCCAAATAAAAGGAGGGATTTGCAGGAGCCAAGAGAGTCTTCCCCATTAAAACTTTGTTTTTAGGTCAGATCAGGCCCGGACTGGGACAAAAAATAGGCCCGGGCATTTAAGCCTGAGCAGCCCATTTTTATTTATTTATTTATTGTTAAAGCCCACCCTTCATGTACCATCTTTGCATTTACTCACTCATTCACACGAATCATTAACACATTCATTAACACATTCATTAATGCAGTCTCACAAATCATTCAAGCAATTCATCCACACATGAATTCATTAATTGTCATACGCATTCACACAATTCATCCACACATTTATTCATTCATTCTCATACGCATTCACACTACCCCCTCTCCCCATCTTATCTGCCCCTTTTCACTATGTACCCCCTTCCCCACTTCTCAATATGTACCCCCCCTCACTATCTATCCCCTTTCCCCATTTCTAACCCCCTCTGCCCCTTCTCAACGCACCCCCCTCCCTCACCCTACTTACCTTGTTGCCGGAGCAAGCAGCAAGCAGCAACTGCGACCGGGCCCGCGGCAGGACCGGATTGACTTAGGGGCTGATGGAGCTGCAGCTCCAGGCCTCTACCCCTACCTCTACCTCTACGGCCGCATTAACGCAGGGCCCCTTAAGCCCACTCTAAGGGGCCGGGAAGCCCCCACCAGGGCCGGCTTTATGGGAGTGCGGCCGCACAGGGTTTAAATTAAAACATCGGGTTTTTTTTTTTACTTTATTTAACATCCTCCATGTTAAATAAAGTTTTTTGAGCTTTTTCTTGAGTGTTGGGAGGAAGGCTGAAAGCTGAAGGTTCGGTGGAAGCAGGTTCCAGAGATATGGGGGCAGCGCAAGTGAACTCTTGTAGACTGGAAAAGAAGAGGTGATGGGTGTGGAGGAGAGCCTTAGCCCATGGGATGAATATAAAGATCGAGTACAGGAATATATTTTATTTCAAAGAGCGGGGAAGAGTGGCATGCAAGAAAGATAAGCCTAACAGCAGCATTTAGGACAAACTAATAAGGAGAGAATTGAGACAGTGAAATGCCAACCAGAAGAGTGTTGCAATTGGCAAGATAGGAAATTATAAAGGAAATGAACCAGAGTTTTAGTGTATTCTTGAGTGTGGAATGGGCGGATACAAGAGATGCTTTTTAGACAGATGCTTTTTTAGGTGCAAGCAGCAGGATCTGGCGGGGGACTGAATGTGAGGGATGAAGAACAGGTTTGAGTCAAGGATGACCCCAGGCATGGGGCCTGGTTAGTGGGAAAGATAGTTGTGTTGTTAATGGTGATAGAGAATTCAGGTACTCGAGTGGCGATGGAAGAAGGGAAGATAATGAGTTCAGTTTTAGAAAGATTAAGCTTCTGGTAGTGTTGTGACATACATGAAGAAATAACAGACAAGCAATTGGTAATACGAGACATGAGAGACTGAGAGAGATCTTTATGATATTAGCTGCATATAGATGATACTGGAGGCCAAATGAGTTGATTCGTTTGCCAAGAGATGAAGTATAAAGAGAGACCAGCAGAGGGCCAAGGACTGATCCTTGGGGGACGTCAACCAAAAGTGGAAGAGGTGATGATGTCTTGCCAGAGAAGCTAACAGTGAAGGAGCGGTAAGACAGATATGAGGAGATCCAGGAGAGATCTGTATCTCAAATGTCCTTAGAAGAAAGTGAGTCACAAAGAAGGTGTTGATCAACAATATCAAAAGCATCAGAGGGATCCATGAGTACTAG
Source organism: Spea bombifrons (assembly GCF_027358695.1). Lineage (NCBI taxonomy): Eukaryota > Metazoa > Chordata > Amphibia > Anura > Pelobatidae > Spea > Spea bombifrons. The sequence continues at coordinate 37,730,275 of NC_071087.1, read as the reverse complement.
AAGGGTGAAGAGGAGAGAAAGTTAGTAAGGTGATTGTACACAATCTGTTCAAGCAACTTAAGAGGTAAAAGGAAGCAGAGTGATAGGGTGGTAGTTAGTCGGACAGATGGAAGGAGTTTTTAGAACGGATGTTATTAGCGCATTGTTGATACAGTTCCAGATGATAGAGAAAGATAAAAAGTTGGTGGAGTGGGGATAGAGATTTTGCAAGATGTGATGGGGTCAAGGGGACAGGCTGTTAGGTGAGAGGAAGAAAAAAGAATGGTGAGCTCTTTTTCAGTTGTAGGGGAAACTATTCTTGGTGTTGCTGTTTTTAATAATAGCAGGAGTGAAATTCACTGTGCTTCATACTCAAAAAATTGTGTTGTATTTATTCATCATGCCTGCATTTGCTGTTAGTATTTTATCTGCTCTAGTGCACATATTGAAAAAAGTGTGTTCTTAAGGAATTATTCTTGTAATCAGGCACATGATTATAGTCTTCAAAAAGTCTGCAAATAGCCTTTATGAATAATGAATTAACTCACACTGCATGATCATTCAGGCAAAAAATAAGCTCCCAAAAGGACACAGATTACATCTGAAGGTGATGTGGCAAGAAGGTGTATATGCCCATGTAACACAAATTATGAAAACTTTTATTTTGTTAAAATAGTGGAAGGTGTTAAAGTAAGCTATAACAGAATAAAATAACTTAAAATATAGTCATAGCATCTATAGTAGTGTAATTACGCAATTTGGTCTAAATGTAATATAATGACCATAACAAACAAGATGTCAGGGTTTTTATATAGAGTAAAATTTACTTTAGGTATTAGACATGTGCAAACGGGCAAAAGATGATTCGGGCAAATTTTTCGGTTAGCTTTTGGCCCATTCGTTTTTTTGGGCAACGAATTTGGTTGCCCGGTGCCCACATTCACTCTCCCATACTCTCACTCTCTCATTCTCATTCTCTCTCTTATGCTCTCTAAATGTTTGACAATCTTCTCTGCCAATCACTGCCGCCGCCCACTTCTGCTTCCGCATCTTCTTCTATCTTTTATCTTCTCTCTTGTCGTTTCTATCTTCAATCTGCTATCTTCAATCTTCTATCTCCGTCCGCATCCCCGCAAACAAAAGCCAATGAGAACTTCTGCCAAAATGGCAGCGCTTGCAGTTACGCTGTCAGGAACCGGACAAGCAGGTTGGGTAGGAGTCCAGTAGCAGGGGATACTTGGGGGTCTGTCTTTACCCCACGATGCCTCATAGCTGAGGGATGATACAGACAGAAGCAAAGGAAGACACCAGAGGCAAAATACTAGGAACTAGTCTATATTGAGGAAACTGGCAGGGCAAGTAAATACAGGTAATAAGTCTCTTTAGCAGGAAGCCCACTGGCAGGGCAGAAGGCAGGAAGCCCACTGGCAGGGCAGACGGCAGGAAGCCTACTGGAAGGGCTAAAGGCAGGAAGCCCACTGGAAGGGCTAAAGGCAGGAAGCCCACTGGCAGGGCAGAAGGCAGGAAGCCCACTGGAAGGGCTGAAGGCAGGAATCCCACTGGCAGGGCTGAAGGCAGGAAGCCCACTGGAAGGGCTGAAGGCAGGAAGCCCACTGGAAGGGCTGAAGGCAGGAACAATACAGGGTCAGGTACAGGGCCAGAGCAAAGCGGTCCTCACACGTTAATTCCAAGGTCCTGACTGAAGGACAGGGCAGGTTTATATAGGCAGGCTAATCCAGGAAACCAGGCACAGTTGCTAGCAATAATGAGGTCTGGGTGCTCCAGAGAGTGAAGGGTGGCCACAAGTGGCTGCTGATAATCCTTGAGGGTATAGAATCACAGCATGGTCCAGGCTGAGTAGGTTGGTGTCCGACATATGCTCTCCAAGTTGGGAAAGAGGATGTAAGCAAAAGCAATATAGCGGCGTGTCTGGTGATGTCCTCTCCTTGATCCTCTAATCGGGGGAGAGGCTGTCAACAAAAGTGCCGTCATTTTGCCCTCACTTTAACGTTGGGCAATATGATGGCGCATCTGGTGATGTCCTATCTGCGATTCTCCAATCGGGGGAGTGGATGCCACTGCAAGCAAATTGTGGGGGATTGATGGTTGATCCCTGCTGGATTAAAAAGATTAACCCAATAGTACCCTAAATAAATAGGGCACAGGTAATTGCTGACGCTAGAATAATGGCTCAAAGTCCATTCTAAACTGTCTTTGTCTTCCATATGCAAAAATTCAGTGCTGTTTTTCATTGATACCACAATGATAAGGCCAAAGTGCTTTGACACTTGCACCTGATGAGTCACAACATTAGTTATATTTTCAGACACAATGGTCTCATGTCAGAACAATACACTACTGCAGAGGTGACAGAGCCTGCTGTTTAATAGAGTAGCTTTGTTATCTCCCAGAACATCACACAAACATATGTTGACCTGCAGGGTGCTATCATCTCAAGGACAACATCACTGTAGAAGCATATAAGTTGTATATAAAACAAAAATGTCCTTCTTTCAAAAAGAAAACATGGTGTGGAAACAAAATAATTATTCCAAAGGATCCTAAAGTCTGCTAAATAGATAGTGATGTGCCTCTCCATGAAAGGGACACTAACAATATAGTACCAAGCTACAGACCCGTATTCCTGTTCTATTCTGAGTGCTACAGACAGGAAATGATTACACCTTTCGGACCAACATATTAGCTACCAATGTTGGACCACTTTGTTCCTGATCCATGTTCTTTGTCTTCATTTATTGAAGGAATAAAAAAACTGAATGGAGCTGCTGTTAAAGGGGAGTAAAGGGATTGTCCAAGGTCAGCCTGAGAATTAAAATCAGCTCTGGAAATATTGAATACCAACCCCATATTTCATGGTGCCCTTTTTTGGGCACACTGCACATGTTAGGTTCTGGCCCCAATATTTTTTGTTTGGAATAGGGAGAAACACTGCATTTTAGAGTTTATTAAAAACACATTAGTCTTATTAAGATATATATGAAAACAAATAGTTTCTAATATCGCTGTGTCTACAGTATGTATGTGTATGTATTATTGTAATGTATTGTACTGTATGTGTATGTTGTAAGAGTGTATGCATGTATGTTAGTGGGTATGTGTATATGTATGAAGTTTATGGTGTTAGAGCATCTGTATGTATGTATGTGTTAGTGTAGAGCTGCCACTGATCATCATACCCCCCAACATCCGAATTCATTTCAATACCCAACACAATCTTTAGCCTCCAACCACCATATTCATACCCCATCATCATATTCCTCCCTATCATCATTTCTGCCCCCGCCACCTCACTAGCTCACCTCCTCCCTCTTGCACTCCCTTACCTCATTGGCAGCCTCGCTTTTACCATGGGGTCACATCTGCCAGTCAGTGATGCGCCTAGTAGGATGTCATGTTTTATACATGTGCAAGCAACCGCCGATGCAGCTTCAAGGACAAGATCTATTTTACTTCTGCAGTTTCATTAATGGCCGCGCATATAATTAGAAGGCTGGCCACAAGATCGGTCACAGGGGAGACGGCCTACCGGGAAATCTCCTGGTATTCTGGTAGGTCAGTTCATCCCTGTGATTTATCTAGTACCAGGGCCGCTGAGGAAGGGGAACCCTGTATGTAGTATTAATAGAATTAGATGCCAGAAATAGTCGTTTACTAATATTATATAAGAGTACAGGTAGCCACATGATATCTATATGAAAGACAGAGTTCACAATATGTGAGAACTCATCAAAATAGTCACATATAGGGACAAAACAAAATCACTATTAATCAAAGGCCATGAAAAACTGAAAACAAAGGGTTAAGGGTTCATGTAGTCAGCAAAGCCCAAAGCCAAAGGTAGCGGCAGTATCCAGCAGTGAGCAGGACAAAACGCAACTAGTGAATGAACAAACTCAGTACTAAAAGTCCATGACTTAGGTATGTGGAGCATTTCGAAACTCCATGCGTAAGCCAAGTTTTAGTTAACTTAGGACATTGTTTTATACTTTACCTTATGTTACCAGTTTGTTCGGTAAATCCCGTACATTGTATGGGCAGATCGGAAATATTTTACGTAGTCCGGATGTATGTATGTAGAAGATATGTAAGTTGGGGTCCATCTGTATAAAAAGATCCTTGATTAGAACACCTAGATAACAGGTGACAATAGGTAATATAATGTAAAAATTAGGTGTAACTCACATGAAATGCAACTGGAACGCAACTGAAATGGATATGGAATTTAAGTGGAAGGCAGGTTGAAGTAAACTTCCCTTCTATACTTGGTTAAATCCCTTTAAGTAGTTAAATTTAAAGTTAATATCTTTCAGACCTAGTCTGCATTTAACAACTTAAAAAAAAAAATTCATACGACTTTTGTTACTTTGCCTTCGGTATATGGTATCCCTTGCATCAGTTCATCAGATTCTCGTTCTTGAAGGGATGCATACATTGGAAAATTCATCTATCTACAAATATTCACAGTACCATACCATATATATTATCTCACTAAAGAAAGTAATATAACACAACTAATATTCTCACTACATTTTAAAGGTCTGAAATCATTGGTGTTCGAGTCTCAATGAAATTGACTGTTTCTTTAGGAGATATGTCATGTGGTTTCATGTTTTAAGTTGGAAAATTAAAAAATAACTTTCAGTTGACCTTCAAACCGATTCACCAGAAGATGCTTGATACCCCACAATGTTTCACCATTCAGAAAGCTGATCCTTTATACTGCACTGATTAAATATCTTTTCATATATTTTCCTTTATTGTTCCTTATTGTAAATTAAGTTCAAAATGTCTAATGTGTCAGTTTGGTCATAATCCTATTGTTTAGGTCCTTAAAATGTCTTGGCTGTTCATGGGTAGTAACAGTGTGCGGTATGTTTATTTTACAAATCCTACGGCTTAATCTCCTTTGCTAAAGTATAGTAGAAAGTATCTTTGCAAAATTTTAAGAAATTATATGAAATAGTTCCCTAAAATATGAAAGGCATTTTAAAATAGTATTAGTGATGTTAAGAACATTAAATGCTAAATCTTTACTGAACAATAACCTGCCAGAGAACTCATCTTAAATTAATACGTGGTTGTCTGTACATTACTTCCCACAGGTGGTTCTGGCATAACCGCAACCTTTTCATGTTCTTTAGGAGATATGCCTGCGGGAGTGTTATGCGGGAGTGTTATAATGTAACAATGTGTAAAATGCAACAAGTATATGTAATTTACAAAGCTTTAGCAGAACTGCAATTTAGAACACCAACTTTCATGTAATACCGGTAATCTAAATCAGTGACTGTAGCCATCATCAGATTAATCCATGGATGAAACGCTATTTAATTTAGATCACAAAAAATGCAATTTATTCCTATTGTTTAAAAAGAAGATTAGTGGAAAAGGTGGAGATCTGGCTAAAGAATCTTCTCTGTTTTGGAGTTGAGGACTCCCTGTTTTTTCTGTCTCTTTTGAATGGACTGTTGATACACTGCATTCGAGAGAAACAGGAGCTTAAAAACATGGCATATATTGACACGCACTAAATAACTTTATATTTTTACTGTCAGAGGCTGACCAAAGGACTTTGCAAAGGGCAGATCCAGGTCAGACTGGGCCTTTGTAAAGGATTTTGGGAAGTGTCAGAGAGATGGAAACTCAGTGGGGCCACGTAACACAATTTTTTGTGACCCCACAGTAAAAATGAGGCAGCCACAAAGAAAGCTGCATGTGATGTAAGGGGATGATAGAGGGTGAGAGAGGGAGTAAGTGAAAGGGTAAGGGAGGGAGTATATATGTAGGTATACGTGTGTGTTAGCATGACTGTGTAGGTCTGTGTAAGCGTGAATGTGTTAAAGTTTATGTCTGAGAATTACATTACACATAAAATGAATGTCTATGTGTAAGTGTGTGAGCATGGATGTGTATGTGTAGGAGTGTGTAAGCATGAATGTGTATGTGTAAACGTGTGTAGGCATGAACGTGTAAGATTGTGTTACAAACACAATTTTTTTTACTGGTCTTACATGGCCATCTGGCAACACTCTACAGCTGAGTGCATTGATTTGGTATATCAGTAAATGACATTTGATTCTTCATGGTATGGTATCTGGTATGGAGTAACATGCACAGGCAATCAGACACCAATGCTTCCCAGTGAAGATTGGAAAATGCACCTAGGTACACACAAAACAGGTTAAAAAGCTATGATGTATGTGTAGGATTATCTTAAACAGAACAGGAAGATATAGTGTGTTTGAAGAGAAGAAAGAATGAAAACAATGGAGCAGGCACTGAATTTGAAATAATTCCTAATCCTTACTAAAGGTTAATACATTTTCCTCAAAATGATATCTGGTTTTATATTAAACCAGTGCTGTGTTGTTATTTACATTAGCATAGTGTTAGAGGCTTTCTATGTCAGTTGGTGCCCTCTTTGTTCCCAGCGTGACAGGGTTGAGAGGTGGGAGCCAGCCCTATCCAGGTGAAAGTCATGAACCTGCACGGCCATGTTTAAAACATAGTCTCAAAAGGCATCTGAGAATCTGACATCAGGGAGAGTGGAGGCAGTTAGACCTGAAATCCTGAGGCCCTGTAAAAAAGGTACTGTTTACAAAGAAAAGTCTGTAACCTGCTGTGATTGTGCTGTTTATGACTGGGGACTGGATTAGCTGGCCAGATGGACAGTTGGAATATATTGTTTAGTTAGTCTCCCAAATGGAGTAGGACTTTGATTTCTTTTGTTTGGGTATTCATCACATTGTGACAGAAGCTCTGTTTGCCTTGAGGAACCCGTTAATAAACTATGTTAAAGCTTTTAACTGATTGTATTTGAGTTTCTTTTTAAGAACATGGCCAACCTGCTACATTACCTACTTACAAAATCATAAAATGTATGAATCATACCAACGCTTGTATTTTTTTAACCTATTTCTTGGACTATTTTTACAGCGGCATATTTTTATGTATGTTGAAATCATCAGCATTGTGTAATATAACCGTTCGAAGAAAAGTTACTTTCTACCTCTCATTATGAACATTATGACTCATTGCAACCGAAGCGCTTATATTCAGACTGATATTAAAGTGAATCCCCCAGTAAATTGCTCACTTTCTGCTACCTGCGCAGCCATAATAAGGAACGGTCCTCATGTTGACTTTACAGCAATAGATTTCATGCTGATATGTCAATTAGATTCCACTAAATATATTTGGTAGAAAATAGCCATTTGATTCCCTGTGTGCTATAATCCTTTAGTTTTTATTTTCAAGATTTATTTACCGATACCTTTTTCAAGTGCATGCCGAGTATTATCAGTTTGGCACTTTGAAGGCCTATGTGTTATATAAAGGGATCACACACTATATATAGGGCATGAATGCAAGCTCCAATCTTTAGTAGGCAGAATAATGTGTTTAGTGTGATGTACCTACATCATGTAAAGGATATTTTTAGTTCCCCTTGAAGTCAAAAGAACACTTTCTGTATATGCACCTTGAGGTGTCCTATTAGTACCCCTGGAACTTTTTTGTGATACAGTAAGCCAGAAATGGATCATGGTGGCGGTATGTGCACATGTTCAATACTGTTCAATCCATCTGAACACATCCCCTCCAATGTAAACAGCTGGGGGACAGGGAAAGATTCATAATCTTTATCAGCAAATTCATAAAGCAGATTCTAATGATTATTAGATCTGGACAGATTGTTTAACACATAACTTTTCAACTACAAACAAGACAGAGAGGTACTAGTCCCCTATTGTGTACAGTCTTTAATCATTATGTAGGAGGGGCAGATGTCATCTGAAATATTATGGACCTCCATATGTTGGCTCAAATATGAGATATGGTTGGGTGGGCAGAATGCCTTAAAATGAATGCTTTACAATGTCTTTGGGCTGTCTCACAATAGCAAATATGAGGAATTTCCAGGACGTGCGTTTGCAGTTTAAAAAATGTATTCGGCAACGGCAAAGAGCTAGGGTTTTATTTTAATGCCTGCAGTTACTTCTGTGGATGGAGGAATTGGGAGTCCCAAGTATGTTAAATTATAATGTGGCCTCTTTATTCATCCAAGTTCCCCTAAACAATTAGTGCGGCTGCACCTGGAGAACGCCCTTCTTACTCCATATACAATTGCTCAGTTGATTTGGGCTTGAAAACATTTGCATCCTCAGCTCCATTTGATGTTGTCTACTACTCAGTCCTTGCTGGTGGTCTGGGACAAATGTAAAATGCTGATTCATTCCTTTCCCTCTGTCAGCAATAAGGATTTCCATGTATGTAGGTAGTGTGTACCGTGCACTGCAACTACCACCTAAACCCCACCAAGTAACGACACGGAGACTGAAATTGGATAAAGCAGGCCACAGCATATTTTATTAACAACAACCACAAACACTGTGTTGGCCTAAACACCATAAACCAATAAACATAAATACACAACAAACCACACAATAAATACTAAATACAAATATACAAATATACATAACACATAATCCATAATACATTCAAACATAACCAACACAGGAACAGAATTAACCCCGTCCTTGCCTGCCGCTCACTACTGTACAATCCAGACCACAGGTACTCACCTCCCTCCTCGTCCAAACAAAAAATGACAGCTAACTTCCGCTGTCCCACAACCACTGCTAACCACCAGCCGTCCATAAGCTCGGTGGGCACGTCCAATAAAAACACCAGAGGTTAGGGGAGGATTGAGCCTTCCATCACACCAGCATCCAAACTCCATCACTTACCAAAACCAGACCGGCAAGGGCACACAAACCGCCAGCTGTGACAAAAGAAAGAAAGTTAGTACATAAAATTAGGCAGGGAGGGTGGGAAGCAGGTAAGTCTGTTGGCTGTCTCAGGAAAAGTGACAGTGACCGGGGTCACCCAGAGGGCACCCTTTATCCCCTAGGGACTCCCGCCCCTACATTTACATACCCCAATCAAAAACATACATGCCCCAGGCATGCACTCACCCACACACATACATGCTCCCTGTCCATTTAGCTACGCTGATTCCCAGGGGCATTTTCAAATGTCTGTATGGTGGCTTGGGTTGAATTTATTTAGGTGGCAAATGAATGTCCTTCGTTGAGCTACATGACCTTTTGATATCCTTAATAGGGATTATACATACCATCAGATATTGAATTCCATACAGGGCCCTTAAGCACTGAATTTAATAATATTTCTCATAACGATCTGTTACCCTATTGTGTTTGAGAGCCCCAGTAGTGCCTAAAGGGATTTTCTTCCGCTTTTCTTTTTTACTGTTGCCCCTTCTAAACCAAAAAAATGTTTTATAGTACAAGAGTGCAAACACTATTTTTATAATACTCATTTTTATAATAATAATTTATAATATATTTTTATTGTGTCACTCATTTAAAAGTGTTATAGGTGCCATGCATGTGTTCATTTATTAAACAAACATTGCTATGACAAGGTGTTATATTATACAATGACACCAAAGATGCTCTGAATCAGAAAAGTATAAAACACAGACAAATAAACAAAGAAAAATGATACAGACGAGCAAATTCTTATGGTAAAATGAGGTACCTGATCCTGACTTGTTCCTGACTTGTTTTTGGCTTTCTGTGTACCTGATCCTTACTTGTTCCTGAATTGTTCCTGGCTTCCTGTGTACCTGATCCTGTATTGTTCCTGCCTTGCGCCCTGTCCAGTGAGCTTCCTGCCTTGTGCCCTGCCCAATGGGCTTCCTGCCTTGCGCCCTGTCCAGTGGGCTTCCTGCCTTGTGCCCAGTCCAGTGGGCTTCCTGCCTTGTGCCCTGTCCAGTAGGCTTCCTGTCATACGTCTGTTTTCTTGCTAAGAGACTGTTTAACCTGTATTTGCTTGTCCTGCCATAATATACAATACATAGCATTACCTGGAATTCTGACTGTGGTGCATTCCTTTGTGCCTGTCTGTCTTATCCTTTGGTTACCATGCATCGCCATGTGCAGACAGAACCCCAGGTATCCCCTGGAATGAGGCTCCTACCCAACCTGATTATCTGGGCCCTGACAATAGGGGTATAAAGAAAGGGGAGATATAAGGAGCAAAGGGAGACATAAAGAGAAAGAGTTGAGATGAGATAAAGAGAAAGGAAGAGATAAAGGGTGCAGGGCCGGCCCTACAATGGAGCCGACTGGGGCAATTGCCCCAGGCGGCACTTTAGAAGGGGCGGCACTTTGCCGCCCCAAGCGCTTTTTTTTTTGTTTTTTTTTTGAAGCGGAGGAGAGAGAGAGAGGGGCACCGAGTGGTTTTCGCTTACCCGCTCGGCGCCCCTCTCTCTCTCTCCTCTGCGGCGAGTCTCCCTGTTCGGTCTCGGTGCCGGCTTGTAATGCAGAGCGCCGGAAGTGACGTCAATTTCCGGCGCTCGGCATTACAAGCCGGCACCGTGGCAGAGCAGGGAGACTTGCCGCAGGACTGTTTAAAGGTAAGTACCGGCGGGGGGGGGGCGGCATTTTAAACTTCGCCCCAGGCGGCGTTAAGTCTTCGGCCGGCCCTGAAAGGGTGGAATAATAAGAAAGGGGAGAGATTGACAGGAAGGCATGGACTGTGTGTTTATGTTTTGAAAGTGATTCATTCTCACTCATTTTAGTCCAGGCAGACTATTTAGCATTGTTTTAAATAAAAATAAAAAATAAGTCTAATCTGAGGGCAGCAACTGTCAAAATGGCTGCCATGAAGCATGTCTGTGCCTATCCCTGTTTGTGGGTTCTGTAGCAATAGGATCCAAATTCTACAAAATGATTTTGATAAATTTAGCGTTTCGTACAAAGTCACCAAATTGAAGCAACAAGCTCATAATTTTCCTCTAATATGTGGGCTCACATTCTCCTTCACTCTCTTTCTCACACTCTCTGTTTCTCTACCTTCTCTGCTGAAAACTTCTGACGACCACTTCCACTTCCATATCTTCTTCATCTTCTATATTTTATCGTCTCCCTTCTCCTCTCTCTCTTCTGTCTTTGTCTGCTTCTCTGGATGGTGGCCCTTGCGGTGACATCCTCTCCCCAATCCTCCAATCTGGGGAAAGGACATCACCAAAAGCAACATAGTTTTGTCCTAACTTGAACTCAGGGCAATTTGGCAATGCATACGGTGACATCCTCTCCCTGATCCTCCAATTGAGGGAGAGGGTGTCACCGAAAGTGCTGCCATTTTGCCCTAACTTGAACTTGGAGCAATTTGGTACTGTTTCCTGTGACATCCTGTCCCCCATCCTCCAGTTCCCACCAGTTTATGTTCACGGAAGTATAGACGAAGATAGAAGATTAAAGATAGCAGATTAAAGATAGATGATAGAAGATGAAGATGCGGAAGCGGATATGGTCGGCAGAATCAGAAGTGGTCGGCAGAGAAGGTAGGGAAAACATTTAGGCATTGTGAGAAAGAGAGAGTGAATGAGGGTGTGAGAGTGAATGTGGGCACCGGGCAAAGAATTTAATTCCTGAATAAAAAATTCCCCAAATTTTCGAACTGAATCGGCAGGGAACGAAATCGGTTGCCCGAAAACAAATGGGCAAAAAAAAAAAAAATTTAAAACATTTTCGAATTGTTTTTGGCCCATTTGGATGTCTATTAAAGAGTATCGTGGGCTAGTGCTGTAAGTTTAATGAAATCAAGGGAATAATTGGCTTTGATCCAAAGGTCACTGTGGCTCATTTAGCTAGAACAATTTTAAATTTTTCTCATGATTGGTGAGGTGAGATCAAAAGAAAAAGGTCTCGCCAAAAGACCCAGATTGAGGCCTTGGAGATGACCGCCCATAGCTCTGGCTTATTCCCACTATCTAGGGTGGGAGGAAGCCCTTCTCCCATTTAGAAATTTATGCAAATTCCCTTACAGGTGAGTGGGAAAGAAAAAGAGGGAAAATTGTCAATATAAAGCCCTTTGTATTCACCCAATAAGAACACGCTAGTTAAAAAACTAAACTAAAATCGACTGAGTCGGAGAAGTGGGAAAGCTGCATTTCCAGGTGAAAAGTTCTATGTTGGAAGTCTTCAAATGTACAAACATAGAAAGTTAACAATAAATGTTAAGAAATATGGAAATGTTACATGTCACCAATTATAAATCAAATACCAAAATACACTGAGCTATTAATAGATTTACTTTTATAGTTTTTTGCATTTTCCTTGCCAATTGTCATTAATCCTGAGATACATTTTGTTCAGTTAGCCTACTTCGTTTTAGGCCTATGATAAGTGCAGGGGTTTTTAAAGATTGTTTTTGTTAGAAAATAGAATTACAGTACAACTTCAGATGTATGACTCATTTGTAGCTTTGCTTGGAATCATTTTTAAGCTTTTGTTGAATGTATCACATTTCTGTATTTATTGACCAGCATGCTCCAAGGAACAAGAGTGCATTTGTAAGCAGTTTTTCATGTCATCTGGGGCACCGAAAGTTTTACTGACACAAATGTATATTATATCCACAGGCATTGTGAAGGTGAGTTGACCATTCGTTAATTTGACAAATAGCTTACAATGTACTTAAAGCTGACCTCACTGCAAAATGGCAAATGTGTGTTTTTGGTGACATTATAAAAAGAGAAATAATCCATTTGATAGATCATATATATTACCGGTTGGGGAAAGCTAATGGCAAAGTGATTGCTGTTTAGGGAAGAAAGACTTTTCTTTGAAATGTGCTATTCACATTATAACATTTTGATTTTTACCAAATATTTTAAAAATTGTATTAGAGTCAAAATGTAAGCATTAGATAAATTACTATGAAAACGTAAGGCTTTTCTCTTAAAGTTAATAATTTTATTGAAATGAGCCAATCATAAGTTACTCCTTAGAACTAACTCGCTCTCCACTCATGATTTCCATGTTTCTTCATAATAATAGCTTTTAATATCTATATATTATGAATGCCATAAATGTTAGTTATGTGATCTTAATGCTGCTTCAAGTAGTCAGATGAAACCTTGGAGGTTGGAGGCTGTCCCAATGAAGACAAATATGTAATTAGACTCTTAGCCAATACAGTGATATTTTTCCCATGGAATCAAGTTCCGGTTTTACGTTCATTCAGTACTTAAAGGACAGTGTACTTGTGCATTCTGATTTATACAAACTTGTTTTTTAACGAAAATTCCCTTTTTCTTCTATTCCTAGGAATCTCCAAAAACGAAACTGACTAATATTATTTGTAAAACCACCGGAATTTCGTTAAATCTGTTAAATTAATTCATTTTTCTGCTATAGATGAATCATCTCTCCCATTCACACTTTTCCAGTGGCCAGAAAATACCAGATGTTGCTTTATCTGGGGTCATACAGCATCAAACAAGCTATACAGTATCAAATTAGCATTTCTGGCAGCATTCACAAAAAATGTGGTTAAGATTCAGAGTGGGTACATGTGTAAAGCATTCAGAGCCCAATCAATCTAACAGGTGCTGCTTTTTAAGTATTGGCAAATGCGAACTCCACAGGACACAATCAAGAGGAAAAGGGGGCACAGACAGGACCGGGGGACAGAGAGAGAGAGAGAGAGACGTGTTTTTGAGCAACAAATTTTGTTTCTGAATTTAACATTTTCAGATTTTGACAGGAAACAAAATTAGTCGGATGAAATCGAATAAACCAAAAACGTAACAAGTGGCAGACACTACCAGCTTGTGTCGTTTGCATAATGCATTTATTCAAAGCAAGCTATTCTGAAAAAGATGTCTGATGCTTTCAGACATTGTGGCTCCCTAAATGCAACCCCATAAAAAAGAACTATTTATTAAAGTAATATGATTTTGTGAGTAGTGATTAGCACACATATTTTTGATGCACATTCCCTCAGGATGTGCTAAAATGGATGTTAAGTGGATAAAACTGTAGCGCTTACATAAAATGATTGTAAGTGTCATTTCTTATCAGTATGCATTCAATTCAAAATATGATTGTTAAAGCATTGTAAGTGTTGCACAAGCATTAAAGCAATTATTGTAATTGAATTTAAAAATACAAATTATTGCAAATATTTAATCTTTCAGTCAAAAAGTTGTGATGACTTCTTTCTTTTGTCCAGTTTCAATTGAATTTTTTAAATTGTCACAATCAAGCCTTCTAAGTTGAGGTAGTTTATATGGTGTTTTACAAAGGTCACATTGAGTTTCTGAAATTCTGAAATGTTGAGATTCTTAAATTTTACTGTCCCTCTAAAAGACATTGATCTCGTCCAGGTATCCCAGCAAAAGTACCCTCACCTATCATCATACTTGGGAACTCTCCAGGTTTGACCCGGAGATTGCCAGGTGAGTGCTGCTCCTCCGGTACTCCGGGTCTTGATACGCCCCGGGGTCTTGATACGCCCCGCTCCCCGCCCATTTCCCCTTTAAATGGGCGGGCTCGACATCAGCGGGAGTGCCCCCGACATCAGCGGGAGCGCCCCCGACATCAGTGAGAATGCCCCTGACGTCAGCGGGACCACTCGCCGACTTCAGCGGGACCGCCCCGGCGTCAGCGGGGCCGCCCCGACATCAGCGGGACCGCCCACCAACGTCACCGGGATCGCCCACTGACGTCAGTGTGCAGTCCTGGCCACGTCCCGCAAGGGAAGGCTCCGGGTAGCCGAAGCCAAGAAGGTCCAAGGTATGCCTATCATATGAACACACTAAAATAATTATGATTGTTCCCCTTATCAATAAAATCTATACTTTTGAAAGGGTTAGCATATCTGACCAGACTCCACTGATGCTGCATTCCCTTGCTTGTTAAGACTTGCAAAGCAACTCCTATATTTACTAACAATACACTACATGATCTGGACACTGGAATCTGGAGCAGTATAAATGTGTTCTCTGGAGTGATAAACTGCATCTAGAAGTCGAAGAGGGGCAAATTTGAGTTTGCCAAATGCCTATTAAATTGTTTTCTGGAGGATGGATAATGGTTTGGAGCTGTTTTTAAGCAAAGTGACACTGAAACATACTCGCTCCATCATACTTTACATCTCTACCACAACTCACACCTCTGTCACTTACCTTCCCAGTAGCTCTTGCTGTGGGTTCACTTAACACCATGTTACATGACCCAGCAAAAAGTGAAAGGGGACCAATTAGGACAGCACAGGATGTTTGATCCTGATTATAATCTTTTATTTATAAAACCTACATGTATTAAAAACCAGAGTAAAAAACTACAACTACTACAAAGACAAGCAGATACATTAGGTAAAGAAGGTTCTAAATGCAAACTTATAATCAAGAGAGGATGTGGTGTAGAAATACACAAGGTATAGGGAATATGAAGGGTCAGAAAAATAGTGATTTGGAGAAGCTTAAATGTGTATGGTGGGGAGTGAAAGGTTTCAGTGTATGTCAGATTTAGCTGTTTTTTTTTTTCTCCTCCTCTATTTATGTTGGGTCTCATGTCTCATGTCATCAGTACACCTGGGAAATCTCTGGGTTTAACACAGAGTCTCCATGCTACTTATTTTTCTGGGGAAGGGAAATGGTTTTTAGCCATTCCCACTCCTCACCCACTTCCCCTCTTCCTTTATACTGTTTGCGACTAGATCTGCTCCACTCAATGCTAGCCATGTCCCACATACATCTACTTCCACAGAAGAGAGCTCTTGGAAGCCTTCCCAAGCATGGTACATGACAACCCATTGTCCTTAAGAGGCTAAAGTGCCGCATTTCTTTTTGTTTGGCACGCATCAAATAAGCCAGCTTACCTGTATCTCTGGAAGTGCCAATTCTCTTTTGAGTTACTTTATGGTTGACCTTGGCTAAAGCTTACATTTGTGCTTCCTTCTCGTTTCTCTAAGGTAATGCTACTGATTTTTTGTTAGATCTCAGTGTGTGTTTGACTGTGAGTTATGTGCTCCCTTGGCTACCCTGCTAATGTTTCTATCATAACCTTACTGCTGCTCTCTAGACTGATAAACTGTCCTACAACCTCCTTTCACCTACATTCCACTGTCTGGTGGGCAGCCACACCTCAGAGGTCCCTTTGGATGTACCTTAGCTTTGGTCCATCTAGAGACTTTTCTTTCAAACATTTTCCAAAGCCAATTTAACAATGCAGACCTATTTTTATAGTATAACAATACATACCTGTATATAAAGCTACAGCACTTTAAGTGGTTACCTGCTGTGAGTGTTTTACAAAATGCTTTAATGGGTAAAAAAAAATATTTTTTGATCATTTTATCTCTGACAATATTCTCCATAGAATAGTTGCAAATGGCCCAGCTACCTCTTCATTATCTAGCATTCCAGGAAGAGCCCTAAATCGTAGAATTGTATTACTAAAGAGAAACCCAAAAAACCTTTTAAATATTTCACTTTGTACCATTGGTACATAATACTGTGACATAATTTAGTTATGTGCATTATTAAGAAACACATGTAGCAGCATCAAAACTATTTTTGTTTATTTTGATTCTTGTTAAATTATCATTTGAATAATTACCAATTTAGCTAGAATACATAAATCTAACATTTGTTAACTATTGCTTTGCACGTCTATCATGGAATATCCACCTAAGGTCACATATTCACATAGTAAACGCTTCTGCATTGGATGGCACAGGCATTCACAAACCTGTGGATGTTTTATCCCGTACTCAATGGACCACTATCGATAATTCCTCTCACCAATCCCAGAGATCCCAGAAAATAAGCAGCACTAACGTCTATTCTGGAATTATTTTCCACTATTAGATTTATTGAAGTTTTCAGTCTTATTTGATAGAAAAGTAAAGCTTTGAAAATAGCTTTTTTACTTGGAAATCCATGTATGTCCATTTACAAGTTATATGTGCAATCCTAAGCAACTCAGAGACTCTCTTGAACACATTTTATTGTTTGCACATGGGATGTTCATTTCTATTATATTTCTCTGTTCGATTGGGTAAAAAGGTATTGTAGCAGCATTTCAACAAAGGCATTTTTGTTAGCTATTGAATTTTCAGACAGAGGTATAAAGGCAGTGAAATAATGAATTTATTGCTATTTTTGTGAAATCTTTTAACTGTGCTAGACGAAAAAAAAAGTATATTTTTAAGCTGATACTGTTTTACCAGATCCGGTATTTCAAGTTAATTGAACAAGTGCTGTAGTTGTAGGATAGAGGTCAGATTTATTCCTTGACTGATAAAATGCCACACATCCACAGAACAGATGGTATCAGGATTTGGGTGGAAGGTTCCACAGGTTTTTCTTTGTTGCAGATTTTTAGATAAAAGTATGATGGATGTGCTATTATCCACATTAAGTACTTAAGCAAACTATGTTTTCAACTTAAAACTTTTCACAAGTACTGTATTTTACAGTTCTGTATACTAAATAATCTTATGTAAAATGATGTGTTTGCAGGTTTAAATTAGACTTGTGCATTCGTCTTCGGGCGAACATGGAAACGAACACGAAGAGTGCGTTTTCGTGTTCGTTCCGAAGACACGCCGAAGAGAAGACGGCGGCGGTAAAACGTAGGCGAAGACGAAGACACACACCACGAAGATCTTCGTGATTGTCTTCGTCTTCGTCTACCATTCCCCCCCTTCATCTTACCTTGTCTTCGCGGCTTCGCGGCATCGCGGCAGTTCCCGGAAGTGGAAATCCGCAGGTTCGCCGTCACGGGTTACAGGGCAGTGCGAATGAGCCTATTGGTCGCCTACAGGGACCTCCTCTGGCATCAACCAATTGGTTGATGCCAGAGAAAGACCCTGCAGGTGACCAATAGGCTCACTCGCACGGTCTTTGTAGCCCCTGACAGCGAACCTATGGATTTCCGCTCCCGTTAACCCCTTCGATGCTGCGTTATCTAACACAGCATCGAAGGGGTTAACGGGAGCGGAAATCCATAGGTTAAAGGGCCGTGCAAGCGACCAATAGGCTCACTTGCACGGCCCCTTAACCCTTTAAAATAAAGTTAACCCCTAACTAATTGAACAGGGAGGGAGACCAGTGGCATCGGCAGTGCCGATGCCACTGGTCTCCCTCCCTGTACAGAGTTAAATGTCCGTACGAGCGACTTTATTGGTCGCTCGTACGGACATTTAACCCGGCACGGACTAACTAATTGAACAGGGAGGGAGACCAGTGGCATCGGTCTCCCTCCCTGTTCAATTAGTTAAAGACCAGTGGCATCGGCAGGGCAAGTTGCAGCTGCAACTTACCCTGCCGATGCCACTGGTCTCCCTCCCTGTACAGAGTTAAATGTCCGTACGAGCGACTTTATTGGTCGCTCGTACGGACATTTAACCCCGCACGGACTAACTAATTGAACAGGGAGGGAGACCAGTGGCATCGGTCTCCCTCCCTGTTCAATTAGTTAAAGACCAGTGGCATCGGCAGGGCAAGTTGCAGCTGCAACTTACCCTGCCGATGCCACTGGTCTCCCTCCCTGTACAGATTTAAATGTCCGTACGAGCGACTTTATTGGTCGCTCGTACGGACATTTAACCCCGCACGGACTAACTAATTGAACAGGGAGGGAGACCAGTGGCATCGGTCTCCCTCCCTGTTCAATTAGTTAAAGACCAGTGGCATCGGCAGGGCAAGTTGCAGCTGCAACTTACCCTGCCGATGCCACTGGTCTCCCTCCCTGTACAGAGTTAAATGTCCGTACGAGCGACTTTATTGGTCGCTCGTACGGACATTTAACCCGGCACGGACTAACTAATTGAACAGGGAGGGAGATCAGTGGCATCGGTCTCCCTCCCTGTTCAATTAGTTAAAGACCAGTGGCATCGGCAGGGCAAGTTGCAGCATTGGGGTTTTAAAACCCCAATGCTGCAACTTACCCTGCCGATGCCACTGGTCTCCCTCCCTGTTCAGATAGTTAAATGTCCGTACGGGCGACTTTATTGGTCGCTCGTACGGACATTTAATTAATTGAACAGGGAGGGAGACCAGTGGGATGTGCCGGGTAAGTTGTAGCATTGGGGTTTTAAAAGTCTGCACGAGCGACCAACAGAGTCGCTCGTGCAGACTTTTAAAATCCCAATGCTGCAACTTACCCAGCAGATCCCGCTGGTCTCCCTGTTCTATCAGTTAATAAATGATAGAACAGGGAGACCAGCGGGATCTGCCCGAACAATTACGGCACCAGGAGTATAACAGTCTGTACGAGCGACCCTATTGGTCGCCAGCAGGGGGCTCGTCTGCCATCAACCAATGGCAGACGAGCCCCCTGCTGACGACCAATAGAGTTGCTCATACGGACATTTAAACTCCTGGCGCCAGAGCGGCTTTAACTCCGTTTTAACCCCTTAACCGGGGAAAACGAAGAAAACCCGAGCACGAAGAATGTCCGCGAATATTCGCCCGAAGAGAAGACAGGACCAGGCGAATATTCGCGGAATACGAAGTTTTTTTTTTTGCCGAAGACGAGCACGAAGACGAACACGAAGAGCCCCCTGGTGCCCAAGTCTAGTTTAAATATGCAATGTATAGTTTGAAATAGCCTGATATGCAAAGTATACTATGGAGAAAGTTAATGTCTCATAAATGAAGAAATTCATTAAAGATGTCTGTTGTTCCTTTAATTGACCATTATAAGAGCGACTCGGGTATTTGATATGATTTGATATTGTATTACGGTAATATACTCACTATGTATATTATAGTAAAATCAGTTAGAGCCTACTTCTGATGTATAATACAAAGATTTAAGGAAGTCCTGGGAAAATTTGGCATCTAAAACCTGAAGGCTGATTTTGAGAATCTATGGTCTCTGAAGAGAACCAGAGAACAGTCCTGTTGGATGTGCTTAAGAACACTTAGGAAAATGTGAAGGATACATTTAAACACTGAAACCCATGCTCCATATTTGTGTATATCGTGTTGAATGAATGTATCAAGTAACACTAAAATGTTTTCCCTAGTTGATCTCTTGTCAAGCACATCATCCAGTTCACAGCGTGATGAACTCTTTATATAAAACTGCAGTTTCTAATGAGTATTTTAAAGTTATTTTGTATTGAGTTATTTTTTTATTTAAATGCCTTCGTTAGAAGATGACATTATGGGCCTTTCTTAGTATAGGCTGTGGGCCTGTGGGCCTTTCTTAGCATAGGCAAATTAAATGCATTTAATGTACATACACAAATGAAATGTGGTTTGTCAAATATCTTGGGCACTGGCACAGAAGAGGCCAACTTTGGTTTAAGCTGAGCTTCACCTCAAAACCTGGCTCAGTCCAGCTTATCAAGAGGAGAGGGAGAGCAAACCAGAGTCATCTAAAATTCTTTCACTTTATTTGAGTCATTGCATGCACCTCATGCATGGAGACAAAAGAATTGTCTGAATCCAGTCTGGCTTGCCAATGCCTGGCTTGGCAATCCAGGGTCTTGCTTGACTCATAGTGCACTATTAGCCGAATGCTTGCCCACCTATGTTGCCTGGGAATGGTAATTAATAATTACAAAAGTCGGTAGTAGAATTGTCAGTTCAATCTGCCCTTTAGGGGTATGAGTCTGTATATAGTTCAGGACAGAATCTGACACCAGTTATGATGAAATTAAATTTTATAATCGCAGACAACACATCTTATCTGTGGTCTCAGACAGAAGAAGAAGAAGAAATATGTGTAGCCTGGAAAGGGAGAAAATATAGAAAAATGTACCCCCTGGGGATGATAAGCTATAAACAATTTGTGAAGTCAGTATGAAAAAGTTTGTAATACCTATTTTTAGGTACAATGTAGTACCTTTTTAGGTACCATGCTCATATAGAAAGATGTAGAGTCACATAAGAGAGGTCTATTCTTTAAAAGTAAACTAATTACTCTGATATACTGCAAGCTTATGTGACTCTACAGTTTATTAACAATGTTGCACCCATATGATCATCTCTGATGACACCATTATCCATTGCCACCAGATATTTAGTTATTCATGTATTTAGTTTCCCTGCAAGACCTAGTTTTGTATTGGAAGATGATGTCAAGGACAGTTAACAGTTAGATCTTTAAACAACATGGACAAGGTGGCAGCATGCACAAGCTATACTCATTGTATGAGAAAGTCCTGTTTGATGAATAGAAAATGTTTGGACAGGAATAGGGGGGGGGGGGGGTCAAAAGGCTATTGGTGCTTCTTTCTTTCTAACATTGCCTTCTATTTTGGATTTGGCATCCCCTGGGTACATTTACCTGACCATAGAGGCAAGAAACTGCATATCTAAGTACAATGCACTAGGTTCTTTGGTGGTTCTTGGCTACCTTGACATGAAGTAATTTGGTTCCATTTACCCTGCCTATTGTGGTGGTTGCCAAGCCACCCCACTGTAGCTTCTTCTATATGTAAGCCATTATCTAACAATGTTGACTGGCTATATCCTATAGGAACGAGAGTGCAAAGTACAATAAGATAGGGAAGGACAATAATGTTGGACAAAAATGTTAAAGAAGTTCCAGGTTATCAGATTTTTTGTAATGCAGGAAAAAACTGAGTGACCTATATATTGTTATTTGCAAATATGTATCTGGTTGTCAATGCACTCTGATTCAATCTGTATGTAATTTATTAAATACATTCTTGTTTGGTTTTTGATTTTCTGTATAAACATTGAGCTGAGTAATAATTTACAGAATACAGATACCAGGTTTTAAACTGATACAAACAAATTTGTTTCAGTGTTAACAGATTATACCAGGAGGAGAAAAACAATTATCATTATGGTTGCAAAACAAATTGCTGGGACTAATAACTTCACAGATCAACAAGGCATGAAGATGAGAGCTAAATACTTGCTGAAATGAAGAACATCACCGGTTATTATGTCTGATTTAATACGTAATGTATTATCTGCCTTGGAGCAAGCGATAAAAAGCATTACTTTATATTCATTGGGACAATATGGGTCATATTAAGTGAGAAGCAGCCCAATAGACACATTCAGAACAATACCATTTATAATACTTCAACAGCTCAGATGAGCAAAGGACTGAAATAAGAGGTAAACGGGGAATTATGTGACAGCTAGAAATGTTCCTGCAAAAAACGAGAAAGCATGTGTCTCCGACATAGAGAAAACTGGGGAGATATTTCTGAGACATTGCATCTGTAAAATGTTATATGTGCACTCAGAAACCAATTAGTTCTAATAAGGTGTGTCTCAGAGGATCTCACCAGAGGAACATATAAATTTGCTTCCTAGAGTCAAGCTAAAACACTAATAAGGGTTTAAAACAAGCATTCCTTGAGTCTGTATCTTTTCAAAACACATTCTTACTCGCATCTGTGTATTCTCCTTGGACATAAAATTCCGTTGAGGTCCAATTCTGAAGAGAACACAAGGCTACCATCATAGATCACATTAGATCCACCATGGTGTTGAAATAGTAACAGAGTGTAAAAGAATGATGTGTGCCACAAAATGAAGTTATGTCTGGCCCATACATATGGGAGAATCAGGAATGGTTTATTGACTATTGTTATAGCGCTTTGGGGAACAATATTCTTGAGTGAAATCCAGACTATATCCCGAGACCAAGAGATCCTTCTGTATTTCCCAGGGCAGCAATAAAGCAATATGTTGTTTTGTATCACACTAGAGATCATGTTTTCCCAATTCTCCCTCCTGTTTTGCCTGAGGGTATGTTTCATATAAGATGTTCTAATAAGATATACAATTTATTGTGCTTCTTACAGCAACAGAGCCTACTATTATTCCATCTGGATGATAATAGCACATATTGAAACACTGAAGCGTATCGTCTAAAACTAAAAATCACAGACAAATGCATGTCACATTGCTGTCTGTTATAACCAGATCATCAAATGCAAATTTATATTTTCCAACACTATGTCTCCTGCATACGTCTTTGTACTATATATTAGGTCACAATTGATATGCAAATCATGTCACGTCTTGGAAAGACTTTACCAAAGCCAACATACTGCACTAAATGTTATTTTTTTTGATGTTTTCTCTGGACATAAGGGACGTCATCCATGAGGTTTAGATTTCTCGCATATTATGTATTCCAATTCTGTAAATATTTTTTTTTATGCATGATGTTTTTGTAATTAGAGTAAGGAGAGAGTTTTTGTGTAATCTTTCTTTAGTGTTAGGTTGACAGGAAAAGACTGGTCTGTGGGCAGAGGGGCAATTCCTGCCCAGGTCACTATATAAATCCCTTAAAGTTCTACATTATACTGTTTATGGCCTTTCTATGGACATTAAACATTTTTTGCCACAAATGTTTTTGCGCTCTTTATTACAGGGCCAACTGGCTGTGTATGTTCTCTAGGTGAGTTTTTGGGTGAGCTCTATTCTGCAAGTTAACCATTTTTTAGAATCTTTAAAACCCTAACATGCCAAATGTGTCTGCCCTAGGTGCTGCCCTAGGTCGGGCTTATGGAGACCCCAAAGATAAATACCTGCACATGTGAGCTGTGGATATTTTTACACTTACCATCTTTTTTTTAAACACTTAGTATTGTACACATGATGTTAAAAACCGATAGAAAATTGGTGAAGGTTAAATAAACAAATAAATAGATTTTACTCCAATCCTAAACTAAGCCTTTGTACCTTGTGTAATAATTCCCTCAGAACAGCTATGGTGCCAAGGGAAAATATACTGAAATAGGTGTATGGGTAAAGCTCATTTTAATAACTTATACTGGATACTGTAAAAATAATTTACAGCAGCAGTAAAGTGTGGTCTCTCTGGAATAATATGGTAAACAGGGCTTGTGAAAGGTTTGCAAATTACTTATCCATGAATCAACTCATATATTCTTTGTTTCAGACTTTTTCAATGTCATCCTGTCACAATAAACCATAAATTTAATTTGGATTCCTCTTCATCATGCCAGACTAATAATTCAGTGCACTTTAATACTTTTGTCCATTTGAATTTGTAAAAGATGAAAAACTTGTTTACAACAATTACTAGAAACAGAACAATGTATGTATATATATATAGATATATGTATACGCACACATACAGTATGACTTGGTATTGTTCAATTCTCGGATGCTGTAATGTTAGCAAAACATTGCCCACATTCGTCCCTTCCTACCACCAGATGCCACTAAGGCTCTTGTCCATGCCCTCATTATCTCCATACCTGGGAACTCTCCGGGTGAGCGCTGCTCCTCCGGTTCTCCGGGTCAAGACCCGAATCCTCTGTGTTGCGGGGTCATTTTTTAATTGAAATGGGGGTGTTTCCAGCGGGAACTCCCCCGACGTCAGAGGGACCGCCCACCAACGTCAGTGGGACTGCCCACCAATGTCAGCGGGACCGCCCGTCAGCGGGACAGCCCACTGACGTCAGTGTGCAGTCCTGGCCGCATCCCGGGGCCGAGAAGTTCCCAGGTATGATGATGACTGGCCTAAACTATTGTAACCCTGAGTTAGCTGCCCTCCCTGCTACTCGTATCACCCCTCCACAATCCAACATGAGCGCTGCTGCCAGACTTAATTTCCTCACCCATCACTGTATTAATGTCTCTCTCCTCTATCAGTCTCTTCATTGGCTGCCTGTGCATTTCAGGATTAATTTCAAAATCTTGATGCTTACCTTCAAAGCTCTAAATTCTTCAAAGCTCTAAATACACTGCTAACCGTTCTCTCCGTTCATCCGGTGATCTCCCTTTTGTCCTCTTCTCAAAATTCTAGTTCTCATGCACGTTAGGAAGATTTCGCAATGGCTGCCCCTTTCCTCTGGAATGCCCTACCCTACTGCCCTACCCTGACTTATCCACATTTCCCCTGCCGTTGATTCTTCAAAAAATCCTTCAAAACACACTTCTGCCTACGAACTTACACATTAACGTCCTTCTTCCCATATTTTTTAGCTCACCTTTCCTAGTCACTCTCCTGCAATATTTATACTAGTGTGGATGGTCTATCCTTAACAGTGGCACTTTTATAAAACACCATAACTACGTCTAGATTGTAAACTCGTTTGAGAGCCTCACCTGTTGTTTCTGGAAGTCAAATTGTTATGTTATATATGACTTGTTATGTCCTGTTTAACCATTGTACAGTGTTGTGGAATATGATGGTGCTATAGAAAACAATACATAATAATAATCATAAAGCTATAGTTGATTGACATAAAACTTAAAATTGATTGTTTGCTGTATAATTATATGATGCCAACAGGTTCTCTGTACCTTTTGCTAACATGTTCTTATATTTAAACGGAGTTGTAGCTTTGTTTGTATTTTTCTATCCTTGTCTGCTGTTAAAAATAGACTTGATAGGTATATTTGTTCTGTTGACCATGAATTAAACTAGCTTTGCCCACAAAAGGGAATTGCACAAAAGAAAAAAATATGTTTCATTATTAATAACACATCCACTGCCAATGAAAATCAAAGACACAAAATTTCAATGAGTCACTTGAGGTACAGTCTAACACACGGTACAAGGTGAAGAATGTAAGTACTGCAAATACAAACTATTTTCACCTAAGAATATTTACTCAACGCAAACTGCAAAATGAATGAAACACAGTAGAAGAATAATCAGCATTTTTAGTGAGATTAGGTATATTTAGTAAAATATGGTACACTTGCTGTAGAGGAATATAGGTGATCTAGCTGTGACTCCTAAATTTGCAACATTTGTAATTAACATTATAGATTCTAGGTTGGGACAAACAGATAAGAACAATAACACACTTTTTGAATTTTAACCCACTGTTACTTGGGTTCTCTTATTTGGAAAGTCCTGTTGTATGTAGCTCTGAGCAATGCATAGAGTAGATCCATACCACTGGTGTAACTACAGGGGTCGCAACTGCGACGGGACCTGTGCCTCTAGGGGGCACGGTGCTACCCCTGCAACCGCTTGTTCGTGTCTCCTCGAACTGATTCAAAATAGTTTAGAAACAGCCCTTCCGACCTGGACCACTCCACTCCAGGTCAGAAAGGGTCCTTTCTAAACTACTTTGACCCGGCATGGGGAGACAGAAACGTATTGTCACATCACCCTTCAGTGAAACCGAGCCTGCTCATGTGTGAGCAGCCGGACAGAAAGCTGCAGGAGCAGTGAGGGGTAAGCAGGGGCGGGATTGTTTGAATGTATGTATATGTGCATGATTGTTAGCATGGTTGTGTAATTGTGTGTGTGTGTGTGTGTGTGTGTGTGACAATGGATGTGTAATTGTGTGTGTGAGCATGGATGTGTAATTATGTGTGTGTGTTTGTGAGAACATAGATGTGTAATTGTGTGTGAGAACATGGATGTGTAATTGTGTGTGTTAGCATGGATGTGTAATTGTGTGTGTGTGAGCATGGATGTCTAATTGTGTGTGTGAGCATGGATGTCTAATTGTGTGTGAGCAAGGATGTCTAATTGTGTGTGTGAGCATGGATGTCTAATTGTGTGTGTGTGTGAGCATGGATGTCTAATTGTGTGTGTGTGAGTATAAATGTGTAATTGTGTGTGTGAGTATGGATGTCTGTGTATGTGAGCATGGATATGTAATTGTATGTGTGTGTAAGCATGGATGTCTAATTGTGTGTGTATGAGAGAGCATGAATTGTGTGTGAGCATGCATGTGTAAGTGTGTGTGCGAATGCATGTGTTAGTGAGTATGAGTAAATGTGTGTAATTTGTGTAAGTGTATCTGTGTTTATGTGAATGTATGTTGGAAGGGGGGCAGACAAGTTGTTTGGGGGCAGTGAAGGCACATGCCAGCTTCTGAGGGGGCAATTTTCGCACCAGGGCCATGTGGTTTCTAGTTATGCCTCTGATCCATATAATTGTTTTGATCTCGCTAGTGCAATCATTAATAACCATCTTCTGTCACACAAAAAAAAAAATCTTAAAAAATAAATGTATATGCACAGCCATAAGTTTGGCAAAAATTTAAAACATTGAAAAATGCAAATTGTGCCCATTAAACATTCACTTTAGGGCATTTATGATAAATATTGCATTATCAATACAATATGAATAGCAATCTTGGGCATTAATTAATACACTATGTACAGGTAAGCTGTAGTATTCTGCTCCACATTTTCCATAATTTAAATACTACATTTACATCATATAATCATGATTACATCAAATATTTAGAAGGATATTGTATTTTCCCGTTTCCCAGTATGATTTAGGTGCAACTTAACCTCACTTGATTTATATGTTTTTACCAAATGTTATGTTAGCAACTAGGTGATAATATTTCAGAATATGCTACCCCTAGAGCCATGACAAATACATCATATACGGAAATTGAATTTCTCAGTGCCAGGATGAGAATACAAAAAATGGATATAACTATATTAGCCAAAGAGAAAATGCCTGTTTAGGCAAAGATGATACATTTTTTATTGAGCTAACATATAAAAAGATGTAAAGTTACATAAGCATTTGGGACCTCAAAAAGTCTGTACTCAAAATACAATATTATCTGATCTAAAATCCGGTAACCCACTGGTTTTCCCTTAGATGTCACACATGGAGAACGGAAAATCTACCTACCTACCTACCTATTATGAAATGTTTTTTTCGATCTGGGTAATACAACCAGTGCCAAAGAAAATAAACAAAAAAAATATTCATAATATATTAGAACAATTTCAAGGAGGATACATTTCGGTTCAGTTTTCATAGGGACTGTGTCAAATGTAGAACAACCTATGTATATAACTCTTAGATTTAGCTTCTAGTTAGTTACTAGTTTAGCTTTTTCACAAAAATCAGGACAGCTTGGGCCCAGCCTATCTATAAACTAACTGTTGTCTTAATTACCTTAAGTTGCTTAATGTTCTTGTTGTTTAGTGGTGACTCTACTATGTAGCTCAAGTTGACAAGTCATAATGTCTACTGCGTGCAGCTGCACTAAACAGGACTTACTCTTAATTGGGTTTCAGATGCCAGGAGACATAACCTTCTTTAGTGATTATATCATGGGTAGGCGGGTCACAGTAAACAGAAATTCTATCTTCTTTCTTTGCCCAGCAATAATATTGTACACAGAGCACACAGATTGCATCCACACACTTGGTTGCCCTTAGACATACTTTGTCTAACATGCAAACATTTTGAAAACACACTCTCTAAGCCCTTTCTCATAATTCCTCTGCCCTTTCTCTCCATCTTCTCATTACATTTTTATCTTGTTTCTCTTTTGTTCCTCTTTACCTCTCCTCCTATTTTACTTTATCTGTCCTCCTATTTCAATTTATCTCTCCCACTTCTCGTTATCTTTTCTATTTCTCCCTACTTCTTTTTTTAATCTTGTACCCTTTTTCTCCACTTCTTTATTTCTATCTCTCACCTTTGCTTCCCTATCTCCTCCATTTCATTATCTCTTCCCTTTCTCTCTTGTCTTTGCCCTTTCTCTTGATATCCCCCCCTTCTTTCTCATTGCCCCCCTTTTTCACTGTCTCCCCTTTTCTCCCCATCTCTCCTCTTTATCATTATCTTCCCTCTCTCGCTCTCTTTTCCCTTTTTTCTCTCCCCTTCTTATTATCTCTCTTTATCTTTCGATTTTCTTACTACCTATTCTATACTATCTAGCTAGCATAACTACCGTATTTTCCCAAGTATAAGACACACCTTAATTTTGGGGCCCGAAATATATAAAAAAATATATTACATAAAGTTGTACTGGTTGCCTGGGCATGATATGAGTGTGATTGATGCTAGCTGCTAGCAATTGTTAGCAATCACACTCCTATCGTGCTCGGGCAGCCAGTACATGCACATCACTTTGAGCCTCCCTGTGCCCCCTACACACAGATCCATGTTATCACACACACACATATATTCATTCATTTACTCCCCCACCCTTTCCTGAACTGCAGATCTTCTGGTGCCGCTCGCAGACTTTCGTGGGGGGGGGGCGCTGTTTCCCTCTGCGTTGCTCGAACAGGAATGGAGCGGAGTTATGTGATGTGATGTGATGTACATTCACGTGACTCCACTGGGTTCCTGTGTCGCCTTGACGGATCAAGAGACGTTGCTGAGCAACACAGAGGTAAGCAGCAGGCCCCCTTTCCGGTTAAAAATAAAATAAAAATCTACCACCACCAAGACGCACCCAGTTTTTAGACCCACATTTTTCTAGAAAAGGTGCCTCTTATACATGGGGAAATACGGTATATATTTTATTTTTGTTTAGATGATTCCTCAAGCAGTGGGACGTTTTAGTCACTTTAAAGAATCAACATTATAGAATACTATTATGGCTTGAACTGACATATATTCTATATATCTGATGAACATACCTCAACATTGTTAACCTCTGATGTTACTTTGTAGATGTTTCCCTTGATTTTCTTGTAGCTTGAACACACTCAGTGACATTAATTAATTTGAACATTTCTGCCAGGGATTTAGTTTCTTAGTTGTAGAGCTGAGCTTTTTGCCTGTTAGATCAGCTGCATTCTTTGAACCTGTTTTTACCCTGTTTGACTCTGCTTTTAGCAGTTTCTGTTCTCCCTTTTTTAAATTGCTTTGACATAGTATGACATCAATTACTCTAAATACCCTCAGAGTCAGAGATCTCCTCTGTTTAGATACATAACTCATATGTGGCAAGCAGAAATAACTGCATAATGGCACAGAGGCATCATAGCGTATGCCACATTGCTTTAAGTGGATCAGTGACTTGTTTTTCTCCTGCCTTGTAAATGGATGACAGTAAAAATGATAAAACCTGTTCCCGTGTACCGGAGGAAATGGATGATTGGAAACAATCAACCTCTTTAGTCTTAAAATAGCAATGCTTTGAAAATCAATTTTAGTTTTATTGACATTCCCTCCACTTTGCTCATTTATTTTAAGGCACTAGATAAAAATAATATTTGTGCAGAGGTACAGTCAGTATCCCATACATCATTATATTCACACAATGCCCTATTATAATAATAAGTAATTATATAAGTGTAGACAATGTAATATTAAATGTCAAATAGTTGACAAGTTTCCAGATTCAAATGGACATTTTGTATGTTTTTTTTAAATTGTTTTGTGAATGTACAGTGCTGTGAAAGGATATTTGCCCCTTCCTGATTTCTTCTATTTTCACTTATTGGTCACATTAAAATGTTTCAGATCATCCAATGTGAGGAAACACAAAATGCAGCTTTTAAATTATTATTTTGTTTATTGAATGTAAAGAGTTAATGAAAACCTGTTGTGCCACACCTGGCAGCAACAACTGCAATCAAACCTTTGCAATAACTGCCAATGAGTCTTTTACATCGCTGTGGAGGAATTTTGGCCCACTCGTCTTGGCAGATTTGTTTTAATTCAGTCTCATTGGAGAGTTTGCAGGAATGAACTGCCCTTTTTAAGGTCATGCCACAGCATCTCAATTGGATTCAAGTCAGGACTATGACTAGGCCAGTCCAACACCTTCAATTAGTTTCGTCTGAGCAATTCAGAGGTGGATAACTAATGTTGTGTTTACTCAGGTTCTATTTTTCTAATATTAAAAGAATTTTGATGATCTGAAACATTTGAGTGTGACAAATTTGCAAAAAATAGAAGTACTTGGGAAGGGGCAAATACTTTTTTATAGCACTGTACTAGAGAGAGCAGAAAGGTCAGAACAGGCAGGGGGAATAACCAGATTGTCTCCCTTGGCTACCAGGTAAATACCCTAATGGGTAGGCCTTGCAAGGTGCGACATGCAGAGAAACCTCAGGTAAGTTGTAACATCTGTCCATTATTATCTCACTCTCACCCACTAAAGGCTGTCTGGAGCTAGCCCACCCATAACTGTGACTAGCCCTGCCCTTCATGGACCCACTTGGAAAACATTCTACACCGATTAACATTCTCTGTTAGCTATTTAATTATTACCTGCTGTTTCCATCCCACCCACCTTCCTCTGTGTTAAATATGTTACTTTTCAATTATAATATCACATATGTATGCTAATTTCCAGTTTAGCTTTTTCAATGTATTATGTAATATGCATTTTTAAGCAAAGTGAGCAATTGCATAATTTTTATAGCTAGTAGTAAATTATTAAAAAGGATGCATATATAGTTGAGTCATAACAGCATTTATTTCTAAACTAGATATAAAGTGTGGTGGTGGTACTGGGACATTTTTACTGATGTTGCAATCTTTTAGGGAAAAAAAGCATTATCAGGCAACTTATTTCAGGAAACCAGAGGTAAGGAATTCTTTAGAAGCCAAATCCCCTCATGCAGCTTTGCTATAGCCTTCCTGGATGTCTAATATATATATTTTCTGTTATAGAGAACTTCTGAAAGTACCGCAGAGAGAATTTAGGCTGATAACAGCTCTGTACCAGTGCTGCCGAGAGATATGTGAGAAAGAGAGAGTGAAAGAACTGCCAACCAAGTATGCAACGTGTCAGCGAAAGATGATAAGAGTCAAGGCAACATCTGAGCACTCGGAAACTTAAATACAAAAAGGTGCGTTAAAAACTAATAAATGCTGGAAACAAGTTCTAAAAACAAATCTGACAAAAAATGTTCCAGCTGCATATGTGGTATGGTTGTGATCGTGGTGGTAGGGTTCTGTAAAACCTGAAATTATCTAGTTGAGTATCTTCTTTTTGTTACTGTACTGTACCTTAATTCTTAAAGGGGCACTTTAATGCATATGAGACCTAAGTGGTCCCTTTCAATTCTTTGTGGTGTTGCATTTGCAAATTCATATGTGCACCACAAATATATATGTACTATGGTGTAATGTTTAGTTCTAAAAAGCATATGAGTGTAATTGGCAAAAGTGAGAAACATTTTCTTACCACATAACGAAGTGCTAGAAATGGGCAACATTTTACTTCACTTAGAAATATTACCAATCTGCCATGATTTTCTACAGAGACTAAAGTGGGGATAGCCAACACGCTGACCCTACAGCTATTGCTACAATTCAAGTCCCATGATGCACAGGAAAATTGTTCACTCGCTAAGTATCATGTGATATATATTTATTCCAGCAGCTGAAAGGCTACTAATATTGCCTAACCCAGGCATAAAGCAAAATTCTTTTTATTATAACAACAGTTCTGCAAGATATAAATCATTATTGGAGATGCAGCCCTGCTTAATGTTGATACCGTATTTGCTCGATTATAAGACGACCCTGATTATAAGACGACCCCCCAAATCAGAATATTAATTTAGGAAAAAAAGAAAAAGCCTGAATATAAGACGACCCTATAGGAAAAAAGTTTTACCAGTAAATGTTAATTCATCTAGACTATTTTTTTTTAATAAAAGCTATGATTGAGAAAAATATTTTGGTTTTATTTCCTTCTATTTTCCAACCTGCCCCCCAGTTATGCACATCTGCCCCAGAAATGCCTTATACCCCCTATATGCCACTGTGCCCCATGATATGCCTTTTAACCCTCTAAATGCCACTGTGTCCCATGATATGCCTTTTAACCCTATATGCCACTGTGCCCCATGATATGCCTTTTGACCCCCTATGTGCCACTCTGCCTCCAGAAATGCTTTATACCCCTATATGCCACTCTGGCATTTAGAGGGTTAAAAGGCATATTATGGAGAAGAGTGGCATATAGGGAGGTTTAAGGCATTCAGGAGGCAGAGTGGTGTATAGAGGGTTAAAAAGGCATTTCTGGAGGCAGAGTGGCATTAAGGGGGTTAAAAGGCATTTCTGGAGCACTCTGTCTCCAGAAATGCCTTATGCCCCCCATTTAACACTCCCCCGGCCCCCCCAAACTTACCGGTGCTTCTGACTTCCCTGTCATGCAGGCGGGGCAGTGTGTAGATCCCATGCACTTACGCTGCAGCCGGAAGGAGGTGCGGCTAGCAGCGGGGGTTGTCTGCGTCCATCGCGCAGACCTTCCCCGACTGTCAGAGATCAGAGTTCCCTGCACCGGTGCGGCACCAGCTACACACCGGGGACTCAGAAGTACCGGTAAGTGGGGCGGGGGGGGGGGGACACAGGAGGATCCAGGTCCCCTGCAGCTGCGGGGGATCTGGATCTTAGTCGTCTCATAGTCAGACCTATTTGAGGTCTGATTAAAAGACGACCCCGATTATAAGATGAGGGGTATTTTTCAGAGCATTTGCTCTGAAAAAAACCACGTCTTGTAATCGAGCAAATACGGTAATTTCCATGTTTCCTTCAGAAAGACAGGTGATTTTTGTACTTGGAACTGAAAATTAGATATTTCAGCACCATCATTAGTACAAAATATGAGTACACAACTAGATTTGTTGCTTAAAATATTTTATGTTGGTTTATGCTTCACACAGGGGTAAAAAAACAGTAGGATGTCCCTTGAAATAGGTATTCTAGAGGTACATAGCCATAGTTTGTATTGAGACCAGGATTAAGGTACTCCAAGGTCCCAAGGTGCACCTATGCATCCACACATGCATCCATGTACACACTCAAATGCATCAACACAGACACAAAAAATCCCTTTAACTCATGAACTCATGTAACGTGACTTCTACAGTGTGGCAGCTCTCACTTGTACAAAATGTTAGCTCCTGGCTGTCGTAGCCTCCTACTTAGCTGGCGGCAGCATGTCAGCAGATTGACCATTAGAATTTGGGAGCCCCCAAAGCTTAGGGCTACATGGGATGTGCCTACTGTGTGTGTAATGGAATTCACTGCTCTTGGAGCCCCATTAATGTTGAATGTATTTTATATACAATTTTCCTTTGAACGGGTTATATGTTTCCATTGTTATATCAAAAATTATAAAAATATGAAATATATGGCCTTCTATTATCTTTTTCCATCTAGTCGTGCAAATATATAATTGTTAGATAGATAGAGTGCTCAACCATAACAGAAAAAACACTGCAGCAGTGTAACTTGTTTTTACATTCAATCACATAAACTCTGTTGTTCTCACATGGGAATGGATAGCAAATCAAAGAACCTAATGCCATTTACAATTATTACTTTACATTTAAAAACAATTACTAAACCACTTTAACAGATTTTATTTGCAAATCAAATAACAAGCTGTTATACCCGGCCAGGCCATTTGTGATATCAGCACATTTTTTTTTCTGATTGTAATTCCTACTTTTGGCAAATTATAGTGCATTTCCATAATCATCCAGTTACATCAAAACGATAATGTACAAGTCTTTATACACAGATTTATTGACTAATAAATTGATGTTAAGGAAATTGTGGTTATAAAATAAATAGTGTGGCTTAATCTGCAAAACAGTCATTACTGGTGTGATTGATTGTCTGGAGACACATTTACTATATGACCAAGAGTATGTGGACATACCCTCCTAATTATTTAGTTTAGGTGTTTAAGCCACATCTATTGGTAACAGATGTATACAATCAAGCACACAGGCAGCCTTCTCAATAGACTTGGCAGTAGAATGGGTCGTACTAAAGAGCTCAGTGACTTTAAATGTGGCACTGTCTACAAATGACCTAGATCTGCCTTGGCTCACTGTAAGTGCTATTATTGTGAAGTGGAAGTGTTTAGGATTAACAACACCTCAGCCACAAAGCATACATTTACAGAGAGGGGCTGCTAAGTCCTGAAGAGCGTAATGGGTAGAAATTGTCTGTACTCTGTAGCATTACTAACTACTGAGGTTCAAACTAGCGCTGGAAGCAACATCAACACAAGCATTTTGTGTCTGGAGTTTTGTGAAATGGGATTTCATGGCCGAGCAGCTGCACACAAGCCGAAGATCACTGTGTGCATTTCAAGCATCGGCCACTGGACTCTAGTGCAATAAAAACACGTTCTCTGGAGTGATGAATCATGCTTAACTATCTGGAAGTCTGATTCATAGTGCCTACTGTAAAGTTTGTTGGAGGGATAATGGTCTACAGCTCTTTTTTTTAGGGTATAGGGTTAGCCCCTTAGTTCCAGTTATGGGTAATGTTAATGCTACAGCATACAGAGGCATTTTAGACATGTTGCAGCATGATGGTGCCCCTGTATATAAAGCAAGGTCCACAAAGACGATTTGACTAGTTTGGTGTGGAGAAACGTGATTGGCCTGCACAGGTACCCGACCTTAACTTCATTGAACACCTTTTGGATGAATTAGAATGCTGATTGTGAGCCAGGCCAGGCCTTCTCGTACAACATCAGTGCCTGACCTCACAAAGGCTCTACTGGATGAATGGCAAAAATTCCCATAGACATACTCTAAAGTCTTGTTGAAAACATTCAGAGAAAAGTGAGGGCTGTTGTAACACGGAAAGGTGGATCAACTCCATATTAAGGCACATGCAAAATGGACATAATGGAAATGTAAAGTGATGACTGGAATGTACTTTTAATTAATTTCAATTATAATTAATTCCAACACTTTTTGGGCATCTTATAATCAATAGAACACAAATAAGTAAAATGTTTAACCTTTTACACACAAATGTGAGAAATATGTAATTATACAAATACAACAAGATCATTTACACATGCATGGGATTAGGGGTGGACTGATCCATCGGGCACTCGGGCACAGACCGAGGGCCTGTGAGGTTTGGGTTAATCTCAAAACAGTGCTGTAACCACAGGGGTCCCGGCAACCGAGGCAGACCTAAGGCTACGGGAGAGAAATGTTTGTTTGAATGCATGTATGTTTGAATGCATGTGAGCATTAATGTGTAAGAATGTCTATGTATATGTGCGTGTGAGCAAGAATGTCAATAAAAGTGCATAAAAGTAGTGCCTGACTCAGCATAAAGTGATGGGAGTATAACTGCACCTTAACTTCTATCACTATATACTGAGCAAGGCAATGATTGTGGTATCACTGTCAGTGTCTGGCACAGTATATGATGATGGCAGTTATGCTGTACCACCTTCAGTGTCTGGCACAATATATAGTGATGGCAGTTTTGGTGGATCACCATAATTGTTTGGCTCAGTATATAGTGACGGCGGTTATGTCTTACCACCATCAATGTCTGGTGCAGTATATAGTGATAGTAGTTATGCTGTGCCACCATCATTGTCTGGTTCAGTATATAGTGATGGCAGTTATGTCATAGTAAATATATTTACTTTTATATTTTTCGGATACATTTTATGTAGTTATATATTTATGATTAGAATTACTTGTATTTTTCAATTGCTGAAGATATTATTTAATATATATTTAATAATTATTATATTTATGTGATATGTGTGAAAACCACCAATTAAAATTTGTTTTAATTACTACAAATACTGAAAAATAGATGTTATGGGGAGGAGCACAAGGGAGGGCCTTACCAATAAGAGGCGTGGTCATGATAGGCTAAGGGAGAGGCATCACTACAGGGGGCCCATGCTTTTTTGATGCCCGCGGCCCTGGATGGTCTCAGTCAGCCGCTGCATGGAGCTATTGTAAAGCTCAAGGTCCACATAATGCTTGAGGTTTTTACAGCATTAAAAAATGGTCAGACTAGATGAGTGAAAAGGTTCTTACCTTATATCAAATTCTACATTTATGTTTCTAAATAATTGTAAAAATGTATTATTTATGTAATTATCAAAACAGTGTATAGGTTTTTTGCCTATAATAATCCCATACCATTTTGGTTGAGCCTTCCGGCACCTTGACATCTAGATTAATCAACAAATAGGAAAGCACTCCTAAAGGACCACCAACATAGGCTCCCAACTCTGACAAGGAAATAGTATAAGAGTCAGATCTAAATTGAGTGTTAATGAATGTGAATTATGACAGATGGCTGCATACAGACCAATGGAAAAAAGGTTGAAAAAGACACTAATACAGAATGTCCACACAGGAGCCAAGAAACAAATAGGTGTAACACCGAAAGTTAAAGAAAGTGTGGGACAAGACCTGATGAAGCCCATAACTCGATAACCAGAACCTAAAAGATAAAGCCTAATTTTTACTTGTTAGGTTAGTCTTTTGTATTTGAGGTGATTTTTAATCCCAGCGTACTTTTAAGGAAATTATTCATTGTAGCAAAATTTGTGAAAAGTGGCCTGCATCAGAGGGGAGCAAATACGCCCAGACCCCTTCAATCAAAGGGCTAGAAGACATTGAGAAATAAGGGCTGCAATCATTAAAAAAAATGACCTATATATTGTAAAAGCCTAAATGTAAAATAAGGTCTCAGAATTTTACTGTATATGATGCACATGCATACATATTTTCAAGTCATGTCTCATTTTGTGCCCCCTATATTATTATGCTGTGAACCACCTTGGTCCATAGACCACCACTGCTATAAAGATTACAATATATCTCCATATGTATTCACCCATCATATAAAATAATCTTGAAAACATGTTTTCCCGCATCTTGTTTTCCTGAAGATTATCACATTAACTAAAATAATAAACCACAGATTAACAAAACATCCATCGGTTTTTGTTGTCTTAAACCGCATGTGGAAAGACAAGTCAAATCTATTTCCCTTTGTCCCTCTAAGAAATTGGCATTACATGAGATATCATAGTCAATTTTCAGCCATATCTACTAGTTTAAACAGTTGTACAACTCCAATTGTACAACATTGCAGAACTAAATGAAATACCCACCACCAAAAGCCCACAGCCTGATGTAATGTATTTCTATGCACATGATCAGAATATAGAATTTTCTCTGTTCCATCATAATAGCCCATTGCTTTTAAAGGCTTATAAATTAGATGCTTCTACAGCATTTGAGTTTCTGTACGGATACTTTTAATCCCGACTGCTTGTCATTGTAAAATTGAACGAAAGTCAAGAAAAAAACATATCTGGCACAGCTGCAGAAGTTGATGAAATCTAAGCTTTCATTCCAATGCACAGTGATGATAGTTTGGCGGTTGGCTAATAGCCTCACCTACTACTCTGCATGAAATAATAGCAACATCTGTAATACAAATGGATTTTTTTACCCAACATATTTAAAAGTGCTCAAGAATACATTTCTTTCATATACATTGGAAAGAGAATATGATTAAAAGTATGCATTTTAATTAGTTTTGGATACATGATTTCTATTAAAAATCTTTGACAGACAACATTGATTTGCAAAATGTTTCTGATTCCTGCAAATCACATATGTGATCAATGTATAAATATATGTGGGAAGAAACGTGAGTATGCATACTGTTTAATGTCATAAACAAGCATTATTTTTTTTAATTTATGTATTTGTTTATGTTTTTGTAGTTGCATGTTCCTATGACTCACCTATGTTTAGCATAGAAATAATGGATATTGGGTTCTTTTACAACAAAAAAGTTCTCATTGGGCAAAAAATGCCAACAATACAGACTAGACTTATGCATTCCGATTCATACAATGTGTTTGTATTAGTGTATGGTGTTAGCAAGCATGTGTATTAGTGGAAAGCTTGTGTGTGTTACTGTAAGGTGTTAGTGCTTGTGAGCATTTGATGTTAGCAAGTATGTGTTTGTTACTATAAGGTGTGTAAGCGTGTGTTAGTGTATGGTGTCAGCATGAGTGTGTGTGAGTATTTGGTGTTTGGTATTTGGAGCAGTGAAGTGGAATCTATACTTCTTTATTAATATTACATTTTTTTTTAGGAATACTGTGTAAGTAGATATTGTATCCAGATTTATTTCTGAAGAAGTTGAGTTAAAATCTTTGGGAAAAATGAGTGTAATCTAATTATTCAGTCTTTCACTTTTCCGTAATCTCTGAAGATCTTGTTTGATGTGAGGTTATAGCGTGCATCATAATATGTTCTGAAGCTTTTGTCATCGATTGCTAGAGTACAACTTAAAATTGATGTATTCATGGAAGTTTTAGCATGTAACCTGAAGGATTTAAGGCCTCAGCAGCTTAAACAGTGTTTTAAAATATTAAACAGTGTAAAACTACTTTATTTTGCATGAGCTTGTTGTCAGACAGATAGTTAGACTCCATGGAGCAATTGGACTTTCAATATAAAACATACATTTGTATTGAAAAAAATTGCACGTTCATTCTTGAAGATGTAGTCATAACGAAAAAAGGAGTTGTATTTAATGAAATTAAACATTATGCATTTTACTAATAACTTAAGTATAAAAAAAGTAAGGATTCAAAAATGTACATACAGTAAGGCTCTATACTTACTTTAAACAAAGAAGACACTTTAAGTGCCAGTTTTCCTAAAAGGTGTTGGTAATTAATTGAGCCCAGTGATAGCTTACCCTTTTACAGCCATATAGACTGGGGCATGAAATTAATTTACTACTTTTTTTGAAAGAAAATGTAGTTAATGCATGTCATGACGAAACCTTCTAACGATACATAGATAGTGACAGCAAAACCAAATTTTCTTGCAAATCTTGTCGTTTTGGAATTGCGTTTTACTTCCATAGGATACTTTTATGTGAATGCCATTTTCTGAACTGCGTTAACCCCCATCACAATTTCCATTGGAAGTCCATCTCATTTATCTAGAATTACCCTTAAATTTTAAATAGTGACCAGGAATTACTCTTTTTATTAAAATGCTTCCATCTTGAACTTCTGTTTAAGACTTTTACTTAGGGTCTTTCCAGTCAATTAACACTGAAGTACTATTTATATTTCAGACCATAACAAAATAATAATCAAACCATCCACTGGTTTTCACAAAAATAATAAAGAAAGTGAAAATTTAGGTTTGAACTGTATATTCCGAGGAAACCTCACAACTGTTTCATCTGAAAATCTTAAAAAGTAATGTTTTCTTAACACACCAGTGTTTTATACATTTTCTTTTTGCTGGGACAAGTGTGCAAACACATTAAGGTTTAACAGCAGTGATATCCCCATTACAGATTACTGGAAAGTATCCTTAGTTACTGTCATCTTGTCAGTCTATTTGTACAACATCTTCTATTCATGCAACATTAATACGATATCATATTCAATTATTTTACTTAAATATTACTACAGTCTATTATGGGTATTGTTTTTCAAAAATTTAAATAGTCCAATACACATCAACAAGGCTACAGATAAGCTGAATTTACATTTTTAATTAAATGCAAAAAAATCTGTGTAGCAAACAGTACTTATTTAGTACCAAGCTAATAATTCATTGACTTAAAAATGCTAAAAATAAGGCAATGTGTATTAAATAATGTTAATGTAATTTGAGTACACCAAATGTAAAACAGTCCAATGAGGTTTATGTCATATATTATATATATGGATTAATTTCATTTTAGATTCCAGTTGTCAAAAAAATAAGATTCTATCCAGAAAGCAACCCTAAGATAAAATCTACTAAATCTGGTCTCTGGCTTATGATGTAAACTGTACATATTATGTGTGAACTGCATGCATACTGCTTTGGCTACAAGCATTTTTCGCATTTGTAGCCAAAATACCAGCTGACGAGTGAGAATGAAGTGCATGTAGACTAGAGATGCCAGCTATTAAACTACCACAGACGTTTAGCCTCCAGTAGGAGAAATTTCTCATTTCTGTTTTAAGAACTGCATTGCTTTGGACAGCCGTAAGAGTCAACTGTATTATTTTTACAGTATTACATGTCACAAGACCTTAGTTTACTTGTAGAAGCCACTGGGACCAATATACTTAAGAATTAATACAGCATATATTTATTTTGAGAGAGAGAATGTAGCACTTCAATGCCTTACAAGAGAATACATGGCAGGGGGTATGCGGGGGCACACAGTGGAGTGATATAAAGTGATGTTACATGACCCTGCACTAGTAGCATTATATCTGGCATCAGATGCAAGCAGAAATAAAGCCAGGTATCTGAAAAGTGAGCTGATATTGTGAATGTACTATAGAATGGGAGGTTGATATACAATGTAGAGGTGCCAAGGGCTACTTGGCTGCACTTGCTCTTCTGGCAAAAGGTTACAGGGTCACAAATGCTGTAGTGTCAATTTAAGAAAAAAATACAAGTGCAAAACAAATGAATTGGATGCTAAGTACTGCCATGTGTTTAATACTCCTGTGCTTTTCAAACACATCTGTTAATCAGAGACTGCAACACAATTCCAACTGAGACTATTGATATTATTAACTTAATGATAGTGATGAAAACTCCAATAAAGTAACATCAGAAGGCCTTTCTATGACCGGAGGTTGATCAGGACTCTGGGAGCAGGTTGCGTGCATTTAGTAAAGCTGTGACTGTAGTTCAAGCAGGTATGTATGTACCTTTGTTCTCCAGCTGGAAGGATTATCCTTGTATAACCATACCTGCCTAGAGCTCTTTCTCCAAGTTTTAATGAGTGGGAATTAGACTGGTGTGGACAGGGAGTAGGCCTGTCCAAAAAACAACATCCAGGGAAGTGTAGTGCACTTCACCCTGACAATCATGACCTACAACTCCAACAAGGCGCAACTATGCCCTATTATCCCAGGGAAGCAATGGTTATGTTTTTGAAGCAGTAAATAAGTTACTATGACAAGTGGATGTTGCCAAAAAAGTAAAAAGGAAAGCACACCCTCTTTGAATTATGTGGTTTTACATATCAGGACATAATAACAATCATCTATTCCTAAGCAGGTCTAAATATTAGGTAAATACAACCTCAGATGAACAACAACACATGCCATATCACACCATGTCATGATTTATATAAAAAAAAATAAAGCCAAAATGGAGAAGCCTTTTGAAAAAAACAAACCCAGGTATTCCATATGATTCAATAGCTTGTAGAGCCACCTTTAGCAGCAATAACTCAAAGTAATCATTTTCTGTATGACTTTATCAGCCTGTCACATGATTGTGGAGTAATGTTGGCCCACTCTTACAACATGCTTCAGTTCATTGAGGTTTTTATGCATTTGATTATGCACAGCATTTCTTTTATTTTTTCAGCCATTCTGTTGTAGACTTGCTGATGTGCGTGGGATCGTTGTTGAATGACCCAATTTTGGCTAGGCTTTAGCTGTCAGCTAGATGGCCTCACATTTGACTCTAGAGGAGTTAATGGTCGACTTAATAACTGCAAGGTTCCCAGGTCATGTAGCTGCAAAACAAGCATGCTTGACATTTGGTATGCGGTGTTTGTGCTCACATGTAGTGTTTGGTTTTCACAAAACATGGAGCTGTGCATTATGGCCATCTCCATTTTGGTCTTGTCTCTCCAAAGGACATTGTTCCAGAGGTTTTGTGGTTTGTTCAGATGCAACTTTGCAAACCTAAGCTGTGCTGCCATGTTCTTTTTAAGAGAGAAGATGCTTTCTCCTGGCAACCCTTCCAAACAAACCATACTTGTTCTAATTGTACTGTCATAAACTTTAACATTTAACATGTTGAGACCTGTAAAGTCTGAGATGTAACTCTTGGGTGTTTTTGCAATTTTTCTGAGCATTGCACAGTCTGAACTTGGGGAACTTACATTGCTGGGACGTCCACTCCTAGGAAGATTGTAGGAACTCTTTTGAATGGTTTCTACTTTTGAATAGTACCAGTGCGGGGAATTCTCTCTGACGCAGACAACCCCCGCTGCTAGCCGCACCTCCTTCCGGCTGCATCGTAAGTTGTCTACGCGAATCGCGTAGACATCTACACGCTGCCCCGGCTACACACTGGGGACTCAGAAGCAGCGGTAAGTGGGGCGGGGTGACAGGAGGATCCAGGCCCCCTGCAGCTCTACGAGGGATCTGGATCTTAGTCGTCTCATAGTCAGACCTATTTGAGGTCTGATTATAAGATTTCATTTGCTCTGAAAAAAACCTCGTCTTATAACCGAGCAAATACGGTAAGTAAACATTGAAACCCAAAGTGGAAGGAATGAGGCAGATGAGATTCAACCTGCTCAAGATTTTTTTCCCTCTAAAAACCTCCAGTAGCTTTACAGGGAGGGTGTCAAACACAGATCCAAATGGACAGGTACATCTAGATGTAACATCTACCCCAGGGGAGATGTTACAATAAGCACAATTAAAAATCCAAGCTTCTCAAATTTTTAATCTTTTGCTTTTTCAAATCATCTGCCATGTTACTTAGGGGGTTGCTTCCCAATAAGATAAGATTGCTTTCCCTTATTTTAGGCCTTAGAACTGTAGTGCTACATGACAGGGGAGTCAGAAGCACCGGTAAGTTTTGCGTGGGGCGGGGGAGTGTTAAATGGGGGACATAAGGCATTTCTGTAGGCAGAGTGCTCTGTGAAATTCCTTTTAACCCCCTTAATGCCACTCTGCCTCCAGAAATGCCTTTTTAACCCTCTATATGCCACTCTACCCCATAATATGCCTTTTAACCCTCTAAATGCCAGAGTGGCATATAGGGGTATAAGGCATTTCTGGAGGCAGAGTGGCACATAGGGGGTCAAAAGGCATATCATGGGGCACAGTGGCATATAGGGTTAAAAGGCATATCATGGGGCACAGTGGCATTTAGAGGGTTAAAAGGCATATCATGGGGCACAGTGGCATATAGGGGATATAAGGCATTTCTGGGGCAGATGTGCATAACGGGGGGGGGGCAGGTTGGAAAATAGAAGGAAATAAAACCAAAATATTTTTTCTCAATCATAGCTTTTATTAAAAAAGTAGTTTACATGAATTAACATTTACTGGTAAAACTTTTTTCCTATAGGGTCGTCTTATATTCAGGCTTTTTCTTTTTTTCCTAAATTAATATTCAGATTTTGGGGGGGTCGTCTTATAATCGGGGTCGTCTTATAATTGAGCGAATTTCCTGATAGTCCATCTGTGGAACTGCATGGACCCAGGGACTGAACAGCATGAGGTACAGTGGTTGGAGTGTGAATAATTTTGGTTCCCATATGTGAACTCAGTCCTTCTATGCAAATTATATTATAAAATTTTGTTTTACGCTAGTTTCTTAGCCGTTGAAAGTATTAGTGATTTAATAATAGGGTGGTATCTATGGCACATTGGAATTATCCAACCCCCAGCACCCATGAGGGTAATTAAAAAAAAAAACCATACATATAATTAAAGTCAAACTCTCTAAATAGTATCTGCACCTTAGGTTTAGTTATTTGAAAAGTATTTGGAACATTTATACAACATAAGTGACCGAATGTTGTTTAACCTGTGATACAATTAGAG
The DNA here is from genome assembly GCF_027358695.1 of Spea bombifrons. Lineage (NCBI taxonomy): Eukaryota > Metazoa > Chordata > Amphibia > Anura > Pelobatidae > Spea > Spea bombifrons. The sequence goes on along the minus strand of NC_071087.1, from coordinate 37,686,409 downwards.
TAAAACATATTATTAATTACAAAGATGAAAACATCTCCCTTCCATGTAGTGAAATATAAATGCAGAGCCTTAATCTAATACTGATGGATTTTTAAAAATGCTTTTATCCTTTCATAAAAATACACTTAAGTTATTAGCACTGGATATCAGTGTTGCAGGTTTGGTCAAATGGGCACTGCAGATGGGCACAAACAGTTGAATAATATGGAGATGTATGACAAGGTGTGAAAGCAAAATAGAATAAAGAGGAAATCCTACTTACTGAATGAATTTAAAAGCTATCCATGAAATAATGTTTGATGAAAATGCAAAAGAAAGCTGAAATAAAAGAAAATATACATTGTAAACAACAGTAGTTGTTTCCTGGCATCCATGATCACCTATGCTTTATTTAAATAAAAATGAGGCTTCACCGTAATTTATAGAAAATACTACTTTAAAGTATGGATCAAGCTTTTTCCACAAATTTTGCAGTTTAGTACATCAAATACATGTATGTACTGGCTTCAACAGATGAAGCAACACAATACATACTGTATGTATTGGTAACCAACTTTATTTCTGGCAGCAGCCTTTGTAATTTCATGTTTATGCATGAGTATTCCTCCCTCCCGCTATTCCTCTGCTTTTGTTAAGTAACTGTCTCTCTCCGTGGTTTTCGATGATGGTGACAAGATGACATTTTGGGAAGCTGTGCTACAAATGGGCTATTATGCATGTATATAAAGGGGCTGCCCACTTTTTTGAGTTGGCATAGTAGAGTAGTCGGTAGGGTACCTACTGGTATGCTTACCAGGTCGACATTAGATGAAATATCCTGTATGGTGAAACAGGGTATTAGAAGAATAAACATAAAATGAAAGTACTAGAAAATGAATGTACATCAAAAACATTCATTTTTTTATTTGGCCCCAATGCAAAAGCTGTACTGAAGCCAGAAGTCACACTGTAGTTTATTTGACCTCAAGGTTCACCTTTTCATCTCATCTTGTTTTCTGATTCATAATTTTTATATTGACACATGTTGTACCATAATCGCCAATCCCGCCTATAAGTACCAACGGTTCCTATTTGTTTCTACCCAGGCCATTACCCCTTTGTTACGATGCTTAAGAGACACAGTAGGCCATTAAATTGAAAACACTGCAAAAATGTTTGTTTTTTTTTTTTGTTATTTTGCTAAGATTGTCAGGAATCAGTTTATTTTATGTAATATTTCTCTTGATGAATACTTGTCTGTTGGGCATAATTGAAATGAACTGAAAACTGCTAAGCGAAGCACTTTTCCACAAGCAATAAAAGTGTTGTAATTCTCTGAGAGCAAACATCATATTAATAATGTGTATAAATAAAATGTATAACATTTTCTTTTACTGTATCATCTGTTTACCATGCCTGAGTGCCTGGTGTCCCTGGGTATACTTTTTAAAGCTTTCAGATACAATTTCAGCTCCATAATATGCAGTAGTATTTAGAAAACCATCAAATATGAAACCTTGGCTGAGATGATTTACAAGGAATTTATGCGCATGAGCATACATTTCTCTGAAACAGCAAAGCATTCCATGTAGCCTAAAACATAATGAACAAAACCCACCATGGTTCATTTGGTACAAAGTTGTCATATGGCTGTTAAAGATGACCACGTTCTTAAACAAAAAATACTTTGTCTAATCAATTCGAATAAATAAATTGAATTTAATTGTTAAACTGATTACATGTGAAGTAAAAACCATTTAGAAAAACTGAAAAGGAAAAGTAATAATTAAATGTTGTAAAAAATCTCAGCATATTTTTCTATTCTTATGGATTACGTAAAGAGAAGGCTACATGGATTTGTTTTGCTGCTTGAAGAGAAATAAACAGAGATCGCTTTCTTCCTCACACGTTGTATTGCTCATAGAGCTCATAATTGGTTACATTAGATGCTTCATTCATTGCGCCTTCATTGTGCCTTGTAGAAAGCAGCTTGTCTGTTCCTTTAATGTTTTTTATTCACTAACCTAAAATGGATAACAGCTATTTTGGGGTGCAGTTTTGTGAGAGGGTCCGGTTATTTTGAGTTTTCTTTGTAAGGATGTTTAATTTTGATAGCTTAGTAGTAACACATGGTGAATGTTGCACCTCGAAGCCTTGCTGATTTTTTTATGGCGTAGAAGCCTTTTTGCAGATTTCGCCAACTGCTACAGGCAAGCCGGTTAGCCACCGTATACACTACCCCAGAACCTTATAATGTATGTGATCTATCTGTGCAAGAGCAAAAATAAATTTAAGAAGCAGAATGATAGGGAGATATTTATAAATAGTGGTTTTGTTTTTATGTGGCTTTTTCTTTTTTTAAACTAATGTTTTATTTATGTTGCATTAGAAAAATTGACCATTTTACAGACTTTTCAGCCTTTCATAAAATACGAGAATCAGTACATAATGGTCAATTTCTGGAAATGGCCGCTGGGTGCTGATGCCACCGGCCGGAGCTACTTTAATCCTTTTTTCTATTTATTTAATATGCCGGATCGGCTTGCCATATTAAAAATAAATAAATAAAGTATTAAAGTAGCGCCGGCCGGCAGCATCAGCACCTAGCGGCCGTTTAGATTCGATTTCCAACAATCTGATGGCCGCATAGTGATGGGAGCAGCGTGAGGGGTGAAAGGTGGGGGCGGAGCTTTCACCCCTCACGCTGCTCCCATCACTTGGCGGCCATCGCATACGGCCGCTGGGCGCTGATGCCGCCGGCTGACGCTGCTTTAATACTATTCTTTTTTTTCATTTAACCCCTTAAGGACAATGGGCGGTCCATAAACCCATTGAAAACAATGCATTTTGAGCCGTACATGTACGGGCTTTGTCATTAAGGGGTTAATAGCCGATCCGGCTTGCCATATTAAATTTTAAAAAAAAGTATTAAAGTAGCGCCGGCCAGCGGCATCAGCACCCAGCAGCCATTTAGATTAGATTTCGGGCGGCCTGGGGGGCAACTGCCCCCCGGCCCAACCCGCCCCTGGAGCAAGGTGTACAGTATGATACATAGAATACATAGTAAAGGGAAAAATCCATTGTAAAGGGGAAAAAACAGAAAATACAGTTATAAGAATGATCTCAGCTCAGCAGATTTCAAAAATATAGATCAACTTAACCATCTAGTTTCTTGTTGGGTATATGGTATGGTAGGGACCAGCCCTTCCATATTTTTAATAAAGACAAGTAACCTTTATGTGATGGGTGGAGTTTCACTCTTCTTACACTAACCTGGAATAATGGACTTTGCAGCATTTAAGTGATTTTTTTCTTTTTAGCAATAGACTTTGTAGTATGGTGCAACAAGATTGTGTCTGGCGAATCCCCCGAAGGAAGAATCACCTACCTTTCGTATTATCTTTAAAAACATTTTCTAGAACGGGATGATCAGAAAAAAACTCCACCAAATGTGGAGTAAATCTCCACACACTGCCGGACACCTCCAACACTGATCTGAGATATATGGGGAGAAACGGTGCAAGTCGTTTACATTGAAATTCCTCTTTTTGTGTTCTAAACTCAACAACTCTTTTGCTTATTTTACACATTAGTATCTGTATTCTTTCCTGATATATATACATTATTGAAATATGTATAGATAGTTTCCAATATTGCATTTTTTATTTAACAGTATTATTTTATTTTCTATTGATGGTGTCAGAATTGCTTATGGTACATTTTGGTGTCTTGGATATTAGTTTAGGTTATTTATTCTTTAATTCATTTAATTCCTGTTATCTCAGATCTTATTGCTGGCCGCATGAAGAAAATTTGTGTGAGGAACATCCGAAGGATCAAATGAGAAGCACAGAGAAGGCCAAAATGTCCCAACTTTGAATTAAATGTGTAATTAAAGACCATGGGGTGAAATTCTATGGAAACAGGAATTTTCAAACGATATCTGGAACACATTGGGGTGAATACGTTTGATAAACACAGTGTTACTGGTTTACTCTGGTTTCCACATATGTTATAATGCTCCTAAGGCCATAGGTGTAATGTGTTGCATTCGACTGAATGCAGTCCTGTTGTTACTAGATCCGTTCACATGATTCTCGTTTTTATCAGTCATAGGAGCCCTATGTTGGTTGAGGAGCAGTTAACATTGCCAATACAGAAAAATACATATTTGACAGCGTTGGATAGTTTGATTTAATGAAAATACCTGAGACATTAGGTGCAGGGGGAGACGTATTTTATTCAGAGCTGATCTTCACTGGTTCAGTACATTCAACATCTTTGAGACATGAATCATTTTTCAATACATACAGCAACTTGCCAAGCTTGGTTTCTTCATTCTCATGAGTGCTTTATTTTAGGGTTTGTGACTTGTGGCAAGCACTAGGAAAGGTGATAGTTTGAATCTGGCAGATGTTCCAGGTCTCACCTGAACAAAACCTTTGTTATTGCATGCCATTGTATTACTGAAGCAATTTATATTACTTGTCTCTGGGGTGACCTTACAAGTTTTCTATCAGAAGTTGTCATAAGGTTAACACACATCAAATGACCTTTTCTCTACGTAATGGGAATTAATGGCAGAAAGTCCTGAGTGTAAATGCACTGTATACCGAACAAATCTGACGTAACACTGTAGATATTATTAATTTTGACGATCATTTTTTCATTAAAATCTATTTGGCAGGTTATTTGAAAAGGCACATATTATTAGTTGTTCTGATGGGTAAAATATAGAAAAAATGACAAATGAAGCTAAAATATTGGAAATATTCAAAATACATATATTTAAATAGGGTTAGATATAAAGCAATTCTGATGAAAAATGGTAAAAGTTGAGCAATTACCAGGGACCATTGGTTGCTATGGATAATGTTCCACTTTTTACCACTTTGCATCAGAGTTGTTCTTTCTGCGTAAACCAAATCATATCTTACATTTTTTTATTTTTCTAAAAAAGGTAATTAGAGCAGAAAAAAATATACAATTCGGTGAAAAATAGAATTGTTTTTGGATCCCAAAAAGCTTACCACAGAAACATTATTTCATGCATGATGGGTTTTAAGGATAATGCTAGTTCTAGAAAATGCTCTTGGGAACAATAAATCCCTTCTTAACATTTTCTATATTTTCTGTCTTAGATATGAAACAATGCAGCGTATCAGACAATGACATACTTGAATTCCTTTACTTCCATTTATTGGACAAGACAATTACAGGTTATTTTCATGAAGACCTTCTTTGAGTTAATTTTGGGATATTATTGTGATCTAAGAATCACTCTGCAAGTCATGGGTTCACCTGGTTAATTGGTGTAGCTATGTTCTACTATGTAACTTTGTCCTACTGGTCTTGACTATTGCAATATAAACACAGCCATTAAATATATTAAAAGAAACAATCAGACACGGACGCCTGTTGATAAAATACCACTGTGTATTGAACACTGTGACAGTTTATTTAAAGGCAAACTCTAATAAAACATATCAACTGATAGAACATGAAAGCTTACACTTGCTAACTGATGAGATCTTGATGACTGGCTGAGGACCATGAGACTACAGCCACCAGAGATTCAGCCCACAGTGACTCCTCCACTTAGCTCCTAGTGCTATTGCCATGCAAAGTAGCTGTACCTCAGACAAATTTCTGCACTAATGCCAGCCCCCCTCCCCCACTACTGATCATCACCTAAAACAAAGAAAATTGGGAGAGATGAAAACAAATCCATGGGGCAGATTTATACAAATAGATCTGAAGTCAGTAATAACCTCCCATGATTCCTGCTCACAAACCCTTCCTATGTCCTTCTGCCCAATCCACACTGACTTAAACCCTGGGCACTTTTTATGCTAATAATATTCAATGCCTAATAAAGCAGCACTTTATTAATGCTGAATCATGGGTTGCAATCTAAACTCTAGAGCCCAAACAGACCTATCATGAAATGATGACTCCTAATGAATTCCCATGTATTCAACCAGCCCTGTTAATACTCTTGGGCTGTTATATACCCAGCGAGACTTAACTATTCTGAAATACCCTTCAATTGCTACTTGCTGGCCTGTTCTAAGCTCCCCAGCCAAGACTACCTAACTGCGTTGTCTATCCTACTGTTTACCAATAAACTTTTATTGAAGCCTCACTAGTGAGCTATACTGCAATTTTCTAAAACTATAAATGGCTACATATAGTCAATGATAATTACATGCAGCGCCTGTATCAATTCTTAATCCCAGGGCTGTTCTATACATTTCACATGAACTAAATATTTAATCTATGGTTCTGGGAACATGGAGGATTTTACAACTAAAAAATAACTGTAATAGAATAGATTTTTTTCCCCTTTTTTAAAAGGCAATTAATTGGACTTGGGTGACATTTACACTGAGAATGCATACATATTCTGTTCTGGCAATGACAGTGTGCCTTGTTAAATATAGAAATGGCTTCCATTCAACAATCATGTTTTAGAAAAGGCTATCTACCAGCTGGTCAATGTCATTACACTCCCACAAAGACTAAATTAATTCCTCATTCTGAATACTTAATTCTTGTAACAGCTTATTTCTTGGCCATTCAGCTTACTGATTCAAGGTAATAATGAAGAAAAACCTTCCCTTTATTTCAAAATGATATGCCACCAAAATGCTTATTTCTTTAAACTCTTGGATACATGCTGACCTTGATTTATATGAATGGTCCAATGGTGTGGACTATTAAACACATTTAAAAACTATACCAAGCAATATTTAATAAACTTGAAATCACCTTTCCTGATAATCCAGTTTGAAGGACAAAAGAAGCCTCTCTTCCTCTGCCACCTCATATCTTTATGAGGTTCTTATGTATGCATTGTTTACCATTGTTTGGGATCACTATATAGACAATCATATGCTTGCTAAGTTAAGTTTTTTTTAAAATCCTGTTCTCTCGGTGAGAAGGTAATATTTACAGGTAAGGTCATTTTTAAAATTGACTGCAAATTGTGAGTTACCTAATAATGTTAAAAGCAGAGCAAGCCAGATCATCCGTAATTGGCATATGTATGGCATGGGAGTTCAAAGGAAGGGGTTATCATAATGTTTCTTCATGCTTGTTCAACCACGCCTGTATATCTATCATCCATTTTCATATACAGCTAGGGGTGCTAGCATGGCTCAAGGTAAGCACAAGTTAAGTGCCCTGTTCAACAAGACTTGTCTGGAGGAGAAGAGGCGAAGCCAGCTAAAATGTCATATTCTCTATAGCATATGTGTCTTTATCTCAGACAGTCTGGTTAGGCTCAGGTATGCCATAGTTTGGCCTTCACAAGTTTACTGACCTCATTTTGCCGTTCTGTGCTGAAGCATTACTACAAATCCTGTTTAAACTGATTTTAGACCATTGCAATAGAATTCTCTGTGTTTAGATCATTCTAAACCTGCTGTTTTATATGCATTACCATCTCCCAAAAGACAAAATCACTAATAGGTTATTAACAGCCATGCTGCATTTAAACCTATTAGTGATTTTTTAAGGCCTTCTTTTAAGATTTCACTTGAATTTTGGATTTTTGACAAATATTAATTACTTTCACGACCCTTAACGTTCAACCTAATGGCTTTACTTTGCACTCAATTACCAGAAACAAGATTGGAAAAGAGACCTGTCTTGGTTCATTGACTTGGATTTAGCAAATACAATGTGATGGGTAGGTGATACAAAATGTGTTTCATGGGAAATGTTGATTAACAGTTTGAAGAAAAAGAGTCATGGTGCTAAAATCATAAAAAAACTATAAAAATAGCTGTAAATATTATGACCAAAGGTAATGAATGCTTTGGTTTCTAAATTATTGTTTTATGTCCTGCTAGAGGCAAGACCTTTGTGAATTTAAGGGAACCCGCAGTTAAAGCGCAGCTGCTCCTACACTGTGTGCGAGTAGCTAGAAAGAAGGCTGTGGGTAAGGTAAGGGGATGATGGTGTAGGGAAAGGACTAAGAGAGAGTAAAGGAGTTAGTTAAGGAGTGAGTATGTACGTAATAGTTAGTGTGTATGTGTTAACATGAATGTGTATGTATTTGTGTAAGTATGTGTAACATGTGTATGTTACTTTCAGAGTGTGCGGAAATTTTTTGTGTCAGTGAGTAGTTTAATTACCTGAGGGGCAAGGGGGCAATGGGGCCACTTGGCTTTACCTACTCCCCTGGGTCAGACGCCCCCGCCTGCTAGTTGCAGCATCTTCTGCCAATTTCCTTCACAAAGATGGCAGAGTCCAGGGAATGAGAGGTAATGCTACAGTAAATTGATTAAGCAGCAATAGCTAATCCCAACAAATGAAACCAATGAATCTCATTGGAAAACAAAGATTACATATGGCAATATGCCCATTTATTGCTATATAACTGTGCCCTGTTACATTTTGACTAAAGAAAGACAATCCAGGCATTGAGTTGAATGTTATGTAAGCAATTGGTAAATAATGAGTTAACTTGCATTTATGCTCTGCAATCAAAAGTGGAACTACTTCTTCAACAATCTTACAAAATATTATGCAATTTTAATTAGAGTGTTATTAAAAATTAAAAAGATTGTTGTAGTGTAAAGTAAAAATGTCAGAAAAGTATACCTAACTAAATTATTTTCATTCCCTAATTCCCTTAAGAGCTGCAACTATGTCAAATGCCATATTTTCTTGGGATTATTACAGGGAAAATGAAACAAAAGGAAAATAAACGAGAAAAAAAACATATTAAGGTCAATTATTTGGTCTTGCATGAATGTATGGTTTTACAGAAGTCAAAGCTCCAGACATTAAAGGAAAATTCCCCCAAATTGTATTTTATTTTTTTGGTATGGACTCCAACCATTTTACTGCATGGAAATTGGAGCATGCTTTGTTTAATTGCTAATGTTAAAAAATAGCTCCCCTGATTCTACTGAAACATGCAAACAGTAGAATATAAACATATTGCACATACTCCGTAGCACTCTCATTGAAATTATTGAACCAGCAGCCAATCACATCCATGTAAGCAAAAAAAGAAAATACTTTTTTTGATTGGCTGCTGCTATACTCATTGATTTCAATAGGACATTGAAAATAGTTTTTCAGCGCTCCTTAAATTAAATGGGAGATTTATTAAGCATTTGTAAGGAGCATACAGCAGTATGCTTTTTTACTGTTCTGTCTGGCTGTAGCTTTATTATCGGACTCTAATCATTAAAGAATGCCTATATCTTTTTGCACGTAATAAAATGCATTCAAGTCTATGCACACTGGACTTTAATATGCATTTAAAATACAAAAGGGAAGCACACCCTAAAAAGCAAGCAAATTCAGATTTTGGGTGTGGTTGAAATGACCAATATATACATACAAGAAACCAAAGAGACAGTCCCAATGCCAGTGCCTCCAAACCCTTCCGCCACCCCGTGCCGGGGAAAGTGCTGGAATGGTGAGCTACACTGCCACAGTCCCTGCATGCTGAATCAGGCTAAGGGGTATAATGTCATTTCCTGGTGCTCAGTCATAGGCAGTATGTGAAGACCACAATGGAGCAGAAGAGTTAACTTCACCCTTGAGCCAACAAAGATAGATGCGTGTGTGTAAATATATTAGCATGTTACTGTGTGTAAGTATTTTACTCTGTGAGCGTGTGTGTAAGTAATATGTATATTACTATGTTATGGTGTTTTAGCATGTATGTTTCTTTGTGTGTTTGAGTATGTGTAGGTATGTTTGTATGGTAATGTTTAAATGTTTGTGTTCTTATGTGTGTGTAAGTCCAATGCCCAAATTTTGATACCCTTGCAGTGGTGGAACTACCGGGGTCCCAGGGGTCGCGACTGCGACTAGGCCCTGGAGTTCTGCCAGTCAGGGGGGCCCAAGGGTCGTTTTCAGCAACCGCTCGGCACCCCTTGGGCCCCCCTGACTGACAGAAATCCAGGATGCCTCCGCTCCCCGCCACTGCTGCCGCTGCTGCCGCCTGCCTCAGCGCTGCCCAGAGTGCAGTGTTGGGAGCGTGAGGTGTTTGTCTCGGGTGCCGGCGCTTCACGCTCTTGTCTAATATAGTCCTTTTGCACTTGTCTAATATAAATGAAGTCAACACTCACTAACATATTGGCACCTACTGTATTTCATTATGCACCTGAATAAAACACAGTCTGTGTCTCTGTTTTTAGCACTCATTCAAAAAAATGGAATTATAATAAAAAGCAGGCTTGCTTTGAAAGCATGCAGAAGATCTAATCAGCACCCTGCTTAGACCATGAACTTTCCAAGATTCCGGAGGTGGAAAGGACAGATCTAATTAAATTGAGAAAGTGTTGAAACAATTTGCGCTGTTCAATTTACAAAAGAAGATGACCAGCAAGAACACATGCATATAGCCTAAATGCACATATTAATAGGTCCAAAGATGTTTGCCTCCCAGCATGCAGGATCATGCCAACGGCAACACATATTAGGAAACCACAGCTTTTATGATCACTAATGTATAAGTGTTAGCTCTCCATTTATGGCACTTTAACATAAGGATGTTAGAAGCTATTATGCGAAGTGCAGGTTTCTACTCTCTTGCTCTATACACAAAACGTACAGCTGAAAAGATGAAGGAAAGAGAAAAGGCAATGTATACACTTAATTTAGCTTTTCATGTTTTTATTCTAATAGAATGTTTGACCTTTTGGTACATTTTGCTATAGAGTCATTTGTAGGTTACCATTACCATCTTAGTGCGTGAATGTTTGAACCTAATTTGTTCTTTAATCCTAGTATTCCAAACAGTATGTCATACATTTCCCAGATTGTAGTTTTCTTTCAAAAACGACTCCATGGTCTTTATCAAGATAGTAATGTTTAGGAAGGTCAAGGTACAATTCAGATACTGAACAATTAAATTCACTGACTATTGCTGGATGAATTACAAACTCAGGTTTGTTAAATTGAATTTTTTTTTTTATTGATTGCTACCTAGCCATCATAACGAAGAATTGTGTTCCAATATGTGTGTATATGTATAACAATACTATTCCATGTTGAAGAATATTAGATTTTAACCATATTTTGATTTTGAATGGTGACACATTGCATTAATCTAATAAACTGGAAAAGCTGTCATTTGTGTATTGAATAAAAGATGAATAAAAAATAAATGTAACATTTAAACGTGCCTTTAAGTGGCAAAAGCCATTGCAATTTTCATTGAAATAATTTCCTGGCAACAAAACATTTAAATGGAAATGAAACGTTACGCTATTTATCATATTCACGACCATACACTATTGTATGAAAGTAGCCAAATGTATGTACATGGAAAATCAACAAACAAATATTAAATGTGAAGTGATAGAATAATAATGTGACGCTAAATAATCAGGAGAAATTGTCTTCCAGTGTAACAATATTTATGTTATCACTGCCTGAGAAATAGAAACATAGATTGTGTTGGCAGACAAAAACAATTCTGCCCTAGACTTATCTTAGATCTAGGTTAGCTTTATTATTCCTTCACTGTATTAACATCTACCACTTCAGCTGGAAAGCTTTTCCATGCATCAACTAGCCCCTCAGTACTATTTCCTGATATTACTTTTAAATCTAATGGAAGGGAGTTGCACTCACAAAAATGCATAACACAGTCGCTAAACAATAAAAAATATATTCAAATATATTCAAAAATATGTGAAAGCGTATAAAGCCCTTGCATGGTTATATAGGCAAACACGAGAGTGACAGGAAATAGAAAGCCCCCCAACTTTTGGACTTTTTCAGGGGTGACCATCAATGTTCAATGTTCTTTTTTTGGGAAAAACTGTTGTGCGCACAATTTTTGAACATGTGCGCTCTCTAAAAAAGCTATGTGCGCGCGCACAAGCGCATAGCTTAGAGGGAACACTGGTGACCATTCTTTCCCTCAAATATATGCATATACACATACATATGTCAACACTAATAATATACAGTATATATATATATATATAGTTAGTGTTGATATATGGATTTGTATACGTATATATATATATTGGAGGGGAACAAAGGATTTAGTGAATAGTTGAAAATAAATGAATAACGACCATGTCATCACATGTGATATTATTATTGAGGAGACCCTGTTGAACAGGATTGGAGTATTTATTTCTGATGAATTAAAGGTAAGCAGACAATACAATAAAGCATCTCAAAAAGCAAGCAGGATGTTGGGTTGCAAAGGGAAATGCATTAGAAGCATTAAGAGAGAGAGATGATTATGCCACTGTACAGATCTCTGGTCAGTCCGGTATTGCGTGCAGACACCCCATCTCCAGAAGGATATTGACAGATTGGAGAGAGTTTAGATGAGAGCTACGAGGAGAGCTACAAAAATGATTTGCAGGACAGAAATGATCAGGAAAGGTTGGAGGATCTTAACATGTATAGCTTGAGGGAAATATGATAGAGGGGGATTTAATAGAAACATTTACCGTATTTGCTCGATTACAAGACAAGGTGTTTTTCAGAGCAAAAGCTCTGAAAAATAACCATCGTCTTATATTCAAGGTCGTCTTCTAATCAGACCTCAAATAGATGTCTGACTACAAGACTAAGCTCCAGATCCTCTGCAGCGCTGCAGGGGACCTGGATACTCCTCTCTGGCAGCCGGTGGGTATCTGTGCGATGTGCGCAGACAACCTCCACTGCTGCCGGCACTTCCTCTGGGGCTATGACAGAGCACCGGCATCACATGACCTTCTGGTGCTTATTCATGGAAGCCCCGGCGGAAGTGCCGGCAGCAGCAGGAGCAGAGGTTGTCTGCTCGCATTGTGCAGACCTCCACCGGCTGCCTCACTAGACACCAAGGAATCTGAAGCACGGTGGACAAGTCTAGGGAGGCACTGGTAAATTGGGGGAGGGTAAGAGTGGCATATGGGTGGTATAAGGGCTTTCTGGAGGCAGAGTGGCATATAGGAGATTAAAAGAAATATCAGGAAGGCAGAGTGGTATATATGGGGTAAAAAGGAATATCAGGAAGGCAGAGTGACATATAGTGGGTAAAAGGCATATCTGGGGAGCGAGTGGCATATAGGGGGGTTAAAAGGCATATCTGGGAGAGAGATTAGCATATAGGGGATTAAAAGGAATATCAGGGAGACAGAGTGGCATAAAGGGAGTTAAAAGGACTATCAGGAAGGCAGAGTTGCATATAGGGGTTAAAAGGAATATCAGGGAGGCATTGTGGCATATAGGGGGTATAAAGGAATATGTGGCATTTCTGGGGGGCAGAGTGGCATATAAAGCATATCTGGGGTGCAGATGTGCATAACTGGGGCAGGCTGGCAAATAAAAGGAAATAAAAAAATCTCAATCATAGTTTTTAATTAAATATGAAAAAATAGTTTACATGTGAATTAATATTTACTAGTAAAACTTTTTTTATTATAGGATAGGCTTATATTCACGCGTTTTCTTTTTTTTCTAAATTAATATTCCAATCAGGAAATCAGGAAAAATGGGCAGACAAAAACATTATTAACAAATTGAAACTATCTGGGCAATGAGAACATGGAGAAAATCCAAACAGTAGGTAGACCCACATAGCCATAAAAATGGAAACAGATTAGGCAGCATGGTCCAAGGAGATGTGCTGTGTTCAGATGGTGGCATCATGGGTTTTCCCGTTCTGTAGGTGTGGGTGGCACCTGTAAGGATGGATGGTCTTGAATTGTAGTTGTGCAATGGGAGCACAATTATTCTAATCCACAGGGAAACCATGTTATACCTAAAACACATAAAATACATTTTTAATTCATCTTAATAGAATTATAGTTGTCGCAGTACAAACATGACCCACACACATAAAACAAAAAGGGAGGAAAGAGAAAAAAAATGAAAATGAATGAAATAATAATAATAATAATAATAATAATAAATAAATAAATAAATATGGTGTGGTCTGTGGGGAAATAATTTTTACATTATGTACTAGTTTGGTTTACTTTCTTATTTCTTCTATTATCTATCTGGGATAGTTATATTTTTCCAGTTTCTGGCAATGGTTTGTAGAGATGCCATTATTATGTGTGTTGCTATCTTATCTTGTTCGTATGTTAATTTAGGCCATTTCGTTTGAATTAACACCACTTCTGGTAGCATATCAATTTTCTTCGCTGTTATTTTATATATATTGTCTAGAACATTATGCCACATTGGTTTTATCCTGTCACATGTCCGCCATACATGTAAATAGTCTCCTTCTGATTTATTACATCTCCAGCAGTTTGAAGATCGGCAGGGGAATATTTTAGTTAGTTTTTTTAGGTGTAAGATACCATCTATGCCTCATTTTATAGAAGGTTTCTAAAATATTTAAACAGTGTATATGTTTCTTTATTCTATTCATAGATCTTATCCAATCTAACTGAGTTATTTCTTGGTCACTTTCTTTGTTCCATAACCGGATAGCTGGAGTTGTAATATACCCTTTAAAGGCAACTTTTCTGGAATGTATATATATATATATTTTTAAACGTAATCAAAACTAGAATTTATTTGTCTGTTTCTTTTTAAAGGTCATGGCAATAGACAAGAAAAGTTGCTGTTTGTTACATACATTTTTGAAATGTTTTTTTAATAGAATAAGAGGATGTTCTAATAACCACTAGAACATTATTGCTGTTTTAGTTTTTCACTTTCAGACATTTCTTATTATTCTTAAACATCTCATGCAATTACATTTAATGCGAATATATCTATCTCATTTTTCAATAGTGAAAGCCTACATAACCTTTTTTTCTAGATTGAAACATAATACCTTTTTACATATTTTCTTATTTTAGATATTGCATAACAATGGAATAAAACAGAAAGCCAGGCAAAAAAACATAGAATATTTATTTTATTACCAAGCCTATGCAGCTGCAAGGGTAATATTTTATAGAGAATAGAACTGCAGTTTACTAAATCTAAAACTAATGAAGTGTCACAATCATAAACTATTTGGCATGTTCCATAGAAAGCTCCTTACAGCAGGAATTTTACTTATTAATAATTTTCATATTAATAATAATATTTTCCATAAAAAAATGAGGTATATATATATATATATATATATATATATATATATATATATATATATATATATATATTAGATATTTTATATTCAACATCAATGTGAATGGAAGCCGGACATTGCATATTTCTGCAGAATAATCATAAATGTGTCCTTAATTGTATTTCTTTATTTCTAAAATGATTTTCAAAGAAAATGGTGCATTGTACAAATTTGGTACAGATACAAACTGCATATACTTTACATTTATGTCAATATTGAACATTCATTGCACCAGTAGCAACATTATGTAGTAGACCAATTTCATTCATGGATAAGCATTTTAAACTTAAATATATTAATCTGAGTAATTCGCAGGGGGGGCAGCCACCGAGAAAAAAGGGGAAAGTTAGTGTAGTCCAAGAAGAGATAATGAACCATTAATTAGAAGAGAGTTGGTTAATATAAAGATGCAATGAGGTAGCAAATGATTCTGTAGTGTCTTTTGCGAGAACATAGAATACATTCCTCACTGACAATGGGCAGTCATAAAGTATACTTACTTTGGCAGTGGGTAGGGGACTGCTTGGCAAAGAGTTTTTCCCCTGGAGTTGCAAAGGTCAAGATGACAAGAGATCACTGGCAGAGACTTCGCTGAACTGCTGCTAGAGCTCATCCATGCTCCAGATAAAAATCCATTCTAGCATTTGACACTAGTACACATATCTGGTACCCCACATTGGTTGGCCTCTAATTTTTTAAATTTCTGAATTCATCCCTGTTGTTACAGGTTTCCCAAATATGCCTTCTATCAGCCCCCATTTGTTGTGGCAATAGCATATTGATTCCTTATGGACATACCTTTGATGCTCATGCACACCATTTGCATCATCATTGGTGACCATCACCTTTGTGTGATTCCTTAGAGGTGAGTTGGCACTTCCAGTCTGTGTTCTATTTGTGACCTGGGTTGTCCTCCTATAATCCTACTTTCTGGTGCCCTGACCTTCAGAGTGTTATTTGCCTTTGTTATTTGGTTTTTAATTCTGTTTTCCTGTGTGCTTTAAAAAGATTTTACTCGTGCATTGTACGTTCTCTCTCCAGCTAGAAAGTACACTCTGCATTGTTTGTCCATTCTCCTGCCACACAGGAAACTTAGGTGTTCAGATTTGTTATTGCTTGCACTTATAACCTAGCAGTCAATGTATGTTCCTAAGTCCCATACCCCAGTACCTGTCATTCCTCCTGGTGATTTCCTGATATTGACATATGGCAAATTCATAAACAAGTGTTCTCTGACCTACTGGTACTGATGTTTGATGAACTACAAAGCTATAGTCTACCTGTTGCTGAACTCTGGATAGTACAATAACCATTTCAACCTGTACTTGCACCCTATAGGTAGAGTTCCAGGCCATACCCAAAACTCTACTTAATGTCTACCAGAATCGGTCTAAGATTCCCTAACCGATCGATTCTCGGTTTGGTTCCTCCTCACTGAACCATGATATTTTGCTGACATTGAGTCAGTGTCACCACAACTACACTACATGAACAGCTTCTCTAGTTTCTGGGTCCTGTTCTGTACTCTGCCTTTGTCTATCAAGGCTGCTGTTATGTTCATCAGTTATCATGTACAAGGATAGCAGTCATTCCCTGCAAGAGGCTACCAGTAGGAAGCTGTGATATGGTTGTAGGTGAATCACCTCTGCTTTTTTTTCCAGGCCTACAACACACAAAAATATGCTTTCTTTCAGCAATTAATGAAACGAAAGAATGTCACAAAAGTCCTGCTTTTTCTAGCTTCTGGAAGTCTCCAGGTTTGACCCAGAGTATCTGGGTAAAGCCTTGCCTCCTTCAGTCTCCAGGTCAATATCTCCTTTTTTTCTGCCAGGCAAGTGGCATTTGGCCATGCCTACTCCCTACCCGAGCCCTGCCTACTCCCTGCCCGAGCTCTGCCTACTTCCTACCGAGCCCTGCCTGCTTGCACAAACTTCCCTGCTCTCTACCCCGTTCCCTCCCACTAAAGGGTGTCTGGAATGAGCCCTGCCCCTGCATGCAGCTAGCCCCACCCCTTAACAAAGCCATTCCCCTAGAAGAGGGACAGCTCCAGGTAACCTACCCTGGATATTCCAGGTATGCTCACAGCATGTAGCCAAGACAGCACTGCAATAAATGTAATCACAACTTCTTTAAGAAATTTAAGAAATTAAGAAAATATACAACTTGGCTAGCACAGTGTATATAGAGCACTATAGTAACCAGTTGTCACTACAGCTGGTCGAGAAGTGGATTCTCACTGCAGTAATAGGGAAAGGTGCCCCTAGCGGTTATGAGGGGATCCGCTACCCAGTGCCAAGGAGATAATAGACACAGGACAGCAGAACCAGTAACAATATTGGTCTTGATTAGATCAGGAATGAGACGATATATTCCAAGGATCAGCCAAAAGAATAGTCAGGGTCACGTAGCATAGGTCAGGGCAGGCAGCAAACAACGGTAGTCAGGAACAAGCAGAATACAAAAATCAACTGATACGGAGAGAGTCAAAATGCTAGTGAAGGCTATAAGGCACTATCACAGGCAAAGGTAGAATACCAACTGAGGGTTTAAATATGCCTCCATACTCCTAGACCCTCCTACCCACCTAATTAGGGGGAGGAGGAAAAAAGATAAATGTCATGAAGTGACATGAATATTCATGAGATAGCCGCCCGCGTCGTGATCCCTTGATCCTTGCGGGGGGTGCGTCTAGAAGCAGGGAGGACTCGGCGGCGGCTCCTGCTATCGGAATGAGCAGGGGGCTGAACGCGCGGGCTGTGTCTCAACTCCCCTGCCCAAGGAAGCACAGGAGGCTCGCTACAGGTAACACCAGTAGAGGACATTTGTGGATGACAGATAGATATAGATATATCTGCATATCCTTTTGAGTGATCAAAATGAAAAACCTTCCACAGTATTCAAATCCTATTTTTAAAAATGCATTTTACTCTCCTGGTTTGTTTAAATTAAGTTTCACTTTTTAAAGATTTGTTTGTATTTTTTTTCCCAACTTACCTTCAAGTAACCTCTGGCATCACTTAGGCTTTTAACATAGAAATTAAATTCCTGCCCAAATAAGCAAACATACATTCTGTATGTTACAAGCCAAAGCTTTTACCCGTTTGATAAATGCCACCTGTCTGTTAATGTTCCAGTTCTATTACAGAAATATTTGGAAAGCTAAGCAATGCTGTTACAGAAAAAATGCATTTAACCATACTGAGATGATTATTGCAGTTTTTGAGATGAACATTATACCAAACTATACTTTAGAGTGCATTCAAAATTAGTCATTGTTTCGTTGTTGAATCATGTGTTATTTTGTACAATGACATTTGCAGTAATGAAACACAAACACCAGCAGTGCAGGCATAAATGACAAACTGAATAGAATGCATATAATATATATATATATATATATATATATATACACAAATCCAATCTTCCTGCACTCAGTCCATGAATCCATAGATTCAAACACTCACAGGTCTTTTGAATTAATAATTATATATATATATATTTTGCCTTAGTTTGTCCAGACCAGATCTGGCACCTGCCTATGGGGCTTTTGTGTTGGTCACGTACTGCTGCTCACACAGTAAATACAGTACGTCAATGTGTGGTCATGGGCCGGATACAATGCAGGTGGCCACAGTGACATCATTTTGCAGCCATGTCTGGTTTTCTTCCCCAGTTCGGCCCTGCACATTGCAGTATTGTCAGATGTATTTGCATACCCTTTTCCTTTCCTGGTCAATAAATACACTGTTCTTTCATTCACCCATTGCTTGTTACGTGAGATTAAATTATTCTTCTCTAGGATGCAGTCTGTCTTGTACTTTATTGATTATCTGTTAACTTCCACAGCTTGTACCTTTGACCATGAATAACCTCTAATATCTCTGTGAACCAAATTATTATTCTTTCTTACCTATCTTCAGAGGCAGAACCTGCAGTCATTAAGATTCATTAGTGCTGTGTACTTAGTTGTAGGTGAAGCAGTGTTCTCGAATAACATTCCTAATGTTTTCCATAGGTGTCCTTTCTCCATAGTGCTATCCTTGTGTCATGTCTGAATCCACAATTGCATTATCTCCTGCAGTGGAGGATCCAGAACCAGAAGCTTAACGAAAGGGGCCATTCGGTCTGAGGTATACCAAAACCTACATACCAGGTGAGCCTAGAAGAGGGCCACCCAAAGTAGAGAAATGAAAAGAAAGGACAGAGGAAGGAAGAGAGAAGAAATAAAAGAGAGGGGGGACAAGGGAGGGCAAACGTGAATTTCAGATGTAGGTTGTGGAATATATATGAAAAACAGGAGTATTTCCATCTGCCTAGTTCCTTGATGATAAGGGCCGGAACTATATTCTTCGAAGCCGCCGAGGCTGCCCCGACTGAGGAGTCACCCGAGTATGCGAACGGGTTAAGGCCTATCTTGGTTAGTAATAACCTAACATATCTTATGAATACAACTGACGATAATGGCTCCCTGGGAAAGGGCAAAAGAAGACTATATCGGTTTACCAGCTCTCAGAACTTCTACTGGGCACCAGGGGGAATTAATAGGAAGAAATCGTAAATTTGTGTACTCGGACCGGATTGATTCGTCTTCATATGATCGAGGGACAGTACGTAATGATCAGAGACGTGACACAAGTCGGAATTTTAAAAAAAACGAATTAGGTGTGGTGGCCAGCTCACCAGGTCCCATAAAAACATAAAATGCTAAAAAAAACATAGCAGCTTTGAGTACTATACATGTATCAGGACTAAAATCCCACCATCGATCGGCAAACGACTGGGGGACTTTGCTGGCTTGGTCTTTTGTAGAACTCTCAGGAAGAATTCGACCGGGTGAGAAGAAATCAGTGCTTGTTCGGAAAATACAACGAAATGTGATGTTAGACTCCTGTTAGGTGAATATATATTGTACCATATGAAAGGCCTAGGACAGAATGGCAATATGCCTCGAAAGCTAGGAGAGTGCAAATCGAATTCACATTGGGGGGAGAGGAAGAATGTACAAAATTACCAAACAGGGACCAGGCTCTATTGTATGATTTCGATGTGTTGCTAGATAACGCCCTAGTTATATTATGTGGCGCTGTGTTCTGATGCTGTTCTAAGCTAAAATGAGCTCATTGAAAACCGGAGCAGCAGTTGGCATTGCTGCCGCTGTTGGGAGGCCTACCTAACTAATAGCGAGGCACAAATGGCTAGCTCGAGTGAAGTAACCTCCAAACGGGGAGGGGAGATTGCCTCGGGGTGGGGGTTGGGCAACTGACTAGTTCAAGGAGGCAGACTAGCTATGTGGTGATCTCAGAATTGTCTCCTGTCTAACTCACTAAACCTAAAGTTAAAAACCCTAAAGCAGAGAGTGAGATGTCTAGACGACTGGGTCAGAGTATCTCCAAAAATGCAGCTCTTGTGGGGTGTTCCCAGTCTGCAGTGGTCAGTGACTTAAAGGATCTGCTGCTAATTTCTTGGTGCCAGATAACACAGCACACCTTCAGAGCTCTAGTGGAGTGCATGCCTTAACGGTGAGGGTTGTTTTGGCGGCAAAATATTATGGCTGATCGTGACTGGGCAGTTTGTCCCCCCCAAACTATTTTCTTTATATTACTTTTAATATTTAGATTTATATATGTAATAGTTTTACATGTGTACCACTATGATGTGCAGGCCTGGTGGGCCACTGGCTGACATCACTGCATACTCATTCGATCTTCCGCTGGAGCATGTGACTTCATGACTAGAAAAACGTTGTGCGCGGCTGCGCAAATCTAGCTGTCAGTCGCACTGAAGTCACCAGGTGGCTGTCAGCCTTCATATGCCAGGGTCACCTGGCCATCACTAATCTGCCTTGATGATGTGGCATGTGGTTTGCATGTGGTCATGTAGTTCTCATGATAGGCATCAACATAAGCTCCAAGGGGTAAATATGTCCTGACCCTGGCACACCAAATGGTTAAATAGACAAATCCAAACAGGAAATTAGATTAAAATGAGATAAAATTATTTTTTTTATAAATATGATTTTTATGGAAAAAATATCCACACAGAAAATAACTTACCTCTATATGCCCATATTTTCTAACGTGTTCAGAAGAATCATTGTTGTTCTTAACCTTAAAGAAACTGCCTGCCAAGGACTGAAATGTCATGAATGATTGGTTCTTATTATATTCACTATAATTACAGGATTTCATTGTAAAACAGCCCACCTTTCTCCATTCAATTTGAACTTGACCTTTCTCTAAGTTTAAGGAAATTATGATGTAATATATGCCAAATCAAATGTAGAATAGAAATAAATGCCAAGGTATGCACATTGTTAAATATAAGCCTGTTACTAAGTGTATTAAAACAAATGATCTGATTTATATATATTAACAGTTAGGTCCACTATACCAGGGTAACCACATGTCCCGGAATCAGTGGCGCCGGCAGAGGGAGCACTGATTGGCGCGGAGGCCTCTAGCTCGGTCACAGTGCCGGCGTTTCATGCTGAGTGCCAGAATATGACGTCATATGTCGGCTCTCAGTAGTGAAGCAGCGCGCACCGTGGCAGAGCAGAGAGACAGAGGCCTCACACCTCCACCGCAGGACGTTTACAAGGTAAGTAGAGGGGGGGTGGGTCAGATAGTGAGAAGGAGGGGAAAGGGGGTAGATAGTGAGAAGGGGAGGAGAGGGGGTAGATAGTGAGAAGGGGAGGAGAGGGGGTAGATAGTGAGAAGGGGGAGAGAGGGTAGATAGTGAGAAAAGGGGGAGAGGGGGTATATAGTGAGAAAAGGGGGAGAGGGGGTAGCTAGTGAGAAAGGGGGTAGCAAGAGTGTTCAAATAAATAAAGAGTAAGAATGAGTGAGAGAATGAAATTATTAATCTGTGTATGAATTGTGTGAATGAGCGAGATAATTAATGAATTTGTGAGAATGCATTAATGAATATGTGTAAATGATTTCTGTGAAATATACCCTTTATACCCTCAGTGATTTCCAGTTGATCTGTACCTGCAATGCTATGTTTCCATACATTATTATTGTATGCCTGCAAATACAGGATTTGTATATCTGATTCTGTTTATTTGATATATACCTTCAGTGCTGAGTTCGCACGTACATTTCAATTGATCTATACATGCAAAGCTGGGTTTGTGTGTTAATGTGTTGACCTATACCTGCTATGCTATGTTTCCATACATTATTTATGTATACCTGCAAATATAGGGTTTGTATGTCTTATTCAGTTGATCTATACATGCAAGTGCTGTTCTATGTGTTGTTTATTTAATCTATACCTGAACTACAGGGAGTAAGTAAAAGAGAGGTATGGCTTAGTAAATGCATGGACAAAGGGGCTTGGGAGATGATTATGGGGGAGAGGACCTCTCAATGTCACGGTAGGGTCAGAAGGAGGGAAGACTGCACCGACTCTCACAGTCTTCCCCTAATCTGCAGTCAGTGCAGACTTCAAGCGGTCATTGCCTGCAAAGGATTCTCAACAAAGTATCAAAAATGAACATTTTATGATTGCATTGATGTTTCCTATTTCATTCGAGCCCCTGCAATAAGGGGACTGTATATGAAAATGGTTGCAATTCCTAAAGGTTTATACAATATTTTTGTTCAACTCCTTGGTATTAAAGCCGAATGTCTGCGCTTCAATTGCATTTCAAATCCATTGAAACAGTATGGTGAGAACCCAGCACCCAGTGAAATATTCAAGCTGCTATAGGGATTCTGATTTTAGCGCTATAATAGGTGAAATTGATTTCCAGTTAGAACTGAATTTCACAGCTAGTAAAACATACATTTGTTTTTAAATAATTTTATTATTTTTTTATATAAAAAATACCTTATTACATAATATACATTATGAAAAAGTATTTAAAAAAAATCAAACTCTACATTCAATCCTTTAGAATGCAGAGTTTGTAATTCAAAAACCCACTCCATTTCCTTATTTGCTATGTTTGTGATGTGCCCCCCCAAAACATTTCTGGTGACATACAGAACCAAAATTAAAAAAATCTGTCAGTGTCCAAATATTCCCTGGCTTAACTGTATATATCTATATCTATATGTTGCCACATTCTTCATTACTGTTTGCTTAGCTTGTGTGGAAAATAAAGCCCTCATCAGTATCCTAAATAATGTATTTACAGGTATTAGATTTAAAAGAATATATAAACTAGTTTAAACTATTTAAAGTTTTTCTACCCTAAACCTTTAGCTATTTTTTTAGTTGTGTACAGCATTCTGGGCTTACAAATCTTAAACGTCATCCTCAATGAAATCTACAATCAAAAAATTATCATACAATTGGCAAATTTTGTATTGTAAATGCAACAAGGGGTATCATTATAACTACCGATTAGGCTCTTGTTTTGCAATCATGGTGATGTTCAAATTGAAGGGTTATCTTATTGGCAATCAAGAAGCTTTAGATTTGAATTAGATTGAATAGTTATTTAGTAATACAAGGAAAGATGACAAATATATAATTAGAGTGGAGTGTGGGCCAGAAAAAATAGGCCTTATTTTGGAGACAGATGTGTAATGGTTCAGGGTCAGCAAGCACATGTTTTACTTTCATTGTGAAAGTTCTATATACAAAATAAAACATGCACAAAAGTGTTGATTTACTCAGGCTAGAAACACTTTCCATTTCTCTATGACGGTAGATAACTAACTACATTTTTTAATACTTTATTTGAATCAGGTCTGTTGTCATGCTTCTATTATTTATTCTTCCTGAAACAAATTAATTGAATAAAACCAAAAACAGATTCTCGGACCATATAATCCGTAACTTTAAGGGGATACATCTTCTGCATGAACAATACCAGTTTCCGCAATAAGCCATTTTGATATGGATGCATGTGCAGAAGAATACAAAGAATCCCACCTACTTGTGGCCTGTATAGAATAATATGTAAAGATATAATTAAGAAATCCTAAATTATTAATGGTATAGCCAATGAGGTGTATGTCCCAGGAACTGGTCAAAGTCAAATCACAACTTAAGGTTAAGGTGTCCTAAACTGATGCATGATTATGACAATCACCAATAATATTTCCAATCTATGCTGTGCTGTGTTTGGCAGTAGTAAATATGCTGAAAATTAAAGACCAACATCTATCATATGGATTCTCTTTTTTATTAAAATGCTTCAGAAAGGTTAAGGGTTTAAGCAGGAAAATGCACATAAAATAAGACTATTATATGTGGTGGAAGCAGTAGGTGGTAACACAATAAACATCATCAACCAAGTCTGATTGTATTGTCATATTTCTGATGTAGAAAAGGACAAAAAGTAGCAATTTGAGGCCCAAACAACATCCTTCAAGAGGAAAATATTTTTTAAGCTTGGTTCACCTGGTTTAACACTCTGACTGTACTTTTACTGTATCCTTCTCTGGGACTTGCCTGTCTCCCTTACTGCTCTCTGTTGGTGTGCCTCAGGGCTTCCAGTACCAGTACTACTACTAATGACTTGCTTTGTGACCTCATGCCCTCTCTTCTAACTTCCCTAACTTTCTTCCTGAAATTGCATCCTGGATGTCATCTACCCCACACAAAACATCTCCAAGACTAATGTTTTTGTTATTCTCCTGTGTTCTTGATCCCCAATTCCTGATATCTCCATCACCACACACTCTACCATACAGCCCAAGGTTATTGCCTTGGCATTATACTCGACTTGCTTTTTACTTCACCCCCCCCATGAAGCTTCTGACCAAATCCTGCCTCCTTTATATACAATATATGCCTATTTCTGTTCCTCTCACAAACCACTCCTACCATAATATTTTCTTTATGATATCCCATCTTGCTTATTGTAACTTGCTTATTGTTACTTATTGTAATCCCATTTCAACCCTTCAACCACTCCGATCCATTCTGAACAACTCTACCAGACTCATTTTCTCTTATTATCCCTCTTTATTTATTGCCCAACTGTGCCACCCTCCTACTTATTCTAACTGTAAATGCTCATTTGAAACCCATCTATTCAAAGGGACATGCAATACATCCTCCTTACAGTATACTCATGATCTCCATCCTAAGAAGAAACCATTTGATCTACCCTCCTTCCCTCCACTGACCTCTGCACAGCACCCTTGCTACCATAAAATCGTTCTTGCTCCACCAGTCCTTCATCTTTGGTCTTATTCCTCTTCAACCTTGTAATAGGTTGTAAGTTTGCAAGAGCAAGGTTCTCTTCTTTTTCTGTATTAGTATGTGTTAATGTGTTATTATTGTTTTTGTTCAGTTTGTATATTGTCAATTTTAATGTTATTGTTAATTTTCACTCTCCCCTGGAGTAATTGCACTACAGAATCTGCAATATAATATAATCGTATTGTCATATTTCACTGTTTCTTAACAGCTGTCATTGTTTCATGACACTTTTGTTCAGGTACAATGAAAATAGACAATACAAGCTTTTGGAGTTTTTGATGGATGGGTTGGACACCATGCTGTTATACAGCCTAGCGGAAACTTGGCAAATTCATTACATGCTCAGTAGGCTTTCCAGGTTGGGAGGAAAGACAATTAGTAGAAATTAATTTTGCCTTGTCATTTAAAAATATGTTTAGAATAAATCAGTAATTTATAGAATTATTCAAATACATTCAAAAACTGTTCTAAGGTCATTAAATATGCAAACATACAGAAGACTTCTAAATATAGGGGAGTCATACATTAAGATAACTCTAAAACCCTGATTATGCTGTGTTTATGATAAGATGGTTTATTGAAACTTAACAATAGAGGGGAGATAACGTAATGGGGAGGACTGATCATTAGGATGGAAAAAATGTAATATATATTTTCCCAATTATATACACATAAGGTTTTTAATGTATATTGCCTATTTTAAACCATTTTACAGAGGTTTATTTAGTGTATAGAAATGTAACATTTTGGATTTTGGAAAACCTATTGTCCTATGAAAATAGTTATATTCAGATTGCTTTTAAAAAAAGGGAGATGCAGACAGTGAAGTATTTATCTTGGATGTCACCCTAGGCCTAACCCAGGGTAGAGCTCCCAGCCTCCCTATCTACAGCTCATATTCCTGCACTTTGTGTATGGAGGCTGTGACGACTCGGCACAGTCCTCCATACTGTAAATGGGCTGGTTGGGGAGATTAGAGATCTCTTTTGTAACGTGCCTATTCAGTAGTGATACACCGGGGTGTCTCATCACCCAATAGGGTGATCTGCCCCCGCTTTTGCAACAAGGGGGCTGCATTCGGCCTGGGCCTAGTTGGTCTAGGTCTGAATAGGTTGTTGAAGTCAGGCAATCTAACAGTAAATACATGTATTTTTAAATGTCACTTTCTTTGTATATTTACTGTTTTTGTACGTGGAAGTATTAGTCATCATGTTAGTAATAGAGAACAGACAGAAAATAACATCATTATATGTTTGACTCAATATAGAGCTGTGTTCTACAGCTTTTTAAAGGGGTGGGGGCCTCTTTATTTTTCAAATAATGGCTTGCGGGAACAGACATTATTTAATGGTGTAATGTAACAAGGGAGTTTGTGGATTTCCCTGCAAGAAAAAAAGAAGTGCATCCCTTGATACCCAATGCCCATGGGCATTCACTGATAAGAAAGTGTGAGTACTGCAATATAAAATAGATTTTTACTGGACTAACATATCATTTTGAGGAAGCACAAAGCTATTGCTTTTGACTTGATAAAGAGAGGTTGATACTCTTGAAAGCTCGTCCTCAAAATGTTATTCCATTAAAAGGTATTGTTTTCTATTGCAGTACTCTCATTTCTTTTTATAACGCTAGCATTACAAGTACATTTTTCACCCCTCTTATGTATGAATGTACCACTCGATTAGCATTATTAAATTATTCATTTCATTTTCCTTAGGTACATAACACAAACTTTGGGGAATTAGCTCTTATGCCAAGAGTAATAATATTAAATCTAATTACTTGAAAACTTGAATTCTCAATGAGCACTCTGCCTTCTAATTATTATAGATCGTTTAAATATTTGGGAGATTGTTAATTATTGGAACTTGCCATTTTTCTAGAATAGATTGTTTTGTTCTCAATCACGTATATTTAATATTTTATGATGTACTTTTCTGAGCCCTCATGATCTGATCATAGCAAATCCTATCTTATATGAATTTTGAGAGGAAAAGTAAAACCAAGCCTTGTAATGTGATCTATAAACAATTCTCACCAGCTTCAAAGAACATGAGACTGTGATAAAAGCAGTGCATTCTAGAAGATTATTCTCTTTATTGGTTTTAATAAATTAATCTAAAATAAAAACAAATGATTGTCTTTCCTGTATATGCTAGGAAAAAAAAACTTTACTTGTGTATTTTCATTTTAAAAATATATGAAGTGTTTTTTCTTCTACATTGTAAGCTTGTTTGAGTATGGCCCTCCTCACCTTTTGTTTCTGTAATCCACATTGTCACGTGTCGCAATATTTATGTCTTTTTTACCCACTTTACATCATTGCAGCATTAATGGTGCTATATAAATCAATTGATATTAATTATAATGTCTCCATTTTTTTATTCATAAAATAATCATATGTATTGCGCAGTATAAACTTCTACAACATTTGAAAGCAAGGCAAGAAACACAATTAGAACATTTCTAAAACTTCTGTCACCTAATATATGTTGCTTGGCCACCGGCCATTCAAAAGAGTCCATTTGCATTTAGATTTTACAGGAGATATGGCCTTTATTATATATTATTTGTGAGTATCCTGTATTATAGATATATAGTTTCTGCAAATACAATTCAGGGAATCGCACCTTAGGATAAGAGCAATCATTAAATGGCCAGTAATGCAAAGGATTCATAATTATCTTCCAGCAAATGCAGGATGTTTCCACTGTGCATGTGTTTTGGTTCAAGAGGGTAACCCCCTCCAATGTATACATTTGTAGGTAATAAATGGCTTATCGACCCACGCTGATAGATATAAATGAGTTAGGTTCCAAGAAAGCAAAGGTGATTGTTATTAATACCATTATGTGAGCAGTTAATTAAAGAAATGGGAGGCTCCAATAATTATGTCTCTACACTACAGCACAAAGCATGGATATATCCCTACTGGTCTCAAAGATAATGTTGAAAGAAGTTTGTGATACCGTTTAGTGGTCCAAGGGCAGGTTGTAGATTTACATGAGCTTTCGAAAATCTTACTGCATGCACTCTAGTCAATGACTGGTATTACATAATGTGTTTACTTTATAGAACTTCACTCACAAGCTGACTGCCTAGAAGCCTAGAAGGTTCATCCTGTCACATCACAGAAACCAATAGGATGCTTTTTTGATTGGGCCAAATGTATTACATTGCATAAGAATTTCTACAGTTTGGCATTGATACATATGAATCAATGTCTCGATTTGATATGCCATTTAGTCAAATTATTAGAGATATATTACCGAGACAAAAATTTAAGGAAAAGTTGATCTGATGTTTACTCTGAGTGAATGAAGTTAACGGCTATTTTACATGAAAATATTTTGTCAACTAACATTGTCAATTGTGATTTTGTCACAAACTGTCAAGTTGTGTTCGGTATGCAATCTAAACGTAGTTATTGTTCTTTATAATAATAATCCTGACAGTGAATGTAGACCAGTTTAAGTCTGCTCGTAGAACAGCTTTTGGTGTGCTTTCTGTGTCCTGCTGAGAAAATGACTGGTTAACAACAGCCTGACCTGGCATCTGACCATGCTGTGGCACCAATGCCATACTGTATATATATATAGTATCGCCAAAGACTGAAAGCTCATTAAATACCTTTTATAAAAGTCCAAACCCGCAACAAACAGGAAGTTGGATTCCAAAATGTTTTTGAAAGCTGAGCTTATGAGTTCAGTTCCTAAAAAATAAAAACTTCAAATTAACTATGGAATTTGCAAACTAACGTATGTGTTAATGGGGCAAAAAATTAAACAATGCTTATAACTCTCTTTCTCCTCCATGCTGTCTGGCTATTTAATCCCATTGCATTATGCATTGTTGTTGTATACCATCCTCTTGGCCCTGCTAATGTTTCTCCCGACCACTTCTACTCATGGCTTCCCCCACAAACTTTCCTCTGATGTAGACACCCCTTTGAGTGCCATGGCTTTCAAATTTCTTTCCATTACCTCCTCTTTTTCTCACACACAGCATACTAACTCCTCTAGTCACCCTCGACCTTAATTTTTCAAGCATGTACTCTCTCACTAATTGAACTAATTGACTTTTCCCCCTCTCTGACCACTATCTTGCTCTCTCACATTGCCTCCTACTCCCTCGCCCCAAAAACCTCATCCGATCAGAGACCTTAGCTCTCAGTCTTCAGAAGTTCTCAACCCATTGACTCCCTCTCCCATCTCAAACATGTCATGTTTTGCTATCACCTTGCTATCTCTCTCTATAGCTCCACCCTCACATCTGCTCTTGACGATGTAGCCACAACTACTACTCGCTCTTCCTGATTTTCATGTTTCCAACCCTGTGCTCGTCAGGATTCATTTAAATCCTGAATCTTACCTGCAAAGCTCTTCATAGCGATTCCCCTACTTCCCCTCATGCACGCTTGCAAGCCTTCTTAAAGGCTGCCCCTATCCCCTGGAATGCCTCCCGGCCTATCCATTTTCCTCTGCCTTCTGTTTTTCAAAAGATCCTTCAAAACCCCCTTTTAACCCCCTTCCCCCTATACTCCTTAGCATAACTTTCCTAGTCTCTCTTCTGCAATAATTAGTGTGGCTTGTTTATCCCTATCAGTGTCACTTTGACACTGTTGTTGTTTGCTGTTTCTGCATGTCAAATTGTTATACTACTTGTTATGTTCTGTTTACCCATTGTACAGTGTTGCAGAATATGATGGTGCTATATAAAACAAATAATAATAATAACATTAACTATTTGAAATGAGAAATATCTGGGAACACAGACTTCAGGAAAACACATTTGTCTGTTAAAGAAGTTAAGAATTAACAAAAATAGCTACCTATTTTGAATAATAGCTGGTTGTACATTTTACCAGTAATTCTGCGTACAGAAAGTAACAACTGTACTGTATGTACAACCGTACAACTTGTTTTCTTGTTCATTGTTCCTTCAAGGACGAGTTTGATTATGTCATCCTCTTTGTTATATTGGTGATTTTCCAGTAAGATTTGCATTCATTTGTGAACACAGCACGAAAAAATGCTGTAAATTAGTGACATTTCAGACAACATGTAAAATTATTCACAAACACATCTGAAATGTTCATGAGCAGATTATTTTTAGAAATATCATCTGTGCCAGATGAGTTAAGAATTTGGCATATGTAATTCTTTCACATGGGTGTGAATGGACGAAAGCCAACTACTAGGCAAAAATAACTATAATTTGTTCCAACAAATATTAAATTAAGGGACCTAAAACATAGCTATTAGTAAGACGGGCGTTTTGCAAATATTATTTATTATGGAACTGCTTGATTTTCAGATGTCTAGATTCAAATTACTGTAACTATAAGGTGCACATAATAGGAGGATAAATTAGCTTGTGACATTATCCCATTGATGTAGAACATGGATGGGAAAAACACAAATATTTATCTTAGGCATGTACTACAATCATGTGGAAAGCTATTCCAGAAGCATAAAGCAGGTATGACAAAGCAGTTGTTTGCTATGTTCCATCAAATTTTGACCATGATGTACCAATTTCAACCGACTTTCCCCCTAATATAGTGGTATACCTTGCTCATTTAACAAAGTAGCCCTGGCCAAGGTTGTTGGGGGATTAGAGAAATATACAGTATAATTATTTTCTGAATTTTTTGGCTAATTTTAATGTTCAGGCAACAAAATTAGTTCTGAAGTTATCAAAGGTTTGGAAACTCACAAGGTATTTTTGTCATGACAATGTTTTGCGATAATAACACTCAAAAATGTCATATTGCTGTAAAAAAAGAGAAAACTATCTACATGACGATCTAATCAGCACAAATTTCTCTGACAACCATTAAACTGAGATACATAATAAACATGAGGGAGAAATTAAATTCCGAACATCAGTCAACTGCCTTGACAGTCATTATGGATCATTAAAAGCTGTTCAAGTGACTAATTCACTTTCCAAAGAAGCGCTGGTTTCCATTCACTAATGACCTACATTCCCAAACAAGTAATACAAACACACAGAGAAACAAGCTTACAGTGAAAATCTAAAATATTTTAAATAATCATTTCTATGCCTTGGTATTGCCTGAATTACACTAACATTATGGAGCTGAACCCTATAGCGAGATGACTTTTAATTATTGATTTACTGTTACCTTGTAATTATAAGAACTTAAGGACTTTAAAGGAGAATATTTAATCAGTGTACAATGTCTTTATTATGATTATGATTTACTTTCTCCATCCAATGTTTGTAAATACATTATGTGCTGAGCAGTAGAGGGAAACCGACTAATCATCTTCACGTTTCCAGATCATTTATTCGGTTAGCAAAATTATGTTTCAGTGAATCAGTTCACTAACGAGATGGTGGCCTTATTGCATTGTCCATTTGGATTAACAGAATTAAACAGGAAATGATGATGCCACATAGGAAGGCAAGTAAAGGGTGTATTTCAGATTACCGGTAGTTGAAAAAAAGATTATGTTGTGAGATGGGATATCTCAGTAGTTGATTTTGCTTTTGATATTTTATAAACTATATGCTATAAACTATAGCATCGAAGAACCGTCAGAGTTGGGATTGTCACTCCCCATGTCTATACAACAATACTCATCTTAAAACTGGTGGCTTCTTTCCAATTCATTCACAGGTCCCAAGTGAATATCCTCCTTTTACTTGTAAAGTTTCAAACATTATTTTTTTTCAACCCTCCCCACTAACTGCGGCTTGGCCATTGTACACAAAGCTTATGGAGGTCACATCCAGGATCTAAATCTAAACCTCGATATGAGGTTAAAGGGGAAACTCCAGGCCTCCAACGAAGTGTAGCCTAATGGGGAACAATCAACTAATTAACTTCACAGCGCTCTCAGCCAGCTCCTTAGTAAACAAGGTTACCACATTCAGTAATGCTGGGATGTCATACAGGATAATACCAAACTCAACCAACGATTGTATCACCTCTCTGGCTTCATCTGGGTACTTATTACTAAGTAGACTTTTAAAATCCTGAGATCGGTGGTGAAATATAGGTATAACAATCAACACTTGCTACAGAAGTTATAGCCAGGCTGCAAAATCTTCTTTCTTCCTCATGATCCAGCTGGCTCACAGAGCTTGCCTTATATAAAAATTATTTTTGTACAAATAAAAATGTAAGTTCCAAGAGTGCTTGTAAGGGACCTACTCAGAAGGAATCTCTTTTCCTTCTTAAAATGATATGATACTAAGTCTCTGCACCCATGTGAATGTTTTGATGTATGGATCTATAGGGATTTTCTTTACTGCAGCAGTAAAAGTTTTGTGGGCTGGATTTGATAAGTCTTGTATCTTTTATCTTCTGACAGAATAGAATATGGTATATTGTAAGCTCATTTGAGCATGGCCTTCCAGATCTTTTTTTTTCTGAAAGTCTAAATTATTATGTGATGTACTACTTGTTATATACTGTTTGATCATTGTATGGTGCTACAGAATATAATGATGCTATATAAATGAATAACAATATGGACAGACCCTTACTGCATGTCATTTTGGCACGTATGTCACCTATAATCAATCAATAATGTGCTGGGTATTCGTCCCCAGATCTGTGAGTTTTATAATCTCTGATTCCCTTTCCCATTTTAGCTTTTTGATTGATCTTAGTTTCTCATAACCGCTGGAACTAGCCAGGCAATGTGCAATTTAAATTGGACATTTTAGGTTTAATATATGACACCTAGCTGGCCTGCATTTGACTGATGTCAAATCAAAGCACTGAAACAAGGAATGGGAAAATAGAAAGGTGGCTTAGGAAGAATGTGTTATTGAAATTATATGCATTGGGTACCCTGACTACAACATCTTAGACTGCTGTATAGTAACTGCACATCTTAATGCATGCTGATGTAAGGCAGCATCCTGCAAACTATGAAGCTATCACGTATGGTAACACAAACAGAATCATCCATCATGGAACTGACAAGACACGCAAAGATATTGAGGATTTGCTGGATGTAACTCGTTTGGGTTACTGTTAAGTTAGAGAATAGTCTATTGTTCCTGAGTGTGTATACTCTTGCATGAGTGTACAATTTAAAAAAATGAAATGTACAAGGGCAACTTCAATTTTTGTTTTTTAAAAAGGATGTTATTGAAAGCGTAAAAAAAATTGCTATGGAATATGAGTATATTACTTCACTGAAGGGCCTGGTTTATGTAAAGCTCACAGCCTGCAGCAAAACAATTGATATTGAAAGCTACGGTTGTGTTTTGGCAAATCATCATCACAGACAGGGCTGGACTGGCCCACCAGGATACCGGGAAATTTCCTGGCGGGCCGGCAGACCAGAAGGTAGCAAAAATCCATGCACCAGCCATGATCTTAGGGTCTGATATGTGCCTGATATTTTATAGTATATAATACCGTATAGTTATACAGTACTGTGACTGGCTTCATTCACACATAAGCAAGATGTCTGCCTGTGTTTCTCATTAAAATGCTGTTTAGAAAACATACTGCAAAACTTTCCCTTTAATCAAGGAAACAATCTTTTAAAAAAGTATAACCTAATTTTTATGCTAAAATCATCCTACTAGTTTACCAGTGGGTTGTTTTTTTTCGAGCTATTAACATTAGTTCTCCCATTTACCGGTGATCTACTTGTCTATTTATCTGTTAGCAACATGAATAAATTATTATTTATTGATCTGACACTAATAAATAAATGCAATTTATAATTGGTTAGCATTAAGCCATCTCATTCATGTCGTATGGCTAACATTTTTTATATGAAACTACAAATAATCATTTCTAATACTATAAACAGTAAAGAGCCCAATATAAATTCATAGGTTGAATGTGTTTCTTCCTTATGTATTGAGTTGGTTACTAAAGACAGGGCTAGTCTTAGTATCAGGTATTCTGGTCACTGTTTACCTCTCGCTGTATAACCAGGACAGCTCAGTAATAGAGAGTACCGCGTCCTGGACCAAAACTTTATTTGAGACAGCTGTGTCTGAGATTTGTAATAATCTGTTTCATTCTAGTCTGCTGGTTAAGGCTCACCCATAAAAATTTTAAGAGATTGATGTGATCTTTTTTTGTGTAATATCCTTTTATTGAGTTCATAGCATATGAAAAACAACAATTCGCAGTGATTTGAGGATTGAGGAAACACAAATAACCAAGGTGTGGGTATCTTTTTCATATTTCAGTTCTCTGTTGTTATTCAACTTTTAATACAACAGATCGAAGTTTTAAATTGAGGAACTAAAAAATGTAATCTAGAATTTAGCAGATTGTTAATATAATAATGTATTGAGGATAGTAGCAGATTCATCTAGCCTCCTTAATTCTCCTTCCTTGTGTTCATCTGTTCTCTTATTACGCCTTACATCCTTACTTCCCAATCTTCTCCATTTCCTGATGATGGTTTTTAAAGACTTAACTTTCACATCATGGTCAGCCTGGTACGATGCATGTAAAGATTTGATCTATTAAAGATTAGTTTATGCTTAACACCATGCACCCTTTTAGCTAATGATAAATATTAAGTATAGCGAAACTGGCTTTGTAATTATAGCCGTAATAATATTTGTAGTTTATTTTCGTGTAAATACCTACTGATGCAGTATTTAACTACCCTATTATTGCAAGTAAAGTACAGCTATACATTACAATAATATGTTTCCTTAGGTAAGTGGTCTGCAGCCTCTAAATAAGGTCCCACTGATCTGAATTCTGTTTCCAAGAGCCTTGTTATCTGCACCACAGAGTTTTTCTATGAGTGTAGCAATTAAATATAAAAAATGATCAATCCTTTCTTTTAAACGGGTATTATCTGGCTTCCTTCAACTCAAATGTCAAATGTGATTGAAATGTTCAACAGGAAACAATATGATTGCAAGTCAGATAAAAAGCATGGTGGCTTAGCCATTTGCTCAGCTTTTTTCCCCTACAGCAATCCACTGTAGGAAGCAGGAGAGAAAACATCAGGAATACTGTCAGTGAGTGTGAATTCCTATTAAACTGTGACTAAAGTGCTTAAGAGACCATTGACCATTTCAAAAGCACAGCTTGCGCACATAAGAGGTGCTGCTATTACAATTCTTACAACACAAGCATTGCATGAAGAGTTTCCTTTGTGGTAAATACGATAAGGAGGACTAAAAAAAATAGAATCTTGTTAAAAGTTTAACTTGTTACCTTGTCAATCCCCGGAGCCCATTTTAAAGCTGACCTACAATAAGCCAAAGGCTTTTCTGAGGATTAGACAAATTGCCTGTGGTTGCACAGAAAATGCTACTTATTTGTTGAGGTCTCCTGGTGAAGAGCTCATATAAATGTTGCGCAAAAAGTGCTTCAGGAGCGAAAAAAAAAAAGTTACTGCTCTTTTTTTTAATTTAACAACCAGACTGAAAATGTAAATCTTTAATTTCTACAAGTTTGTAAAGATATAAAAATACTAATGGTGATAAATATATGTAGAATGTGACCACTAACAGTTAATAAAACCTGCTGATGAACTTTAATTTGACCCTTCTTCCTTTACTGTAGTGTTGGAATGTAAGCCTAAGAGATATATGTCTTTCTTCATGTCAGACAGAACACCAGTATTTGCACAGAGGATTTTCAGTAGGGTCATACCAGGTTGATGAGCCACCACTGTCTCCAATTTAGGCTACTAGGGACATTTATTCTCTGCCTTGAATAGAGAATTTGGGGCTGAAGTATACTACAACCTAGAATCCTTGGACCTACACTCCATTTCCTTCTTCAGCCACCATTCAGCCAGTATATTCAGCCTCAGAGTGTGAGATCACACATCTCGATAGGTATCCTGTGACATCATCCCTTAGGTCACTGTGGACCCTCCAGTGCCTAAACAGGTATTGACCATGCTGGAGAGATGGTAGGTGCTCTGGGAGGAGCCCCAAAAGTGAATCTAACCAAAGTGAACTAGTACTCAAATAAATGTTTTTCTAAATCACAATATCTGCATGACACTTATGTTCTGTTTGAAAATAAGTCTAGCAAAGGATTCACTTGTCAGCTGTCCTTTGCACCTAATATTCCCATGGCACATCCTGAGTTATGGGATCATAACTCAGAACAACATTAGATACTTGGCAGTTTTGTTTATATAACATATTCAACTGAAAATTAGCATTTCAGCCGAATACATATTATTTTTAGTAACTTGATTAAGATTTCATACAATAATTCCAACAGTGATTGTGTAATCACTACTTGCTCTGATTTAGTCAATGTTTTTGTAATGTATAAACAAAATGTGCTGTTTTTATAGCCCATGCCTAAAGCAGAAGAGAACACAATGCAGATGTATTACTAAATTATTAATGCTGGGCAGCAATTTCCTAATTGGATGTAACACAGTAAAACAATGCCATTTGCCTATAGCTAGTTATTAAGCCTACACAGTATCCCATACATCTGCCAACTGAGCTAATTTACAAAACAATATGTTGTTCTCTATTGGCAAGCATCTGATTCCAATGCAATTGAAATAGTTAACCCCATTCATTGCTGCAGCTGCCAAAACAGTCATTGCAAGGTAATATTGGAACAGAATTCGTACAAGGCACAGGTCTGAGCAACACCATGATATCTCTGAATAAAATACAAAATCAGGAATGCAATTTTCTTTGTTGGCTTGTTCTTACTGCAATAATTGACCTCTTGGTGTCAGTGGTATATTTAGGTGCCACCCTTTAGGAACTTCCAAGCAGTGTCTCCTCTTAATGTGCTGCACATGACATCCATGTGTTCTGTCCCAGAATAATGTACAGTCCAGGGTACGGGATACAACAGACGCTGTACCTGTTAAAGTATCATGATAATGGGCCTGTTACACGGGTATCCATTATTTGTGCAGCAATACAACAGGGAAGGCCAACTGGTCTCTGAAGCTACTTGGCGTGTGCTTTGATAAATGACAAATGATGACAAAACTTGATCTTTATTTGTTTATTTTGCCGTTTCACCTGCTCAGGTATCTATGGACCTGTCTATAAACTGGTATGGACCGCCACTAAGAATGTGTTCCTATAGAAAGTAGATCAAGAATGCGTCAAAATCAGCACACAACTCTAAAACACCTGTGAAATCGATCATCTCTGTTATAATGCTTTTTTTTGTCCGGTAGGAGAAGATAATGTAAGCTATCACTAAAATATATAATGTTTGAATTAAATATAACTGTCATACATAGCACAGTCCTCAATACACATAGTGGATTGCCTTGACATAAAAACCTGGGAACAAAGTGTATCTAACAAATTAAAAATGTGCATGTCTTTTACATTCAAATCTGACCTCTTTGCAGGATTTAAAATATAAATTACCCCGATGCTCATCATCTCCAAATTAAGGTGTGGACTTCTTTTAAGATAATGCAACTTAAAAAAGTGAGGGCATTAAAACAAAAATCCAGCCCTGAGCTGAGTGATCCCCGTGGTTTAAATGATATTTCACATACCTCCCTCTGTTTACTTCTTTAAAAGGGATGGTCTCTATTTGCAAATAAAATCCCATCGTCTCTGTCCCCTCCACCCTGATGTCCACATGTTGGGTATAAGGATATTGCAGTTTGCTACAGCCCTAACATCGAGGTAATCTGTATAGAAACAGCAGAAAATATGTTTAGAAATTAAAATGTGTAAATAAAATACAATTTTAGAATGTACTCTGTTATATGAATAGCTATAGATTTGGTCATTTTAAATGTTGCTTGGTATCTATCTTATGTTTTTGGATTCTGTAACGGGCCTCATTAAATCATTCACCAAAACTACTTATAGTTTGTACTTTTTGTTTGTCAGTCAGTGCAATTGTGTTGGAGATAAATTTACCTTATCAAAGTTGATAGTTATGTCTCAGTGAAGCAGAATTAACGGTATTTAACACATTTCTTGTTCTAAAAATATATTCTTCCTTTGTATTCACCCTACCTGATCCAATCTGTAACCTGACAAGAGGGGTGAAATAAGCTAATAGAGTTTGGACACTTTTCCTTTTACGATAGGATTTCAATCTATATGTATATTTATTATTTTCCTCTTTAAACAATATTACATGGATTTATTTAGTGCATAGAACTATAAAATATAGGATTTGGTAAAAGTGACATATCTACTTTAGCTTAAGAAAGAAGTTCTCTGTAGCAAAAAAAGTACTTTTTCACCAAATTGTATTATTAACATCTTCCTGCTCCTCAGGAAATATTCAACTCTTATTTGAAATAGAAAGCTACATTTAAACAAAAAGTATGCATATTATAAATGATATCTGGTTGCAATGTGTCATCTTGCAAACCAAAACTTATGGTGCTGAAGCGTTATTGTCCAAGGTTAAATATCCCCAAAATCGTGAATGAGAGCTGCTAAGACATTTTGTAGAGGAGCTAATAGCTACAAATTGAGCAAATTGATTTCATCCTTGGATCAGTGAGACTTGAATATTTCTCAAGTCTTTGACATTTATTAGATGAGATTGATTTGTGTTAT
Organism: Spea bombifrons; assembly: GCF_027358695.1. Taxonomy (NCBI): domain Eukaryota; kingdom Metazoa; phylum Chordata; class Amphibia; order Anura; family Pelobatidae; genus Spea; species Spea bombifrons. The sequence goes on along the minus strand of NC_071087.1, from coordinate 37,647,684 downwards.
AACAAAGATACTAATTTGCAATTGTACTGTGAATGTCATGACAGCCCATACCCCTGGTGACATTTGTATCGCATTGGTTTTCCTTCACATGCAATACCAACGATAGGCCAATGTTCTAATATAGGAGACTATGTGTGTTAGCATTCTGAACATGCACAGTAATTTGGCACTTAGTTTGCAAGCAACTTCATTCAAAGTAGGGCATAAGCCAAGCTGATGCTCAGACACACTGTCTCCTGGCTTCAAAAGCCTACACATGAACCATGCAAGGCTCACCCACCAGATACAGAGGATCCTGCACCTAAACAAATATGACCCAAACTGGTTGGGAGAAGGTATTTTTAGCCAATTCTGACGAATAGGGCCAACTGTCCTTATCATTACTGGAATGCAAATGAAACTTATTCTAGTAAGATTTATCTTATGATAGTGTTCCCATACACCGCATAAAGGAAACTACTACAGCATGCTAATGGTTGAAAACAATTCTAATGAAAGTTTGCTTGTTTACTCTTTTCACAATATAAATTAGTGTGAATATACAATATGCTTGCGTACACATATTACATTCAAAAATATTTGTGTTGACCAGAGAACTTGTTTACCACCAGTATAACACTAATGCCATCTTGTGGTTATATTTTTTAAACCTTTAACTTCCACTTGAACCAACTGCAACATACAAAAATAATTGTTGAAAATTACCTATGGAGTACATTCGACACATGTTGACAAAAGTGTTACACACATACAGGCCCGCAGTCATATCTCAGGTGCCCTAGTCATACTCCATGCTAGGCATTAGCACTAAGCATCCTGGTGTTTCACGATCTGCATTGGTGTAACTTTAACACCGTGTGACTGACAACCTTAGAAACAGTTTACACTTTAACTAGGAAAATATATTTTTTTCCAGGTGAAGATATTCATAGATACTAGCGGCAGAGGGGAAACTAGGCTGTTGGAAAGCCTAGCAAAATCAGCTCTACAGAGCCAGTCCGAGCATTCCATTTGCAATTGGCTTGACCTTTTAAGCCAGAGGAATACCAGCCGCTTGGCACCCCTAAAGTAAAGTGTAGTAAAACAAATCTCTGAGAAGATGGTGGATAAGTAGAATATACTTAATTAAATATAATACTATGACTTCTAGCACACATCTAATAAGAAAAGGCTAACCTGCTGACAAATTGTTTCTATTTGGGTTGAGTCACAGAAAGTGAAGTAAGTGACTGATATCCAGTATCAGAATGTTTGAGCATATTAGCATTTCTTGGTATTGTACGCAATATTTATAGGCATTGCTTGAAATACAGAAATAAATAATCCAAAAAATAGAAATATTTTCACTTTGGAGCAGAAGTGATTTTGATTACTTCTATATGCATAAACCTTCTTGATTTTCTTATAATGAAATATGAGCTGCTGACAGAATATGTGTTTTATTTAACTTTATAGCCTATGCCAATTAAAGATGGTAAAATATATATTTTCTTTTGTAGCACAATTTTACACAGTATATTTTTATACTCCAGTATTTTACGTGCATTTCTGTTTTTTTGCCAGCAGACATATGCATGGCCACAGCTGGGAAGCCAGTGAGTAAAATACAAAACCTGTTTTTGACATTGTCTGTAATATATCTAAAGTATCCAGAAGGTCTGAGATGATCTGGGGAACATATGTAACCAGATGGCTTGCGTAACATCTGGATAGGTTAGCTGACATAAGTCCTTGGGCTAAGAGAAAAAAAATCAAACTATCCCTGGCTGTATTTAATTCATGTTTTGCATGCAAATGCTGGATAGACTCTTTACAGCAATTTACCTTTACAGACAAGACCTTAGGCTAAAGATACTAACAGTGCACAGTTACCATTTGTAGAATATCAGTGAATTCATCAGTTGCCATCGCTACAGGAAAAATACCCTAATCATGTTATGTCATTTTACAATACAATGGGCACCTCATTAAACTCCTCTACTTCCAGAATACAAAGCATTGGTTTATGCAGGTTTAAGTTTTCTATGTTATGCAATACTTTTAGAAGAAATGTGATTTACATGCTTTCTACATACCATGTAGTTCAAGAAAAGTTAACTGAACTTCCTGGTTTTCCCGAGTAGGCTGCGATACATTCTTAGTAGGCCAACAAGGCTAAAGAACACAATCAAGGGAAAAGGCACAATTCCATATCCTATCCAAAGCTTACTTGGCGTTAGTGATAATTGAAAATGCCGAGCTAATCAACTCCCTGAATAAACTCCAAATAGTGATCATGGATATTAACCTAGTACCCATAGGTACCCATAGGTGATCTTTTGCCTATTCCTTAGCATCTACTGAGAAGATGACGCAGTGTGTGGAGGTTTGAGGATGTTTTTAAGACTGGACAGAAGTGCCATTTTGCACAGAAGGATGTATGGTATGTGTTGTATTTGAATAATGTGCAGTATGCTGACTACTCTGACAGTTATGAAGATGGATATTTCTAATTTATTTTCGACTATAGTAGCACATTTAAATCCAATGCTTCGTGGATAGGCCATGAATAGAGGCAGTCATATTTTCTCTTGTTCAGTCCAATGACTGCAGTTTTGTCAGAACAATGTATAGATCGCCTTATATGCTCTAAACTCACTGGAAGCAGTGTTTACATGGCATTTAAGATATTGGACTTTTTTCTGGATCAATAAAATTAGGCATAACTTGGAAAGGTTAAACTGGATGAAGTATCCCTTTCTTTAACGCTCCTATATAACTATACAACTATGTATCCCAACACACAGCTGACCTCCCCTGCATAATTGGCTACTTATCTAACAATTATTTTAATCATTATTACATGTTTATAACTAGGGAACATAGCATACTATATGAGGAGATGCCAATGTGAAATAGAGTTTCAAACAGGTAGATTCAACTTTTATTATAGATAATTAAAATTATAAAATTATTATAATTATAATTTTATTATTGATAAAAACATGCTAAATTGTTACCTTATAGGTTTTTTATGTTCTAAATTAATGTCTGCAAAGCTGATTTTTGGTGGCATTCCGTTACCTGTCCCAGTAACAATCTTACATACAAAATAACCAATGGCAGAGTTCATTTTAATGTTAGCTTAAGGCCAAATAATTGTTTGAATGATGGATTATTTTGTTTAGTGCATTGCATGTGAGGCCATGCTAACTAAATCCCTGTAAAAGAAATCCCTGCTAAAGAAATTGTATAGCATTATTTAATTGAAAAAATCTCATGTATTCCTATTATGTTAAAAGACAGGGATTGCACTGTAGTTTTATGGCTAACACATGTATTATTAAAGCTAAATGCCATATAAAAATCAACTGTGACTTTGGTTTCAGGCAGTGTATAATAGAGCCTGGCAAACGATAATCCATTACTAGCGGTTACTGAACATTAATAGAATGCAATATACATAATGAACATAGGAACTTGCTGTCAGAGATAAAAATGTTAAATGTTTTAACCTTACATGTTGAGTAACATTGGCATGCATGGATGACCAACAGCTGGCAAGACAGGGCAATACAGAGTTATGAACTAAGCAGTAAATCCAGATTGTCCAATTAGTAGAGATCACATCTAATTACAAAGTTATATCCATCTTCTCTATAACAGAAAAATGTGACATGTAATAAATTTATCTGCTCATACAATTAAAGTACAAAACCGACTCACAGTCGTTTCAGAAAAATGATCACGTTGGACGCCAGCCCGAGTCTCTCATAAGCTAGAGCAAAGTAGATCAAATGTATTACACTTTTTATTTCCAAGTAATACACTTATTAAAATCTCTATTTTAACATCAAAATCAGGTGCATGTTACATTTCCTCTAGTTAAGAAATGTAACCAGATTGGGCAAATAGTTAGACCAATTGGTTCTATTGTCAGTTAGTGTTATGCATAAAAAATGATTACGGTGTAAAACATGAAAAGTGGTCTTATCGCCATATCAACCAATGGAGTGTTCATGATAATTATACCATTTCATTGGTCGCTGGGAGAGGGACTCTTCTTTTGAAACTACGTAGTAGAATCACTTTTTGGTATTTGTTCCTAGATTATTTATATGTTTAAAGAAAAAAATATAAAAACAGTGAAAATAAAAAAAACTGACATGATTTTGATGTAGCACTGCTTATTACTTTAAAGTTTTGAATCTCGATTGTACCTACAGTTACCCGGAAATGCAAATGATTCTAGAGCTATATAACAAGGGAAGATGTCCCTAAATGCTCCTGATCTTTTTCCTACAGGGTGTCACGCACAGCGTAAGGTAGAACCTGTAATCAGGTAGAACAGCGTGTGCAAGTCCCAAAGACAGAACACCAGAGTCCAGTATAGAATAGCCAATGAGCAAGCCAGGGTCAGGAAGCCAGAAGTCAGGATCGTTGCAGGGTAAGCCGAGGTCAGGAAGCCAGAAGTCAGGATCGTTGCAGGGTAAGCCGAGGTCAGGAAGCCATAAGTCAGAATAGTCGTAACGTAAGCCGGAGTCAGATGCCAGGAATCAATAACAGGAACGCGTACTGGGATGACACTATACAAGATAGGTACAACCATCAGAAGGCAAGGTGAATGGTTTCTGAGGCTCTTAAATAGAAAGAGGAAGTGCAGACTTCAATTAGCATTCTCCCGCCATAAATTCAAAATGCCGTTACGTCACTTCCGGTCCGCGGCCATCTTGGGGTTGGCGAGACCTCAAATTACTAAAAGGACCGGTAGTACCGGCTGGCGCCACTAGGTGGCGTGCGGAAGAGCGCGTACGCGCGGCAGGACCAGACCAGGATTCAGAAGGCGGCGGCTGCCGTGTGGAGTTGCGGGGTCTTCCCCGTCCTCGCGGCGGCAGAAGCTGTCTTGCGGAGGAGGGGGGTCTTCCTCTCCTCCGCGGCGGTTGAAGCTGCTGTGGTAGGGCGGGGGGTCTCCCCCTTCTCCTCGGCAGCTGTGGCTGTTGCGGTAAGGTGGGGGGTCTCCCCCTCCTCCGTGGCGGCTGAGGTTGCTGCGGCAAGGTGGGGGGTCTCCCCCTCTTCCGTGGCGGCTGATGCTGCTGCGGCAAGGTGGGGGGTCTCCCCCTCTTCCGTGGCGGCTGAAGATCCGCGGACCCGGAGGGACCGGCAGCCAGGTACGTTACAGTACCCCCCCTCGAAGGGGCGACCACCAGGCGACCCCTGGCAAGACCCACACGTCTCCTAGCAAGGAAGGCACGTACCAGACGGGGAACGTTGAGACGAGCAGCGGGAACCCAGGAACGACTCTCCGGACCAAGTCCTCTCCAGTGAATCAAATATTGTACACTCCCTTGTTGTCTGCACGTAGCCAAAATCATTTGAGGACAACGTCGAAGGGAATCTGCGACAGAGGTGCCCGTCGGTGGTGGTCTTCTGGTAGTAAAACGATTGCACACCAAAGGCTTCAGAAGAGAGACGTGGAAAACTCGAGGAATTCGGAGTGTTCGGGGTAACAGGAGTTCATAGGCCACCGGATTGATCCGGCGGATTATAGGAAAGGGACCAATGAAACGTGGAGCCAACTTCATAGATGGCACCCTCAGCTTGAGATATCTGGTGGATAACCACACCCTGTCTCCAGGCAAATACGCAGGGGCGTGAGAACGTTTCCTATTGGCTTGACGTTCCTGTCGCCTGCCCGCGAGTCGTAGCATCTCCTGTACAGACGACCAAGTAGCCCGGATGGCAACCAGCCTTTCTTGTAGGGCCGGAACCGTAGAGACGGGAAATGCCCCAGGGAAAGGCTGAGGGTGTAAACCGTAGAGACAGTAGAAGGAAGAGACCCCTGTGGACTCTTGCACGGAGTTGTTACGGGCAAATTCAGCAAAGGGTAGTAGATCAACCCAGTTGTCTTGGTGGTTATTAATGAACAGGCGTAGGTACTGTTCCAGATGCTGGTTAGCCCTTTCAGCTGCCCCGTTAGATTGGGGATGGTACGCGGACGAGAAGGCCAGAGTAATGCCCAAGGCTTTGGTGAATTCACGCCAGAAGCGTGCTATGAACTGTGAGCCTCGGTCGGAAACAATCTCGGTAGGTGGTCCATGGAGCCGGACGATCTCGCGTATGAAGACATCAGCTAGTGTAGCAGCAGAAGGTAACTTCCTCAACGGAATCATGTGAGCCATTTTGGAAAAACGATCCACCACCATGAGTATGACTGTATGCCCTCTGGAGTTAGGTAAGTCAACAATGAAATCCATAGAAATGTGAGTCCATGGTGTGGAGGGAAGTGGCAAAGGGTGGAGCAACCCGGCAGGCGCCCTCCTGGAGGACTTGTTGGCTGCACACTTAGTACAGGATCAGACAAACAAAACCACATCCTTTGCCCAACCTGGCCACCAAAAAGTTCTGGAAACGAGATCCCTCGTGCGGGTAACCCCCGGGTGTCCTGCCGTTCTAGAGCCATGGGACAAACGGAGAACCCGGGACCTGAAACGGACTGGAACGAACAGCTTGCCCGTAGGTAGAGATCCTGGAGCCTGAGACTGCAACCTGGCAATACGATCCACGAGGGGAGTGAGACAGGTGAGGTGAGTAGCAGCTAAGACCTTTGCTGTTGGCACAATATTCTCGGGTTCGTGATTCTCCTCATCAGGAAAGGTGTGCATCCGCGAGAGAGCATCGGCCTTGGCATTCTTGGACCCCGGACGGTAGGTCAATACGAAGGGAAACCGGGACAGGAACAGGGACCATCTGGCTTGTCGAGGGTTCAGACATTTCGCGGACTCAATATATTGCAAGTTCTTATGGTCCGTCAGGATCAAGGTTGGAACTTGTACACCCTCCAGAAGGTGTCGCCACTCCTCTAAGGCCAAAATGACAGCCAAAAGTTCTTTGTTGCCGATATCATAATTTCTCTCCGCCGGAGAAAATCTTCTAGAGAAATAGCCGCAAGGGTGTAGTGGACCGCTGTAGGAGGCTCGTTGGGAGAGGATCGCCCCCACTCCAGTCTCAGACGCATCTACCTCCAGGACAAAAGGTAGTAGGGGATCCGGATGTCGGAGTACAGGAGCTGTGGTAAACTTCTCCCTCAATTGAGTGAACGCGGAGACAGCGGCCATCGGCCATACCATCGTGTCGGCCCCTCTCTTAGTGAGAGCCGTTAGGGGCGCCGCGATCTTAGAATAGTCTCTGATAAAACGTCTGTAGTAGTTGGCAAATCCCAAAAAGCGTTGTAGTGGTTTCAGACCCACAGGTTGCGGCCAATCCCTGATAGCACGAACTTTAGCAGGGTCCATCTCAAACCCCTCTGGGGTAATGACGTATCCTAAGAATAGCACCTTGCGAACCTCGAACTCGCACTTCTCCAACTTGGCGTAGAGCCCGTGTTGCCGCAAACGGTCTAGTACTTGAGCAACCTGTGTGCGATGGGTGGAAAGGTCTGAGGAGTAAATCAAGATGTCGTCGAGATATACTACGACGAACTGTTGCAGAAAATCCCTGAGGCAATCGTTAATGAACTCCTGGAAGACAGCTGGAGCATTGCATAGCCCGAACGGCATAACCGTATATTCGTAATGTCCCGATCGTGTGTTAAATGCCGTCTTCCATTCATCGTCCTCGCGAATTCGAACAAGGTTATAAGCACCCCGCAGATCCAGCTTAGTATAGATTGTAGCTCCGCGCCGTCTGTCGAAGAGCTCGGAAATTAACGGAATGGGGTACGTGTTGCGTCTGGTGATTCTGTTCAATCCTCTGTAATCGATGCAAGGGCGAAGTCCCCCATCCTTCTTTTTAACAAAGAAAAACCCTGCTCCAGCGGGTGACGTGGAGCGGCGAATAAATCCCCGACGAAGATTCTCCTCAATATACTCCTCCATAGCTTTAGTCTCTGGAACCAAAAGCGGATAGGTCCGACCCCTGGGTGGCATGGTACCAGGGAGCAGGTCAATGGGACAGTCATACGGTCGGTGTGGGGGTAACTTCTCCGCCTCCTTCTTGTTGAACACATCCGCAAAACAACGATACTGATCTGGCAGCTTTGAGGTTTCAATGGAGCTTAGTGTCACAGGAACAGTCTTTATAGGTGAGAGGCAGTGGTCCATACAAGTGCTGCTCCAAGCCGTAATCTGGTTCGTAAACCAATCAATCGTAGGGTTGTGATTGCGCAACCATGGATACCCCAAAATAATCGGCACCGAGGGGGAGTTGATGACCAACTGTACTGATTCACTGTGAACCACTCCCACCAAGAGGGTAAGAGGTGATGTGTGAAGAGTGATGTGCTCCTGAAGGAGCGGTCTCCCGTCGATAGCCTCCACAGATAACGGGTCGAGCAAGGGAAGGGTGGGAACCAGGAACCGGTTACAAAATTCGGAGTCAATAAAGTTGCCGGCGGCGCCGGAATCCAGGAAAGCCACGGTATCCACGGAGCCCCTAGCCCAGACTATTCGAACTGGAACTGTCATACGGGTGATTTTGGTCTCAGGGGATGGTCGAATCACACCTACAGTAGGTCCCCTCAGCCTACCTAGGTGCGAGCGTTTCCCGGCCTCTTTGAACAGTTCTTCAGGAAATGCCCCGAAAGGCCACAATACAGGCATAGCCCCTCCCTTCTTCTCCTGCTCTTCTCCTTTTCAGTGAGTCTAGCTGCCCCCAGCTGCATGGGTTCCTCCGTGGAATCAGGCATAGTGGATGGGGACGGAACTTGAAAAAACTGATGCACGGTGTCCCTCGCTCCTCTCTCCTGTCGTCTTAATCTTTCTCGTTGGGTTTGTCTTTCGCGAAGACGCAAATCCACCTGGGAGACATACTGAATTACCGCGTCCAGATCCGTAGGAAGGTCTCTAGCCGCAATCTCATCCTTCAGGGATTCGGATAGTCCATTAAGGAATGCAGCGACTAGTGCCTCGTTAGTCCAGTCAACTTCTGCCATCAGGGTACGACATTCAATAGAATACTCCTGGAGAGAACGAGAACCTTGACGGATGGAGAACAGTGATGCGGATGCCGTACTCCTCCTCCCAGGAACTTCAAATACTGAGCGCAGTGTCGAGACAAACTCCGAGTAGGACCGAACCGGAGGAGCATTTCTCTCCCATAGTGGAGAGGCCCATGCCAGAGCCTTGTCGGTGAGCAAGGAAATCACATAGCCCACCTTAGCCCGTTCAGTAGGAAAGGCGTAAGGTGAAAGTTCAAAATGAATCTCACATTGATTCAGGAATCCTCTGCATGCTGCAGGCTCACCACCGTAACGTTGAGGAGGAGGTAGATGAGCAGGTACAGAATGAACAGTTGCAGGCGGAGGTGGATGGACCGCAATTGACGGAGGACCTTGTAGCGCTGGGTCGGTGCGTTGCAATAACGTCTGGAGAGCTTGGGCAAACTGATCCAGACGGTGATCCATCCCATCCAAACGATCCTCCGTGGAGCTCTGCTGTCCTACCAATGCAGGTCTCATGGTGGCCTTCTGATTCTGTCACGCACAGCGTAAGGTAGAACCTGTAATCAGGTAGAACAGCGTGTGCAAGTCCCAAAGACAGACACAAAGGCACAGGCACAAAGGCAGATGCAACACAACAGGATATAGACTTTGGATAGGGGACTAGGCTGGGAATGGGCAGGGTAAAAGATGCTACCTACTAGGTGATCAAATACTCAGTCCTACCTCACAGACCTAGTAACCAGATGATTTTATTACTTTATAATCCAGATAGTCAAATGAGAGCACAGAGTAGAGCATTTTATCCCAAGGATTGGTGGCCATCATTGTGCTTTCTAATTATATACCCTGTAATAAATGCATTTGCGAAGCGACAGTTTTCAGAGGAAGCACTATACTGAAGCTGTACTCAATTTAAATTCATTGTGTTCCCTCCCTTTCTGGTATTTCCTAATCTGGTTCCATATACTAACTATATAAAACTATCCACTAATCTAAACAAATATAGAATCCTATGGGCAAGTAGCAACAGAGGATTCTGTGTAACAGTAAAGAGGACTGTGGTTGTGCCAACATGTCACACAGAGCTTTCAATCGAAAGGTGGAAATTAAACAATAAATACTCCGTTATCATTGTTTCACCAAGGACATCACAGTGTACTAAAAGAAAATGATACAGTCACAAGCTACCAATGTATATTGAACATCAGAATAATGAAACTACTGAAGCTTTGCTAAATGGAGGAACACCAAGTGATAGATTTTAGGTATGAGCAAAAAGAGAGATGTTTGGAGACATGCCATTATGTATTATTTCTACACAACACATAACTGTATTGTTATTGATTTAGAAGCCATACAGCATTTTTATTATAATGCTGTGCTGTCAATTGTTAATAAAACATTAGACCGGTGATAAATGTTATGTCAATTTAATTTATTCTAAGCCTCTGCAGACAAGGGAAGAAGGTTTAGGATTATCTTTCTGCAGGACAAGCATTTGGATTTACTCATTAATCTCCTGCGCCTTTCCTCTTTAAGAGTACATTCAATTTAAGGAGAGGAAATTCATATAAGCTTGTGTCAAAACAATGTGCCTTGGCACAGGCTCTAATTACTCTGAGCAAGTACGGATCTTAAATTCTAGTAATATTAAACAGGATCACTGAATCGAAATTAAATGCAATAAAGTTAGTCCTTAAAGGTACACTCTAGGCAACATATGCACTTAAATGCATATGATGGTCGTTATCTTGTATGTTATATTCAAATGTATAGAGAGTTTTCATAGGACCAATACAATACGAGACTTTAGACATGTGTGGGATAGGCGTAAATCTATCATTAATCTAAGATGACACCAAGGACTGATTAAGGTTTAAGTATTCACAATTGGAAAAATGGGCAGCCTAGATGGGCTGAATGGTACCTACCATCTGATTCTATGATTCTATATTTCTATCCTCTCCATACATTTATCTTCTTTCCCTGCGTATACTTCCCCCCAACTTTAGTATTGTAACAGGAACCAGGTGGGTCTACTGGGACATCAGCTAGTGAATGAGAGGGTAAGGGAGTGAATGGGAGGGTAAGAGAGGCACTGGAGACACTGACAAGATGTTTGGAAGCTTAGATGGCACATACAAGCTGTTTGGGGCACTGGCAAGCTGCTTGAAGAGAACAATGGCACAGACAAGCTGTTTGGGGGCACTAGGTTTCATAGTGCTTCCTTCTCAGTGCATTATTGATTATTGATTTCTCATGTTTGACCTCGGCTTGCCCTCATTTATCCTGACTTCTGGCTTCCTGACCCCTGGCTTCCTGACCCCTTCGTTTACCCAGTACTCTGGTTTTTAGACCCTGATTAGTCACAATATTTCCCTCTAACCCATGTCTCATTGCCCTACCTTGCATCAGTGTCTGTTGTACAATATATATATATCTTCAAGAAGGATATTATATTTAATAAATTCAACCTTATATAAATATAATTATATAACAGATCATAAACCTAAGCAAAACATAGTGGATCTCTCACAAACTTAATCTGTAAGGATATCAACAAATCATCATAATAATAACCAATTCATGTTATGGGATATACACCTTTTATAGGGCTTGTTTAACTAATTGTAAACCCTTTAATCAAAAAACGTTGTATCCACTATATGGGGGGCATATAGAGAGGTAAAAGGCATATTGGGGTACAGAGTTGCATATTGGGGTGTATATCAGGAAGGCAGAGTGGCAAATAGGGGGTATAAGGCATATCTGGGGGGGGGCTGAGTGGCATATTAAGGAGGCAGAGTGTCATATGGGGGGGGTATAAGGCATATCTAGAGGGCAGAGTAGTAAGCCGTGGGGCAGATGTGCATAACTGGGGGGCAGGTTGGCAAATAAAAGGAAATAAAAACAAAAAATGTTTTTATTAAATATGAAAAACTGTTAACATATGAATTAATATTTACTAGTAAAAATTATTTTCCTATAGAGTAGTCCTTTTCTAAATTAATATTCAAATTATGAGGGGTCCTCTTATTATCAGGGTCATCTTATAATTGAATAATATAACTGTAGTAGGGTTAATTGTGATCTCTACCACCCAGACCCTAGAATTCAAGTTTGTATATAACTTGTTTCATTACATCTCAATTGTTTTAATCAAGCAATCAATGTAGAATGTGCAGCTCTTTTGATACTTTGAGATATATATATATATATATATATATATATATATATATATATATATATATATTCATTTCGCTGTTTTCACTGCGTGTATGGTTAATCGAACAATGTATTTTTCCATAACATTGCTCACAAGTTCATAAAACCTTCCAAATTTTATAAGTCATATTGGATAGTTTATTGTTTTATTAATCAACATTTTGTATATAAAATCAGCTTTATGTAAAAGATTTAGACATTAATAATATTTATATACAGTTTGTATGTGTTATTGGGCCAAACATTAAAGTCTTATTAAATTAATATTGTAGCTCCCAGAACACTTATTACAGGGGCGTCCAACATGCGGCCCGCGGGCCAAATGCGGCCCGCGAGACCTCGAGGTGCGGCCCGTGTAAGATCGGCAGCCAGGGCAACCGATCTTAAGCGAGCCGCACCTCAAGCCCTGCTACTTACTTGTGGGAGGGTCTTCTGGACTGCACACAGAGGAAGCGGAGTTCACGTGACATCCTACTTCCTCTGTGCTTTAGCAGAGAAGGCAGAGGGAGGCCGCGCCCCCTGCTGAAGTCTGTAAGCGGCATCGAGGAGCTGCCTTGCAGGTAAGGGGGTGGGGAGGGTGTTTGAATGAGTGTGTGATTGAGGGAATGAATCTGTGAATGAATGATTATATGAATAAATGAGTGTGTGTGTGTGATAGCATAGATGTGTAAGTGCTGGAACCTAGGCATGATGGGACTGTGATTGCTGTTAGCAATCACACTCCTATCATGCCAAGTCAGCCAGTACATGCTGAAACCTGGCCAGCTGCCCCCCTTGTGTATTGATGCTGCCAGCAGTATGGGGTCTGCACTTACAGCCACCCTGTACCAGCATGTACTGGCTGACTTGGCATGATAGGAGTGTGATTGCTAACAGCAATCACAGTCCCATAATGCCTAGGTTCCAGTATTTACTGGATGGATGTGTAAGTGCTGGAACCTAGGCATGATGGGACTGTGACTACTGTTAGCAATCACACTCCTATCATGCCAAGTCAGCCAGTACATGCTGAAACCTAGCTAGCTGCCCCCCTTGTGTAGTGATGCTGCCAGCAGTATGGGGTCTGCACATCACTTACAGCCACCCTGTACTAGCATGTACTGGCTGACTTGGCATGATAGGAGTGTGATTGCTAACAGCAATCACAGCGAGCACAGTCCCATCATGCCTAGGTACCAGCATTTACTGGTTGCCTGGGTTGCCAGCATTTACTGGTTGCCAAGTCATATTGCTAATTTTGTCCAATTGTGTGTTACCTACTTTTATTAAAAATGTGAGTTTTTATTATTATTTTTAAAGGTGGGGGCCATTTTCGGTTTTGGCTAAGTGAACCCTGAATGTTTTGGTCCAGAATTTTCATTTTAGTTCATCCCTAGAATAAATCTAGGGAATCCTGAATTTGTAGTCGCAAAACTTTCTAGGCCCAGAAATCAGTGAGAGGAAGAGTAAAGGTTTTGTGTTATTTACTTTATTTTAATCTGCATATTTTATTAAAGGCCATATTTTTTGTCACAGTGAAAAATGAGTGCGGCCCGCGCACGTATACAATTCTGATGAAGTGGCCCACTGCAGAAAAAACTTGGACACCCCTGACTTATTACTTACTTAAATAGTAAGTAATTAATTACTTGGTAATATTTTGTTTATGCATGAGACATACTCCTTATAGCTTTCTCAAAGTTATTTTCTGGAGTCAGGACTGGATAGGTGATCACGAGGTGGCCCTGGCACCCTTTTATGCTCACGTAACAAGCATCTAGGCATATCCATATCCAGTGAGGCGCTATTGGCCAGCGGCCAACCGGGCATTTGCACAATGTGCCAGATAGCCGGTTCCGCCTGTTAGAAGTCATATAAGATTAATCTATATATAGATTAATCTTTATATATATGCAAACATATACCTCTCAAACAGTGACAATATGGAATATGACTTGCTCAATAGTTCAAGGACACTTGAGACGGCATTGTAAGCAGAATGTTCCTTTATACATTTAGAGAAAATTTTTATACAGGGCTACATTATACATTTATATGAAAACTTTGTATTTTGTGAGAAGAATCTGCAGTCTTCAAAAATAAACCAGTCTTTGCTTGATGTTAAAATAATTGTTGTTGAAGACACAATATTCTGCCTGCATAGTTTCTTGTGTTCTTGTACTCTTTCGGGAGGAAGAAAAGTATAAATAATGAAAGACGCGTGATTGCTAGAAACACATCTCATGTCAATACACTTCAAAGTGTTCACATGGGTCTCTATTGTGTCTCAGATATTATTTGTATGCTCTCCGTTGTTAAGCAATTGACTGACTTGAGACAAAACATATGGATTCAATGAATTGTCTAAGGAATCACATCACATTGTAATGTTAAAATTCCAAACACGCAGGAAAAATGACTATTTAGCTCTATCTGTCTCGAAATTTGATTATTTTAAAGTGGATCTATCACTTTTCACAAATGTTGAAGTTCTAAATAAATACGTGAATGGATGTTGTTTAGAAATTGAGCTATACAATATATATGCATTAATACCCACCTTCTGATGTTGCTTTCTGGATATGCATGAATGTTCCTCTTATTTACCTATTCCCAAGGCGTTGGATGATGTTGGTTGGTTTGTGGAGCTTTTGTAAAAGTGAAGGAAGAAAAGGGAAGTAACTTGAGGCCAGGAAATTGACAATTCATAATGCAGGCCTAGCCACAGTCTGAAAACCATAGCTTCCAAGAGGTCAACTTTTGATCTACATATCTCTACATAATACAGAATTACACTGTCAAACAAAAACAAATAGTTATGCTAAAAACTGTGACAGATCTCATCTAAATAGTTGATGAAATCCTATCGATGAAAGTGCAATCTAGGTCAATAACTACTAGGTAATGTACCAGATGGAAGTGTATGAACATCATCAATTGGGAACACTGGGTATTCACACCTACTTGCATCCAATCCGATGGTTTGTGCAGGGTACAGGGTGAATGGGCGAGGATTATATTTAAGTAGATTCTTAATAACATATGCAATAGGTTAATCAAGACAAATTGACACAAATTAAGGCTATGTTTACTAATCTGTGAGTATATAAACCACAAATGAAACTGTGTTTTAATCAGTTATGACTCATTCCCTTATTTGGTGGGTTTAAATGAATTAGAAAGTGAAGCATTCAGACTAAGTTTATCAGGATGATTTATGCCATTATTGTTTACATAGAGTGCAAATGTATAATTACTTAAGCACAGTTTTGTTTTTTTGTAAAAAAGAAAAAAAAAAAGCACATACAGACATTTTGTAGGTACACTAATCCAGTAGGTAGTTCATGCAAACAAAAATCTACAAAAGAGAACATGGCCATTTTAAGACAGGGCTAATGCGGCAGGTGTACGTGGCCTATGTATTCCTCATAAGCACATAGGAGGTGATCTAAAGAAGAGATGAAATTCCTCCAAATCACGTATACTAAACTGCTAAAAGCTTAGCAAATAAGATCCCTGAATGTTTTGTCAGTGATGAATAGATATATTTTGTATGTGATTGCATTAACAGAGTTGAGGTTTAACGAATCTCATGGAACAGAGCCAACCTTGTTACAGCCTATTTAGAGAAGGACAGAGAGTGAAGAAATGAAGAGTTGTTCTTTTTGATAACTACTTCAATACAAGTACCGAAGATATGGTAATATAGAAAGTATATGGGTGTCTATAGAAACTAGAGATAAAAAATGTTTTTTTAGTTATATATAGTTATATATATAGGCATAGTTTGCTTATTATATTTGGCAGCTTTTCCCCATCTTCCTCTTGCCTCTCCTCCAGTAACTTACATAGGCAGTAGCACACATTTTTACACACACTCTTACATTTGCACAGACTTACACAATCATGCTAACACACATACACATACATACATGCATGCTCACAAACATTTATACACTTTCCCTCCATCCCCCCTTACCCTCTACCTTCTTCCCTCACTCACTCCCCACGGCTCAACAGTAGATTTTCTTTAGCCATGGGTTCACGTGACTTTACGTTATGTAAACATGTTCGGTTCCTACCTCCTGGGTCAGTCCAAAATGTTTCACAAAGGGCTGGTCTGACCCGGTGACACTGCAAGTGGCACCCAGGGAGGACCCCCCCTCTACGTATCCCACAGGTGCTGAGTGCCGTTATGATTATATGAGTGCCGTTATTATTATATGAGTGCCGTTATTATTATATCCCAGAGCTCAGCACACATTTATGACCAATTAGAGAGAGATCTATGATCTCCCCAGCTGACTCATAGCCCATAATAGAGACTCTGGGGCAAAAGTATGCTTTAGTCACAGAGTCTTCTTTGGGGCTATGAAGTTGAGACTCAGGGCTTTGGCCCCAGTAGCTCCACCCTAGCAGCTTCCTTGGTGTTTACAGTACTCTATATAACTGTGTAGGCCAACATAGTAGTAAAGTAAAGACAATGCATGGCTTGCGCAAAGCACAATGTGTCATTTATTACAGATTGGAAAACATTGGAGTAGCAGAGCAAAAAAAATGTGAAAGCAGAAGTAATGGATCATAGTAAATGGGACAGGAATGTATCTTTCTTTATTGTTGCAAGGTCTAATTTATGAGCACTTTGTGATTCTTAAACGGAATGGTGCAGAGTATTCTGTGAACATTTTTTTTATCCATTATATTTTGAAGGCAAGGCTCTAGACACAAAAACTGTGGAATAGAACATGAGGTTCATGATCTATCCTTTAATATACTAATTAAAAATTTAAACTGAGCGGTAATGGTCATTCAACTAAATGGCATTCACTCTGTGCAAGATGTGAAACTCTACCCAAGGCCTTTAATAAAACCTTGACGCAATATAGATAGCACACAAAGGAAAAAAAATATTTTTTTAAATTGTTACCAAAATGCTGTTAGTCAAATTGTTTCATTTACTGTGTAGGAACATGTACAGCTGTGCTTTTCGTTATTTTTAATAAGCACATTTTCCTTTTGTCAGTACAGTCTTACATTTTTTGTCTTTCTGCCATTTTACATTAATTCTGAAAACATCTAGACCTACTATGTAGCCAACAAATGCCTTCGACATTGAGGCAAGAATTTGTTCAATACAAGCCAAAGGTCAAGCCAAAATCACAAGAGTTTTAATAAAGCGCAGCCAAAATGCACAAGGCAGTATTAAAGGCACTGATCAAGCATAACTGCCAGGTTTAAATAGTCAGATTGAATAATCAGATTTAATATCCCGCCCAGGATGAAAAGGAGGCTTGGAACGCATAGGAGACATGTCCCTTAAAGAGGCTGTACGAATCCTGAAGGAAACGCGATTCCGTACAGCCAGGGGCGCGCGCCTGCCAGAACCAGAGACCATGCGGTCGGCGTCGTGGAATTCAGGCAGCAGCTGCTGGCGTCGAGGGACTTCGGAGGGACGGCAGTTCGGATGGACGGCAGGTAAGTACCTCGTAGTTACACTTACCTCAACTGCAGATTTGTCTGTGGTGCTCACACACTTCCGCACAGGCCGGCACCTTCTCTTTTACTGCAAGGGGCAAGTTGTTTGCACAGTGTGGTAAGCTGCAGGCCCATGCAGAAGTGATCGCATCGTGGCGTGCCTGGTCGTAGTTGTGACCCCTTGGTTGTTGCGAGCAGTTACTATGGACCCTCCAGGAATGACTGCCCATTTTGCCCCACATTAAAAACACCCCTGTGCATTAAAGACATTAATATAGTAATAAAAAGTATTACCTCCAACTGATGACATTATTTAGTATGCACTTCAAAGTTAAACTCAGCCCATGGTGGTCATATACTTTATCGCTACAGATCTCTAGCAGTGTTAGTAATAGTACTTGGTTAAAGGGGAGAGTCACGTTATTTATGATGTCTAAGGTCTATCATAAAATGCATTCCAATAGCCCAGAGTTGCCAACCTCTAGGCTAGAGGACTGCATTGGGAGGCAGGTCCTGCGGGTCCCACGGGACCCGCCAGAAAAATTGCGGGCACAGGCGGTCTTGCTGGTGCTGCAGGCGGGTGGTCAGGCACTGTACCTGCGGGTCCCGATAATCCCGCGCAGTCTCGCAAGGCTGCCTTCTCTCTGCTCCCTTACAGTGTCTCCTCTCTTGCTCCGCCCAGGAACAAAACAGAGTCACGTGATGTGACGTCACTTCCCGTGACTCTGCCTTGTTCCTGGGCGGAGCAAGAGAAGAGATGCTGTGAGGGAGCAACTCGAGGGCAGCCTCTGCAGTTCAGGTAAGGAAGTGGGCGTGATTGGCCACAAATGTGGCAGGAGCGGGCGGGAGTAGAACACCCACATTGCGGGAGCGGGCAAAAAATCAGCGGAAGCGGGCGGGAGCGGGATTAAAAAAGCTGTCCCGCGCAGGGCTCTACTCTAGGCCTTGAGAGCCACAAGCACAATGGGGTTTTGAGATTATGTTTGGGATACTATTTGCTGTATTTGTGTATTTGCTGTGATAAGTGTTTAATTTAATATTGAGCATAAGAGAGAGAAATCCTTAACCCCTGCCTTTCATTTTGTACCTAGATGGCTGATTTTAAAATCCTTACACTGGATTTTCACATAAAATAATGTTTGGAGAGGCTATGTTGCCTTGGCAGATGGCAGGAGATATATATATTTTTTTTTGCTTTTTGCCAGATATTCATATTGTCCTATATTAGATTTACCTCCCTTTGCTGACAGAGGACACATTACTTGTGTATTAAAACATTTATTTTCAATAGTTTGTGTTATCTGCAGTCTATAAATTAAAAGCTTGACGCTTATAAATGATTACTGCATTTCAATAATAGGAGCATATTGGCTAAAATAAATCTTTGTTTGAGATATGCAGATATCTGTTTTCAGCTTTCAAGTATATTAAGTTAAAACACAGAACATTACCTTTAAGGGAAATTTGTATTCATTGTAAATATAAATGGTATAAAATAACATGTTACTGTGATAAATGGTGTTATCCAAGTAAGTATAAATTGCTTTTGACATTTTGTACAATTTATGATGTAATAAAAAGTGTTCCCAATCATTTTGCATAAGCATAACGTCATGGAAGTAAGTCTAAGAATTGTACAATGTCTTGTAGCGCCACAATGTTAGTTAGATGTTAGTAACATTATATGTTATTGTGTTTACTGCAAGGTTGGTGGAAGTTCCCCTTTAAAGGCCAAATTATATTTACTTACTAAAATAACCCCTGAAAATGATTTTAGAACCAAGTATACTGTCAAATAAATGTGCAAATTATACATTTAACATATTTATCTTAGTTAAAATGCATAAATCCAAGCAAGCTTCTGGTTTTCAACACCTTCTGGAAGTTAGTATTTATATATACAGTCTCCAGACGAACAATTCCAATCTAATCTGACCCCAATGACTGGTGGCAGAATAACAAGATCGTCTTTCCTTTGAGCTTGCAAAAGGCTTAGAGGTGTTATGCCTGCTGCTTGTCCCAACTAATAAAGCTGAAATATACCGTACATTGCAAGGGCAATCTCATTTAGTGGACAAACTCACTATTTTCTATACATAAAAAGAAAAGAGGAAGATATTGTTCAAAATAATGTTGGATTAGAGTTCTTGGTTTAATGGTATCTGGCAGGTAAAATAACAACACTGCAGAATTTCTTAAGCGTAGCTATGAGGGTTGCTTTTCACCAACTCAGTCAAGTGCTGTTACAAGCTTGAAGATAGATGAGTATCCAATAATAGCTTTTTATTTCTTATTGACACCTTTACAATTTGTCGGTAATCCTTTAAATACTATTCTTATTGGACAAACCAACAAATAATGTTTTATATATGAATGTATTTTCCGAGATTCTCCAAAATACAATATATAGAACTATCCCTGAACCTATATCCGCTTAGAAAGTTTCTTGCTGTTCTGTCTTTTCTGGATCATGTCGTTCTTGTACATATGTTAAGCATAACACACACACATGCAAAATATATAGTTATTCTAGTTTGTAATAAGCAGCTACCAAGTAAGTTTCCACTGCAAATTGGTTTTATCAAAGTGAGACTCAAAGTTCATGGACCAATTTCAGAGCTCTGTTTATTTATTATTGGGGTATATGTTCTCCATGGTTGTCTGTTACATTTGAGAATGAATAAATCCCAAAGGTATGAAGTGGCATATCCAGCCACTAGGCCGGATACGGGTTGGAAGCCCCCATACTGTTGTTGTTTTAGCAGATGTAGCTTGTCCTATTGGGTGACTGGGCTCCTGGTGGGCTGTGCCCGTTACCAGCCCACTCCTCAAGGTAGGACCTGGAGGCCAACATGTTGGATCTGTTGAGTGTCAGGCCTTGTGCAGCACTCTGCTCTTACATATCCCTACAATTGTAATGCAAGGTGTTGCTATCTTCCGTTATATTTGCAGCTATCAAAGTTTTATGTGATATCCTTAATGTACACTCTAAGGATCTCTAATTGTAAAGTCCTTAGTGGGACTACAGAAGATTTGTTCATCTAATATTATATTTCTTGTTAAAATATTGAAATAAATAATAACTTAATGGTGTCTGCTAGAACTATTCATGAGTAATGTGTAAATTGGCCAGATTACTCATGTACTTAGTATACAGTACTTAGATCGGTTTTGATCAAAGATTTAGATTTTATTCTTGGATTTAGGTCCACATATTGTTGTCATTAATGTTTCTTCTTTCTGTATTTCTATTTTCTTATATTTTTGGAGCAGGTCTTTGGTTTTATCATAACAGAAAGTAAAGATTCTCCTTTTTATATGCAGCTAGATCTCAAATTATTTCCCCAAGTGTCTTGTATTAATCTATTTTCTGTAAATGTGAATCTCAAGACAACACCTTTGTGAACTACAACCCCCCATTGCCTTTTCTTTGACAGCTCTTTGAAGAGCAAACTTCTTAAAGAGACATGCCATTAGTGAACTCAAGAGTTCAAGCCTATGTGACGTACACAGGAAAAGCTCAGAATGGTTATCTAACTCATATAAAAAGATTCATACAAAATAATATACTTTTTGGTTTTAAACTGTATTGTTAAAGGCGTAGTGTGGATAAGCAGGTAAGGCTAAAAACAGGTAAAAAAAATTAGAAAATAAATACCGTTAATATTTTTATTATTTATTAAAGTGAAACATAACTATAGTACTTTCAATTTGAAAACATATTTCTGAGTTTTCAGTATTAATGCAAAGTCTAACACAGAGATGGTTCATTTAATGTGAATAGCTAAAACCGCTGCTTAGGGAACCCTTCATAATTTGGAGGAATGATGACTTTTGCAATTATGAGATGAAATCATAATGGCATACTGCTACCATATCTTTATATAAAAAAAATGTCAACGTATGCATTGGGTTTATTAGTTGTTAGTCTGCCTGTGATAAAATTCATTGTTGTCATAAAAGCCCTAAAACCTTTTTGTGTTGGATTCGTAACCCTAGAAACATGTCTCAATAAGATACTTATTTTTGGACATTTATTTTTTGGGATCCTGTGATTTAGTCAGCCATTTATTTTCCTACTCTTAGGCACAAGTGATTTCATTTCATTTAATTGGTTTGCTCTAGTAACAACAATTTTTGTTTGGAACTAGTTTGTAAATATGTTTCTTGATACTAAGAACAATTAGAGTTTTCCAAATAATAGGGTGTGGAAATAAATTAAAGACAAGCCTTTCATGGAACACTGAAGGTCACCTAGTATTTAATAAGTGATAGAAAAATTGTCTTTTTTAATAATAAGTGATGCACTAAGTATACATCTAGACATCAATAATAAAGAGTGTGAAAAACATCACCATTAAATGAATGTAAGATATGATAACTATAATAATGGCACAGATTTTTTTTTTTACATTTTAGTCTTTCTTGTCAAAGTTCTCTTAATAGCTATTTTACCGTCTTACTACAGCTTTTTAAATGACATTATCAGGCTTCATTAACAGCCTTTACTATTCAGGACTTGACAGTGGAGATAATGAATGTAGGTATTAGAAGGTGGCAAGAACATACTTTCCTACTGAGAAATCAAGGCAGTTCACACAACAATGGAAGGAAGCTAAGCAGCAAGTGCTGTCACTGTTCATTTAAGAAGGTCCAATGTAATTTATAGCATAGTTTTCAGGAAAGGTGTTGCTGTCCATGCAAAACAGTGTTACACGCATACACCAAATGAATTTAATTAGTGAACTGAGTTACAGAATGGAAAAGGAGAACGCGATAGGAAAGCAAAAGAAGCTATAGGGAAGCAGGAGATAGTATGGTATTAAGAAAAGTGAAATAAAAGAGAATAATAAAAAACATATAAACTCTTTTTCAAGCAGATATAGTATATGATTAAAACAGAGATTGTATCCCATTTATAATTTAGTAGTGTTGATCATTACTAGAAAAAATGTAAGAGTAATTCTCATTAATATTATGTATTATATAGAGAGCTGATTTTTTTTACTGCATCTGTCAACTCACTACAATGGGAGTCAGATGAGCAATAGATGTATTGGGAACTGTGCTAAGAAAAGTCTATTAAGTGAAATACAAATACGTTTTGAATAATGCTAATGTCTGAAATGGGAAAAATTTTAGTGGGAGTGAGTGTATTTTTACCCAAAACACAATACACTCTCAACACAGGATCAATGGAAGAGAATTCTAAGATCTTAGAGAATTTGAATAAAGAACTCCCTGCTGATTTAATATACTGGTAATTTAGGTGGATGTTAACCATCCTGTAAACTGACAACAGAGTCAAGGCGATAGGTAAGGTAGGGTGTACTTGAGGCTTCTCTGGATTTAAAGGGGAAGGCATGCACAAAAACAGGTATTATGTGAATACATCCTAAAATCTTTGTTATTCTCGGCACCCTTGTCTCTATTTAAATAATAAAACAGACAAATCTTTATGTGGTGGGCCACCAAAATCTTCAAATCAGAGCAGCCCTCGCTTCTTTGCCACTCAAAAAAGTGTCCCTCTTTCACATTTTAAAATGTTGGGAGGTATGTGAACTAGTTCATGGTACACCCATATCTACCATACATTTTAAGATCCCAGGAAGGAAGGATTTCTTCGGAAGTAAGAGAGGTTGGGGAATTTCAGTGGCAAAGAAGCGAGGGCTGCCCATATGCTGGCGCGGTTGGCCCTGGGTTCCTCCTAATGCAAGGCAATGCTAGACCTCATGTGGCTGGAGTGTGTCAGCAGTTCCTGCAAGAGGAAGGCATTGACGCTATGGACTGGCCCGCCAGTTCCCCAGACCTGAATCCGATTGACCACATCTGGGACATCATGTTTCGCTCCATCCATCAACGCCACGTTGCACCACAGACTGTCCAGGAGTTGGCGGATGCTCACAAGTGGTCTGAGGATCTCATCTCGGTACCTAATGGTAGTCAGGCTACTGCTGGCAAGCACATGGAGGGCTGTGCGCCCCCCAAAGAAATGCCACCCCACACCATTACTGACCCACCGCCAAACCGGTCATGCTGGAGGATTGCTGCAGCTCGCATTGATGTGCCATCCTGGATGAGCTGCACTACCTGAGCCATTTGTGTGGGTTGTAGACTCCATCTCATGCTACCACTAGAGTGAAAGCACCGCCAGCATTCAAAAGTGACCAAAAACTCAGCCAGGAAGCATAGGAACCGAGAAGTGGTCTGTGGTCACCACTCCTTTATTGGGGGTGTCTTGCTAATTGCCTATAATTTCTACCTGTTGTCTGTTCCATTTGCACAACAGCATGTGAAATTTATTATCCATCAGTGTTGCTTCCTGAGAGGACAGTGTGATTTCACAGAAGTGTGATTGACTTCGAGTTACATTGTGTTGTTTAAGTGTTCCCTTTATTATTTTGAGCAGTGTATATATTGGTATGGTATAACTGCAATGGTAGAATTAATTACCTTACAAGAATTAATTGGGATGAAAATCAACATATTTTAAAATTGTTTAACCTTGCATGTAAGGCATTCTTACAGAGTGTTCCCTTTTGCGTTTTGCTCAGAATCCAATTTTTATTTCAAATAAATGCTAATAAAATGCAGAATATGAATTTAAATATTAACATTTTAATTAGTATGCAGTGATTTTTCTTCAGTTGTTTCTTACTACTTATTCAAAAAGTAAAAATGCAGTTTTAAGTAATTAGATTCTATTTATACTTTTGAAGCACAGACCTTTTCATTATGTACTACAGTAGCCAGCTAACACATTTTGCCTCATAAATAAATGAATAATAAAAAAAAGTTTCAGAAAACACACTACTACTTGCTGAATTATAAATGACATCGAGATTGTACAGATTTGAAATAAATACATTAATGCACCTCTGTAACTAAAGCAATGCATTCCTATGTAATAAGAAACAAGTACAGACAGGTCTAACATCTATTCATAAAGTATATATTATATATATTTACTTACCAATAACAGTTGTATTTAGCACCTTAAAGTTAACAGTACTTACAGATGAAATGCTTACAATACAGAAGTATAACAATAAAACGGTGCTGCTTTAGTTTGATTTTGAAATTGTGGAAAGTTGAATTCCAGTTGATGTCTGGTGGTAGTAAATTTAAGACATAGAGAGAAGACTTTTGGTCAAGTTATAACCTCAAACTATTCTTCTTATGGTTTATATTGGATTCAAAACCAGAAAATCTTTACCTGAGACTTGTCATTTCCCAGCATCATGTAGAAGATAGCTCTGCTTATCCAGGTAGAGCAGGAAATTATAAAACTCCTGGAACCTGCTGTTATTTCCAGTATGCCATTCCCCCCACATATGCCTCCCAATATGCTACTGTGCCCCCTTATATGCCACTTTGCCCCCAGATATGCCTTATACCTCCCTACATGCCACTGTGCCCCCCCTAATATGCTTTATATCGATATGCCTTATATCCCTATATGCCATTGTGCCCCCCTGATATGCCTTATATCCCCCTTTATGCCACTATGCCCCCCAGATCAGCCTTGTACCACCCCATAAGCCACTATGCCCCCTGATATGCCTTACACCCCCTGATATTCTATGCCCCCTCCCGTATCTAGTTGGGAAAACCAGTGAACCTCCGCTGCCGGCACTTTCGCTAGAGCTTCTATGACTGAGCACTGGTAGGTCATGTGATGCTGTTGCTCCATCATAGAAGCCCCAGTAGAAGTGAAGGGCAGTAGCTGAGGTTGTCTGTGCGCATCGCACAGGGGCCTACCGGCATAAGGCTCCCCAAACCAACAGAGGCAGGTTACAGCTTAGGAATAGAGCTCTCCCACAAGCTTAAACACTGAGTATAAGACAGAGGTTGTGGAGTTTTTAAATTTCCAGCCCTAACTGGATAGGAGGAACTATCTCCTGATGACATGGAAATACTGTTATTTAATGCTTGGAGAGACAGAAACCGTCAGTAAATCAGTCTGAAAGTACTCTTCCATCCAGCTTAAGTTCAGTTTAAGGTTTACTCTTTAAATAAAAGGCAACATCCTTCTGGAGATCAGAACATGCAGTCTTTGGAGGAATGGTCAAAGAACCTTAAACTGACAATGGACTTTCAGCTTCTCTTCTCTTAAAAGTATTGTATTGCTCCATGTTAACTGTTGCTTTACTTACATCCAGTGCAGTCCATAATCTAGAAATTTATAATACATCACTTTATGTAACATAAACCTGGAATACCATGCACAGTACTATCTACTACACATTTCTTTTTAAAAAAAAAACACTCTTAAATTCAACATTGCATAAGATACTCCATGTTTCACAAAAATGTTAAATGATTTCAGGTAACAAAGCAATTTTTGAACTTTCAACATTTTGCTTCAACAAAAACAAAATTAATTTCTATAATGCTAAAAAAATCAATACTTTTTAAATTGGCAGTTTCTTACTAGGTAATATTTAAATAGTTGTTTTGGAGAATTTTCACTTTTCATTCTTAGGAGTCCTTGCAATATGTTTTGAGAAACAGAAACCTTCTGAATTCTTAAATACATACTACTTAATTTATGACTGTTTTCTACATTTTATTAAAATTGAAATAGATTTTATGTAGATGTAAATCTAACTAAAATAATTAGTTTAAAAATGCATTAAAGCTCTTCTATAATCTTGGCACCCTCATTTATTAAAAATCCAGCAACATGCCTAACAAAATTCTGTTTAAAAGACTATGTAGATTTTACTTTACTTATCTAATTCAAAAAGTAATACGCTAAGGCTTTGGATTCACTGATTGCATTACACAGTTTTGGTCAGTTTCATCAAACTATCCCCAATGAACCATTTTCATATTTTATAATCCCCTACTGGGACAATGGAGTTTGTCACTGAAATGGCATGTCTATATATTTTTTTTTCTATTTCTTCCTCTTCTTTACCCTGTTCTTCCTAATCTCTACTCTTGCTCTCTTATTGTAAAACATTATCTGACTAACCTCTCTTCCTGCACATATTACCATTGAAACACTCTTGTGTTTACGCTGGGCAAAGTACGTAGCACAAGTCCAGTCATAATGCTCTATGCTTTATACCTCGCGCACTGCGACTAACAATTCTCACAGTGACAGTGATATTTCCGTTCATTTTCCTGTTTAATGGTAAACAAGGAATTTTCTCTCTGTGCAAAGGGGTTTTCAAGTAGCCTTTTAAAATTAAACTTGGACTAGCAAACACAACATGCCATTGGAACACAGGAGGGTTGGTTGCTGATTAAAAGCCTTTGTATGCCTATGGATGTATTCCATTAAAAAACACCCTTATCCAGCTACAATAGTAATTTACAACATAAACAACGTCTACACTGTATTTCTGGTCCATTTGGTGGACAACATTTGCTTTTCTTTCAAAAACAAGGATATTTCTAAGTGACCCCAAACATTTGAAAGGTACTGCACATACAGTCTGAGAAGCTCTGTTATTTTGGATGGTCAAATTACTATTTAAAACAAACATGAAACATTTTTTGGGGGTTTATCTACGTTTTAATTCTAATAACACAGTGTTGAACTGCCTCATATTTTTGGCGTATGCTTGTTATGTGAGAGTTCTTCATACATCTCACCTTTATTCCAAGAGTTTTCAAACTCATGAAATAAGTGTCTGTATTGTTCTTCATTCCCTCTCCTTAGCCCAACACTAATCCAAATGAGGAGGAGAAGATGCCTTATCATGCTGCAAGGCTTGCTGTTTTTTTCTTTTTCTGCATTCAAATAGGTGTTCATTTTCTTACCTTTGCAGATGGATTTTGTTCTTGGACAGCTTTTCTGGTCATTATTTTTCCTTCAGCGGTATGTAAATGGTGAATATCTTACCTCTTTTAGGATTAAACTTAGGCTGTTTTAACAGTGTCATTTTATGGTACAATGTCTTTAAGGGGGCTTTTTCAACAGGTATTTCAACATCTCCTATACCTAGTAGTGTCTATCTACTTTATTATATGCAATTATGATCTATCCGGTTTTAAAAGCAACTATGTTTTTTATTGTTTCCTATTACGTTCATTTTTTGCATAACCTTTAATTATTGGGAATAAATAATATTTTTCCAGTTTCGACACTACTTAGTTTATAAAATGTTTAGAGAATGTAAAATGGATTATTTGAAATCCACTTTCAGAATTTCATATGATTTTTATGTCAGCGTCAATGCCATGCATGAAAATTGGATTCCAAAAATGCATTACCATAATGCGTAGCCTGGAGAAAGGAATAGAATTTGGAATATAAGGGTTTTCAATACACTTTAAATTGTTCAAATTATTTTCCAACTCCATTGTTAAATTAAAATAGTTAGCCTTACTACACTATTCTTCCCTTTTAACTATTGAACAATACTTTTCAGCAATGATACTTTCCACCCTTGAAAAAGCATTGTTCATCAAAGTTAAATGATTAGCTGATTTGTAATGAATGATCCTTTGCAATAATGAATTCCATTTGCCTTTAAATAATACATTCATTCAAACACTCAAGCAAAACCGCTTAGCTCAGAATAGCTATATGTTCAAGTAAAATGCAAAGGAAAATGTATTCTTAATATTCCATACAATTAATGTATAGGGTAATTTTTTTCAGTTTAGGGCCATTTTCTAGTATGACCAGGTGGGCTAATTTCAAACAGATGCATTACTGGGTTTGGCCTGATGGTAAAGTGTGTGCAACTGGAAGTGGCCCAGAACTGTTTATAAGCATATAACTACAGAGCTGGGGTCTGGCATTTGCTGTACCAACCTCTGTTGGTAGATTTATTCATTGGAAGCTCTGTCCAGTAACATTTTGTTATTCTTGGCTATGCCTCCTATTTTGCTTGTGACCCTCCTCCTAAACATTTTCATGGCATTTCATATGACATGATCATTGATCTCCTTTTACCTGGCCCAAAATGAAGAAAGCACAGGGCCTCTGTTACAGTGCTCCCTTGTACCATATGCCCTCTAGTGATGCTAAGTGCAGGGATAGGATGTTATATCCTAGCGCTCGACACTGAAGCTGTGCATATTACGCACACAGAGAGCCCTGAAATAGAGGTCTGTAGGGACAGACCTTGTGCTCCAACCTCAGGGAAACCAGGGTTGGAAGAAAAAGAAGAGGGAGAAAGGTAAGGTTCAGGGAGAAATATGGAAGATAGGAAAGAGATTATGAGAAAAGTGAGACAATTTCTTATTGTTTGTGATTTTAATTTACCGTATTTGCTTGATTGTAAGACAAGGTTATTTGAAAAATACAAATAAACCAGGGATGTATGGGGCGCAGGAACGTATATAGGGAAAAATAAAATAAAAACAACACAATATAGTGTAGATTGTACTTCCAATAGTAGTGATAAAGTAATGTATTGCACTCACAAGTGAAAGAGGCAAATCCAACCCATCAACATGGAATGTAAAGAGGCTTTTAATATTCTTCAGTGAAAATCTAAAAAACAAGCTTAAAATGGTGCAATATCTTAGGTAAAAAGAATATACCAAATAGAAATGCACTCACATATTTTCCATGCATAAAAATGCATATATAGGCATAGGTTAAAGTCCAATTGAGTCTTTTTCTACGCGTTTCGCCCTTGGGCTTCTTCAGGAAATCAATTGGTGCGGGTCTCTGTCTGTGTCGGCAAAATCAGCAATCCGTAAGTATTTCTGTTCGTTCTATCTGTTCTTTTATAATGATTTGTATGTGTGTTTCCGGGTATGTCATCGCGTATTTGACCTTTGTTCTCTGTTGTCATTACGTTTTTTCTCTGTTGTTCAGGTTGATTGTTCTCTCGTTGGTTGATAAAGTTTGTCGACGAGATCATTGGGAAGAGCAAGAACCGCGTCATCGCATACGTATAGATGTTCCCGTGTGTCACTCAAGAGACAAAAATAAGTGTTAATATATTCGGACAGTCTATATCGGACGATCGCGGCTTATGCCCACCAAGATAACGCCGTCAGCCGAAGAAAACATAGACGAGATTCAACGGAGTTGGATATAAAGAGGTTCAAAAACGGTTACGATGTCCCTACTACGAGAACAGAGTAAAAGGAGCGTGCGGAGACCCAAAACCAAAAGAAATGAAAATTCACAAGAAAATGGAAAGCGGAGACCCGGTCTGTGGATTCAGGAATAAATAATGTGATATTATTTGTATATTGTAAATTAAAACTTATTTAAAATCGTGTAGAATATGTATAAAAAACGTGTGGAAAAAAAGGACCAGAAGGGTCCTACATACCTCCCAAGGTTCATGAAGTATGTGTGCTTATTAAATACATGTGTGGCTCAATGTCTTCAGAATGAGCTCTAATTCCAATAAATCACGGAAATAGACGGGAAAATAATTAAATAATCAATATGTGTGTACTTGTATTAATTCTCCTTATGTTAGTTGGTATTAATAGATTCAAAAATCTTGTATGGATGAATCTGATATGTGTGTTAATCAAATGAATAAGTTAAAATAATAATGTGTATTGGATAATAAAGTGATGATTTATCAATAATTTATTATGTGTCCCGTGTTGTGTTATTTGTGCCTGAATGTGAATGTGTGATGAACGTGTGTGATGGAAGTGAACTTATCCTATCTGTGTCATAATCATGTGTGGATGTGTGTGGTGGGTGTGGAGATCTCCTATCTGTATAGTGATATGTGTATACTTATCTTATGTAAATTTATGAAATACCATAATTAATGTGTATTTAAACAGCTTGAGGATAATGAAACCTCCTGTTTATGTTAAACATGTGAATAAAATAATAATTATAAAGAAAAATTAATTAATTATCAAAATTTAAACATAGTGTCATCCATAATAATTCTAAATGTCTTATATGTGTTGAAATTGTCTCATGTGTTAAAACTGTTAAATCCAAGAGGATATGAGTATAAATTCATATGTTTAATAAAATGCCGCTAAAATAAAAAATAATAAAAATGACTAATCCGAAAAAATGATCACTAATCACCAAATTTGAAGAAAAAAACTATCCGCATGATCTATTAGAAAAAAGTTTCACATCCATTAAACGAAGAAAAAGAGAGGATTTTTTTAAAAAGAATCAATTACAACCAAACAAAAACTTTGAATTTGCCTTTTTCACTAAGTATAATGATAAGGCTTTCGAAATTAAAAAAGCAATTAAAAAATGCTGGCCCATTTTAAAACAGGACAATGTTTTAAAAGACATTATACCAAAGTACCCCAATGTTATATATAAAAAAACTGATAATTTAAAATCCATATTAGCACCTAGTGCACTACCTGAAATAAAAAAGAAAAACGTTCAAAATGGCTTCATTGTCAGAACACCAGGATTCCATAAATGCGGCAGGTGTAAATTGTGCAAAACATGCAATTTACAAGAGAAGAAAAACACCATTTTTAAATGCACAAACACAGGAAAGGAATTCAAAGTGAAACAATTTATTCACTGTAATACGACAAATGTGATTTATTTGTTGGAATGTAAGTGCGGTGCGCAATACATAGGACGCACATCGAGAAAGTTGAAAACAAGAGCACTAGAACACATTGGAGGTATCAAGAATAAAAACCTTAAACACAGTGTTCCTAGGCACGCAATTAATTGCAAACAATTCTCTCTTGATAGTTTTAAAATCATGGGTATCGATATAGTCACCCCACATTGGCGAGGGGGAAATATAAAAGAACAACTAGCTAAAAGAGAGACCGAATGGATTTATAAGTTTCAAACCCATAAAAAAGGTGGATTAAACATGGAATTAGATATCCTAGCGTTTATGGATTAAATATTTTAAATATTTTAACTATCTTAATTATTTTGAATTAAAATATTGCTCATTTATTTATTTTTTTAAAAAAATATTATATTTATTATTATTACAATATAAATTTTATTGATAATAATTTTATGTACAATTTATTATCTATTTTTAAATCTACAATATAATATTATATATCCACTTATTTTATTCATAACGGTTTCAAATACCCTTCGGATTAGTTATCAATCTTACTTTATTAATATACGAATTCAGACCTTATTTATTTATTATTATCATTATTTATAAATACAAATATTTATGATCATTTTTTCGGATTAGTCATTTTTATTATTTTTTATTTTAGCGGCATTTTATTAAACATATGAATTTATACTCATATCCTCTTGGATTTAACAGTTTTAACACATGAGACAATTTCAACACATATAAGACATTTAGAATTATTATGGATGACACTATGTTTAAATTTTGATAATTAATTAATTTTTCTTTATAATTATTATTTTATTCACATGTTTAACATAAACAGGAGGTTTCATTATCCTCAAGCTGTTTAAATACACATTAATTATGGTATTTCATAAATTTACATAAGATAAGTATACACATATCACTATACAGATAGGAGATCTCCACACCCACCACACACATCCACACATGATTATGACACAGATAGGATAAGTTCACTTCCATCACACACGTTCATCACACATTCACATTCAGGCACAAATAACACAACACGGGACACATAATAAATTATTGATAAATCATCACTTTATTATCCAATACACATTATTATTTTAACTTATTCATTTGATTAACACACATATCAGATTCATCCATACAAGATTTTTGAATCTATTAATACCAACTAACATAAGGAGAATTAATACAAGTACACACATATTGATTATTTAATTATTTTCCCGTCTATTTCCGTGATTTATTGGAATTAGAGCTCATTCTGAAGACATTGAGCCACACATGTATTTAATAAGCACACATACTTCATGAACCTTGGGAGGTATGTAGGACCCTTCTGGTCCTTTTTTTCCACACGTTTTTTATACATATTCTACACGATTTTAAATAAGTTTTAATTTACAATATACAAATAATATCACATTATTTATTCCTGAATCCACAGACCGGGTCTCCGCTTTCCATTTTCTTGTGAATTTTCATTTCTTTTGGTTTTGGGTCTCCGCACGCTCCTTTTACTCTGTTCTCGTAGTAGGGACATCGTAACCGTTTTTGAACCTCTTTATATCCAACTCCGTTGAATCTCGTCTATGTTTTCTTCGGCTGACGGCGTTATCTTGGTGGGCATAAGCCGCGATCGTCCGATATAGACTGTCCGAATATATTAACACTTATTTTTGTCTCTTGAGTGACACACGGGAACATCTATACGTATGCGATGACGCGGTTCTTGCTCTTCCCAATGATCTCGTCGACAAACTTTATCAACCAACGAGAGAACAATCAACCTGAACAACAGAGAAAAAACGTAATGACAACAGAGAACAAAGGTCAAATACGCGATGACATACCCGGAAACACACATACAAATCATTATAAAAGAACAGATAGAACGAACAGAAATACTTACGGATTGCTGATTTTGCCGACACAGACAGAGACCCGCACCAATTGATTTCCTGAAGAAGCCCAAGGGCGAAACGCGTAGAAAAAGACTCAATTGGACTTTAACCTATGCCTATATATGCATTTTTATGCATGGAAAATATGTGAGTGCATTTCTATTTGGTATATTCTTTTTACCTAAGATATTGCACCATTTTAAGCTTGTTTTTTAGATTTTCACTGAAGAATATTAAAAGCCTCTTTACATTCCATGTTGATGGGTTGGATTTGCCTCTTTCACTTGTGAGTGCAATACATTACTTTATCACTACTATTGGAAGTACAATCTACACTATATTGTGTTGTTTTTATTTTATTTTTCCCTATATACGTTCCTGCGCCCCATACATCCCTGGTTTATTTGCATTCCTACACTTTGAGGAGAGTGTATTTTGGGCAGCTGCGGTCCGATTGGGGAAGTATCTTTATAATTTTGTTTTTTATTTGCACCTACCTGAGTGACACGTGATTTTAGTTTTATTTCGGTTCACGATATTTGAAAAATACCCCTCGTCATATTTGAGGTTGTCTTATAATCAGACCTCAAATAGAGGTCTGACTACAAGACTAAGATCCAGATCCCCCGCAGCACTGCAGGGGACCTGGATCCTCCTCTTTGGCAGCCGGTGAACATCTGCATTATGCGAGTCACAGGTAGCAGCGTAGGTTGTCGGAAAGCAGACGTCCATTGGCTGGCCCCACTAGACACCAGGGAGTCTGGAACTAGGGATGCATCAGTAAGTCGGGGAGGGAGCATATAGGGGGGTATAAAGCATATAAGGAGGGCAGATTGTCAAAGAGGGGGTTATAAGGCATATTGGGGACAGAGTGGCATACAGGGGGCATAAGGCATATCTGGGGGCAGAATGGCATAAAGGGGGTATAAGGCATATCGGGGGTAGAGTGGCATATGAGGGAGGCAGAGTGGCATATAAGTGGGTATAAGGCATATCTGGGGGGTCAGAGTAGCAAGCCATGGGGAACATAACTGGGGGACATGTTGGCAAATAAAATGAAATAAAAAATGCATTTTTCTCCATCCCTAGGTTTTTATTAAATATGAAAAAATAGTTTACATGTGAATTAATATTTACTAGTAAAACTTTTTTCCTATAGGGTAGTCTTATATTCAGGCTTTTTCTTTTTTTTTCTAAATGAATATTAACATTTTGGGGGGGTCATTTTATAATCAGGGTTGTCTGATAATCGAGCAAATACGGTATTTTACTGACTGTTGTAACATCTGCTGGCGTTATATAAATGTAATGTAATTAACAATAATAATCACAATGAGAGATTGGACAATGGAAGACTGGAAGAATGTTGCCTGATCTGATGAGTCTCGATTCCAGCTGCGACTTTCAGATGGCAGGGTCAGACTTTAGCGTAAACAATATGAAACAAGTATTGTTGCTGACCATGTCCATCCCTTTATGGCCACAGTGTACCCATCTTCTGGTGGCTAATTCCAGCAGGATAATGTCACAAAGCTCACATCATCTCAAACTGGTTTCTTGAGCATGAAAATGAGTTCACTGTACTCCAATGGCCTCCACAGTCACCAGATCTCAATCCAATAGAGCACCTTTGGAATGAACGGGAGATTCGCATCATGGATGTGCAGCCGACAGATCTGTGGCTGCTGCGTGATGCCATCATGTTTCAAACACCTTGTAGAAAGTATGCCATGAAGAATGAAGGCAGTTCTGATGGCAAAAGGGGGTCCAACCTGGTACTAGCAAGGTGTACCTAATAAAGTGGCTAGCGAGTGTATATTTCACCCAAATGATTAACCCAAATGAATAAGAATTATAGATATACAAGCAGCTTTCTTTATATTTTTGTCTTGTGAATGGGGGGAGGGTTAAAGAGCTACTAAACTTTGGCTTTTACAATAATTAAGATGACTTTTTGTAGAAAAAAAAACATTTTCCAATGTTATTACCTAACTCACTTTCATATTCAGGGAATGACTTGTGTAATTCTTTAATTATTTGAAGACAGATATATGGTTAATATTAGCCTTAGTCGTGTTACATTACACATTTAACTATATTTCAGTTGTAGATTTCTTTTTTTCTAGCCAAATGTGAAATATTACCTCTAATTACAGCCTCTGCAATGTTCAACATTTAGACATTTTCAGCACATAATTAATTATTCTTTAAAAAGTCACCCTGTGAGTCTTAAAAAATCTTTATTGTATATTCTCAGAAAGTACCTTAGCTGAATATGCCCAATTTTTCAAAGGACCAAGATTATTCTGCCTGGATATATTAAACCCAAACTAGTATGTAGTAAAGGAGAACAAGGTTATCATTTAAAACACATTGAAAATGAGAAGGATAAGTAATATGAGAAGCCATGTGTCACTGCAGTCCCTCCATCCTGGGTATCTTATACTACTTCACATCCTTTGATCAATACACGATAATTAATCAGTCATTGATAATTTCTGGATAGCTCAAAATCAAACCAATGGTAGCACGTCTTCTAATGAAGGATATGAGAGGAACACTTTTGCATGGCTTAAATATTATGCTTTCACTATATTATACAACACACTGTATCTGGGCTTCTGCCTAGCTAGAGTTTAAATAAATAGATTCTTCACTAAATACATCTACATTTTGCTATTTATATTGAATAATTATATTACTTTATCATGGAGTGGGAGCATTTTTCTTAAGTTGTTTTTTTGTAGAAAAAAGAAGAGTTATGTTAGGCATTATGTTCTGAAACAATTGACTTCATGAATTGCATAAGCCTTTACACTATTGCCAATGCAAAGAACTTGCAATTTTTCTCAACATTGGTTAAGTCAAACTACCTAGATTTATAGATCTGTACATTTGGAAAAACTTGTGATATTGGTTGTTTGTTTTTATATCATTGAACTGTACTGAAGATACTAAAGAAGGCTGTGTTTCCATTGTTTAAAAGGTTGATTAGAATTTTGTTATTGCCGAAATGCAGTTATAGTAAATCACAGCTTTTCTTAGCTGAAATGCTATAGCCACTATTTTTTCACATTTATTCCTTCTAACCTGAAAGGCAGTTGTTGGATTTTAATTTTTCAGTCTATGGCCCATCAACATAATTTTCTTCACTGCAGGGAAAGCCATTTTGTTTGACTGTAAACTTGTAGAGTTAAACATGCACAACTTCTGCTGGAATGAAGAGGATGCCTGCTGGAAGCCCTACAGCAAAGGATACAGGATTGCTGCTTGCAATCATGGATAGGAGATCCACTTCATCATCCACATACTATGTATTTGTTGGCACAGTAAGCGTTAACTAATAAAGAGTCAAGGAGTATCCCTTTCATATGGATAAGGTTCCACTGATGTTTACAGAATTAATCATGGTGTTGCATAAGCCTAATGTAATATTAACAAATAAAGCCATTCTCCTGGAATAAGAAAGATGGGCCATTTATGCATTATTGTCTTTATATGAGAATCCTTACATCTTCACTACTTATAGCATCTATTGGATTGCATTCCTATGGTGTTGAATCTAAAATTTTTACATATGACACAACATTGGAAAAATATTCTAATAGATTTAGCCATAAAATAAATAAATCTTATACAACTGGTTACAATAAAAAATAGTTGTAAAGAATACAAACCACACTAGATCATAACTGTAAAAAAAATCCAGGAGTCTCTCGTTTTCATTAAATTACACTGTTAAAGTGTCTTTCATAAATGTAATGAATTCAAATGCTTAAGCTTTTATACATACCATAGGGCGACATTAAGATTAGAATTATTTGAATTTTGTAAAAACATTGGAAATTTTAAAACACATTAAAATAGCTTAAAAAAACCCCACAAAACTTCCCCCCAAGGAAACTCAATAGAAGAGGTGTTTCAAAAGGAAATAATTAAGTGAATAAATAAGCCACTGTGGAAAGCAGTATATCTACGAAAAGCTCATATAAAGGTTGAAAAGTTCACAAGCAAAAAGAAACCAACCATTCTAATTAAAAAACATATCGCAGAAAAAATATAATTCAGGTTAGAAGAAATAAATCTGAGAAAAATGTGGCTTTAGCTTTTCGGCTAAGAAAAGCTGTAATTTACTTTAACTACATTTCGGCAATACAAATATTATATTAAACCTATTAAGCAATGGGAACACAGCCCTATCTACTGTTTAGTACAGTTCAATGATATCAAAAGCAAGCAATATCACAAGTTATTCCAAATGTACAGATCTATAAACATAGGTAGCTTGATTTACCCAAAGTCTGGAAAGTTTGACAGCGTGTGTATGGGCATTAGTGTAAAAGCATATGCATAAGGAGTTAGATATTTTAACTGTTTGAAGAAGAATGCATATTAAAGTATTTACAAGGACACAAGCTCTTACAAGTACTTAAATGTGTATCATTTTTTGGTGAGGCTGAATGATACACTAAACTATACCTTTAAGGCTCTGTACTTAGTAGGTATATTGGGCTACCAGCAGCCACAAATACAAGTATATATTTTTATGTCTGTGTATTATACAAACACACCCATAGCCACATATTTTGCATTTGTTTTGTTTCAGAGAGAAAAAAGGGCAACATCTATTTACATTTATATATTTATCTATGTATATAAATATAAGTACATTTTAGTATTATACTGCATGCACAGTATTTATAGTTTAAATTAAATGTTGCCAAAATATTTTTTTGGTTCTCAACAAAACTTTAATCTTCATCTTGAAATTGAAAAACTCATATTCATAATTGCAGCAAACCTGCCAAATATTGTGGTGGGCTTTTTTTGGTTTTGATTGATCAAAATGTACTGAGATCAATATTACTTTAGCCGTATATACACAGTATATATAACAGGTGATAGAAAATCACTAGCAGCTAGAGTACATTTTAGGATAGAAGTATTAAAAGAAAACTGCTTAGGAAAGACAAGAAGAAAACAGGACATCTGGGTAAAAATATAAACTAAACAACTGCATAAATAGATGAACAGGCCCAGATTGGCCATCTCACAGGCCGTTGGCCAACACAGCGCCCCATACGCACCTGATCTGCCACTGCAGATGCAGATTGGGTGCAGCAGTATGTGGCCGTCAGTTGCGTCTGACAACTGCATACTATGGGAATATAAAACCATAAAGTGAACCTGAGCAAATCCATGTCATGATAGCCGTCTGTCTTAAAGTGCCAAGGTTGCTTTGTTAACGCCAGTCCAGCTCTGAGGCAGAGGCAGAAGTGTGGATAACATCTTAGTTGCTAGAACATCCCTGTCACTGATACAACCACCATACTACTTCTCATCACCATACTTTCTCTGTTCTTTGTATTTGTCCTCACCCCATTCTCTCAAGATTAGAAGCTTGCGAGTAGGGCCCTCTTCAGCTAATGTATCGGTTTGTAATAGTCTGTCTATTCTAGTCTTGTCATACCCCTTGAATATATGTATTGTAAGCGCTGCATAAATTCTTGAAGCTATATAAATACCATAAATCATCTTTTGCTTGAATTTCGGGCAGTGCGGTTGTTTCTGTTTTTCTAAATTAAACCTCTGCTTTAATTTAGAGGAGGGGCATTTGTGGTCTTCAGTGGGGTCGGGGCTACATTTCGGGTTTTCATTACCTATGGTTATCGTGGTCCATGAAATCCGTCAGGAGGGTGGAGTTGATAAATGTCATTAAGCAGGATTTGGTTAAGATGATTAAGTCCTTTGATCATCTTCAATTGGTATGGTCAGAAGTGATCCTTAGAGCTTGGTGGACTGGCACTAGTGAGAAGCACAAGGAGCTGGAGGGAGACAATAGGGATGTGTTAAGGAAGGATGGTATTCACCTGACTGACATGGCGTTGCAGGATGCAATTTCCCAAACCTTGGCTGTGGTGGGTCCACAGCGTCCATTGTAGGTGACCTCTTGGGTGCTAGGTGCCAGATGTTTTACTCACCAGCCTGGTTCTAAAATGCTGTAAGAAGAAGTCCTTTCTGGTTATCTGAGACTTTGGCAATGTTGTGGCTGGCAAGTCGTTTTATGTGTTGGGCTATGTTATAAATGCTAGTGAGTTGTTTTCGTGCTAATAAAGCTGTAACCACTTCACCTCCACACTGTTGTTGGGTTATTACCTTGGGGAGGTTGGTGGAGTTGGGGTTATTGGGATTACTTTGTTTTTATGTTTTTCCTCTGGCACTTTGGACTAGCTCAGTCATGTATGCATTGAGCATTGATAAGAAAAATAAAATGGCTGGTAGGTTTCTTTTACTTTTCTTTACACGATGCAGCACTTACCATGCAATATTTTGTGAGGCACCCTAGATGGAACAGCACCTTTAAACTATTATTCTTAAATAAGCAAATATAGACACTAAATTATTGAAAGAAAATGTGTATGGGTTCTATACTTGGCCGGATACCACTTTTTATGACAAAAGTGATTCATTGGGCTATTTTGGGGTAAAATTCCCAATAGTTACAAATAGCAGAAGATGTATCAGGCCTCTTTTCTCAATCTTAAATTATGCTACAAAGAATTTATTATAGATCAAAAGTAATCTCTTAACACAGTTAGGAACTTTGGCCACACTACTTACAGTTTTAAAATGAAGATTTCAACCTGACCAAATTAATTACTTATTTTCCATAAAATATTGGCTTTTCAATCAAATATAGCTTGAAGCACCGGGAACACTATGGATATTAAATAAGTGACCTTACTAAAAGCAGTCAATTCATTAAAAGGTCATGCTGCAGAAAAAAAGCAAGTGGATATGACTGAATAAAAATTCTTATACATTTTCTAATAAAAGGCAGATGTAGAGGCATTTAATAGGCACTTTTCCAGAAACTAACAATTTAATTATGCATATAAGTATTATGGGAAATGAGCATAGACAAACTGTATCACAAATAAACTTGACTTGTCAGTATAGTATGGTGACTATGTGTCCTAAATTGCCCATGACAGTCGTGTATTCTGGTGACCTGTCTCACATCCTGGGCACTCCTATTCTGGGACAATACACTGTCCTGGATAGAAGTTTCATCATTGCTGTTTACCAATCTCTCTTGCATTGCCTCATTGCCTCATTGCCTGGTGGTTTGAGAGATGCAGCGTCCTGAAATATAATTTGATATTCTGGCGCTCCTGTTCTCTCAATCAAATGTGAGGGATAGTGCGGCAAGCACAAAGAACAATGGTAAGCAACAGAGGGGAAGCAGTTATCATATAGTCATTTAAATTAAATCAAATGGGGCCTAGTAAAAACACTTTAACACTTTCTTAGAATCTTAGAACAATTTTGGGAAATATGTTTACTCTTCATAAACATATTAAAACCAGGAGGAAATACAGAATTTAGCAGGTTACAGTTAAGTATTCTTGGAAGTGAATTATATATATATATATATATATATATATATATATATATATATATATATATACATATATACACACACACACACATGTACACATTAGCGTTCAAGGGTTTAGGGTCACTTAGATGTGCTAACTTAATTGCAAAAGGGTTTTTTAATGATCAATTAGCTTTTTAAACTTAAACTTGGGTTAGCTAAAAAAAATGTGCCATTGGTACACAGGAGTGATGGTTGCTGATAAAAAGCCTGTGTACGCCTATGAAGATATTCCATAAAAAATCACCTGTTTCCAGCTACAAAAGTCATTTACAGCATTAACAATGTCTACACTGTTTTTCTGATCCATTTCATGTTATTTTATTGGACACATTTTGCTTTTCTTTCAAAAACAAGGAAACTGTGACCCTAAACTTTTGAACTGTAGCGTGTATGTTTTTATCGTTTAACAAAATTCAAAGTAAGCGAGCAGAAGAAAAGGGAGGGTCGCAATCCCCCTAGAGTGGCAGGCCTGGTCGCATGTATCTTTTTGCATAGAATTGGTACTTTAGCCTAATATGCCAACTTAAAAATTAGGTGACATTAGATATAATATAATTTAAGCTGTTACCAGCATCTAGGGCAAAATGGTCCATTAGTATTATTGCAACAGGAACTTGTATCTTTTTCCATAGAAACTTAAAAAAGATTACATTTAGTTAATGTTCTCAGAGTGGTAAAAAAAATCAGACTGCAGACTTCAAGTCTCCGTCTACTTAAAGTAATCAGTGAAGTAATCAAAAAGAAAAAATCAATCAAAAGCCTTTTTGGACATAAAGCTACTAAAAAGGAAATTAAATGGGCAAAAGGATTTCTTATACTTTGCACAGATAAACTGGTAACCCAGTTAGCTTTTATATCACACCTCCATTGTTTGAGTGTCTTATGTACATGATTGAACCCCACCGCTGCCC
Source organism: Spea bombifrons (assembly GCF_027358695.1). NCBI lineage: Eukaryota > Metazoa > Chordata > Amphibia > Anura > Pelobatidae > Spea > Spea bombifrons. The sequence goes on along the minus strand of NC_071087.1, from coordinate 37,606,339 downwards.
CTTGGATCAGCATTTATGTCATATGTGTGTTGTTTGTGTTATTTGAGCCTCCTCTACTAGTACTGTAGCTTGTGCCACAAACGAGGGGTAGTGAAGCCTGGTTTCTGACGGGTAAGATGCGATTTCTAACAAATCTGTCCACTACTTCTAGTACCCATATTAGCCTACGTTCATTCAAATTCATTAATTATAATTTAGCCTCAAAGAACAAACACAGTACTTACCACAAACCAACTATTAATTAACACTACAAGATTAGTGCCACAAGATATAACTGCTACACTTTAATTACATAGGAAGATAGGAAGTGAGGGCAGATTAGAAGAATTTGTTCCATGTAGTCTGCCTGTTTCTCATGATGAAGCAACACAAACTTTATCAGTCTTTGGTCTCGTCTTAGGTTTAGGATAGTCATATGCATTATGAAATCCCCTCACTGTATTATTTCTGCTGGGAGTCTGATGTACCTGGTAGTAGTTAGATATATTCAATAATTAGGTAACTCTGATACTACTGTAAGGGGCCAACTTTTTTTTTTTTTTTGCAGAAAAATGTTGAACTTTCAATTAAGCGCCAACCTTAATGTTTATATTGTTTTAGACAAAATTACACATTCAAACTGTACAAAAATGAATAATAAACACAAAGTAAAATTATCACCCAAAAGTGAGAAATGTTTCCAGCTTTTGATAGTCTGAAGGACCATAATCTCAGACCTGCATTACTATTGTTCCTTAGCTTGATAAAAAAAAGATTATTTTGCTTTTTCTGAACAATGTGTTTTCATACATCACGGTAATAATAGTAATAAACTATGTATGCATGTCTTTCATGGGCAGATCCCAGATAGATGGAGGTATTTTCTGGTAATAGTGATAAAGAGGTAAGTCCCGACATCTGGATTAACCTCTTTATCTTCCTAACTTCCAGGAGGAGGTAGGGTCACCCAACATCACATTGCGTGATGCTGCAGCGGTGGCGGAGCATTTCACAGTGCGAGCTGCATCTAGTACAAGCAGAGACTTTGCTGGATAAGTGAGCTGTGTGTCTGTATGTATCTGTCTATGTATGTACCGTATTTGCTCGATTATAAGACAAGGTTTTTTTCAGAGGGCCGTCTTAAATATATATATATAGGTCTGACTATGAGATTAAGATCCAGATCCCCCGCAGCTCTGCAGGGGACCTGGATCCTCCTGTCTTATGCCCCCCATTTAGCACCCCCCCAAACTTACCGGTGCTTCTGACTCCCGGTCATGTAGCCACTGCAGCCGGAAGGAGGTGCGGTTAGCAGCAGGGGTTGTCTGCGTCCATCGCGCAGACCTTCCCCGGCTGTCAGAATTCCCTGCACCATTAGTTCATGTCGACATATATATATGAAACATTATAATGTTGATTTGTGTCTCCTTAGATACTGGATAATATAGAATGATTTCCCTAGTCATTAATTAAAAATAAAGAAACTGTTTCCCAGAGCAGTGGCATTTATTTCTGTGACGGTCAGGTCCTCATACTAAAAAATGTCATAGGAAATTATTTTTGAAGGTCATTCACAGGGTAATTTTTAAATCTAACTAATAAAATGTAACTTTTTATTATTTGAGGCAATGTCCTATTGCCTGCATCTGTATGTATTGTGAGAACTCTTTGTCTGGATGTGTATCTCACAAGTTAATTCGAGCTTACTGCATCAATTTGTTTGGAAATAAGAATGCATATTAAAATCTGATCCATCTCCAGAATGTCATTATTTTGGGAACGCAAATTGGCTTATAGCCCAGTAACTGTAAATCTACAAGAATTCCATGCCAGAGGCATATCAATCATTGGCATTGAAAATATAAGTGATTAGAGTACAGACAAAATGGCATCTCAAAATATGTATGTGAGTAAAATAATCTTACGGGTAAGGGATGCTGGCAGTGTTAAATGCACTTCATCATATTCAACAAAAACCTGGTAGCTGCCTAATATTTTAACATGTTCTTTGGCACAAAGCAAGTACAGACTGTAGCAATGGGATTGTAGACATAATAGAAAGACAGTTTTCTCATGTGGAACACATACTATCTAACTATACCAACAGCAATTACGCTAGAAATTGGACCATTACAGATTAACAACAAAGGGAGCCTCAATACATTTAAAGAAAGTAGCAGCATAACAAGATGCCACTGTTTCTACTGTTAAATGGCAGGATGGGGAATGACATTTTATAGCTGATACTTAAAAATTTGACAGAGCTTTAGCGTGACGTTTTAAAAAGCAGAAATGGATTAATAACAGGCCGGGCAACATAGTACCAAGGAGGCTTATAATTACTGTGACAATGGTAAAATGGTAAAATGGACACTGGCATACATTCACTTCTATACAGAGCATTTATCTTAGTGGTAAAGATAAAAGCTCTGTATAGAAGTGAATGTATGCCACTGTCACAATGGTAAAATGGACACTGGCATACATTCACTTCTATGCAGAGCATTTATCTTAGTGTTATATTAATGCTGGGCATTGAGGCAGCACTGTCTGGACTGAATGCTTCCTAGCCCAGGCAACGTACTGCCACATTTTATCCTCTGAATTCATTTCACCAAATGATTACGCCACCCCTGATATAAACCAGAAATGATCATATTTGTTAGGTCAGAATCATATTTGTCAGGAATAGAAGTCCAGGGAGTCCAGGAGTGGTGGAGCATGGTAAAAGTCAGACCCTTCAAGTAGTGACAACAAAAGTCCAGATAAAATACAAGAGTTGGGGCATGCGGCAGTCAAATAGCAACAACAGGTGACAATCCATGGGTCAAGGCACGCAGCGGTCAAATAGCAAATAGATACCCAAAGACCTACCATGTTACCTCTCATTTGTCCACTAGGGTCGGTATAAAAGTAAGCTAACCATTTTTTTTTCAAAAAAATAAAATGGGGCATTTATTAGTGATCATTGATCCCAACACAACAGAAAACATTTAAAAACAAAAAGATTTGTGAGCCCATCTGTTTTGTTCCCAGGACATCCAGAACATCTCTGTATAGAGATAGAGAGCTGTGGAATGGAAGTACCTTGCAGACACTTTGTGTGCTGTTTGGCACATGGTCACTTATCTCATGCTCTGCCCAAAACCCATGTATATGATTAAGTACCACTAGATACAAAAATCATTAAGTGCTGTTGTCTTCCATGTTCCTGTGGCACTCTGTGTCTTGCCTGTTTATGGATCTATAAAGACTTTTTATTACTGTCTTCACTGTTCTAGACTGTTTCAGACTGCTATCAGTAATCCCCAGCTTGAGAAGAACTTACATGAAAGAAAGGCCTATAGATGACAGCAGAGAGGTGTCCCTGTCTGTTATAGGCATAATGACGTTAAGACCTGGTAAAACAGACTGGCTTACCTCCAGCTCAGTCAATAAACCAGCATTATACCATCATTTTAAATGTGTTGGTATAAACATTGTGGTTATTTTTTATTTCAGTGCATAATTTATTTTTATTTGAAATTTAATTACACAAGGATTAATTTCATGAAAACACAGACTTGCAATCAGACATGAAATAGTGTTTCATAATTTTAAATGCTGCACTATTTTAGTGTTACTTTTCTCATATCTTATTATGGATTAATGATCACTGTCATATTTCTTAACAATTATATCATTTCTTCTATCTAATACATTTTATATACTACTCTATTTTAATAAGTTATTTTAGATTTTTTAATAAATTATGACATGTTTATTACTGCTTAAAAAATGATCAGCCATGCTTCCATAGTTCTTCATACACAATTATGGTCACCAAAAATTTATAATCACATGAAAATGTATATCTCTATATCAGTGCTACTCAACACTCTTCTCAAGGCACACCTTAGACACACCTGAGTGATACCTAAATTCTGGACTGTTAGGTGTGCCTTGATGAGAAAGATGAGGATCACTGCTTTATATCACACTTTTCACAGCATCAGAGTCCTTACAATATGAATTTGGTTTCTCAAACAAAATTTTTAAGACCATAAAGATCTTTAGGGAAAGTGTCTTTTTTTTCAATGATACAAAATAATATTTAAATGTAATATACTTCTGTCTCATTTTCCTCCTTCCCCATTATACATTTAACACAAAAATAGGACTGACATGTTCCTTTAACTAAGACTGAGCAAAATTGATATCTGAGCAAACCATAATATGTATACTAAGCATTATAGTACCCAGGCAGAGACGTAACTAAAAACCACAGGGCCCTGTTGCAACCCCAGGGGTCCCAACTTCACACCTGGCCTGTGCCATCATTGACCTCAAACAACTTGTCTGTGCCTTCTTTGACCCCCCCCTTTCAACATACATTCTGGAACACATATGTAAACACACTTACACAAAGTACACATCCATGCTCACCCACACACAATTACACATCCATGATCACACACACACAATACACATTCATGCTCTCTCACACAAAAGTATACATCCATGTTCACACATGGATATGACTGCTATAATTAGCTTAGGCATCAGTCTGCCATTACAGATGTCTTTTAAGTATACAAATTTTTGTTTCTTTTCTCTGTTCTTCAGCCAGAAAGGATGAGCACCGATAGAAGTCCAGGGTCTGATATTGTATAAAAGGTGAGGAAGTGATCAAATTAGTGTCGACAAATTAAACTGTGTTTAATTTGAGATACTTTGAGAGGGCTGTTAAAGCTTACAGTCTAAACAATTTAACAGTGGTTTAGCATATAATGCAATACAAAGAGTAATCTTGAATATTATTATGGATTTGACTGAAATGTAGGGTGACCACACTAGCCCCTGCTGCCAATATACATATATATATATATATATATATATATATATATATAAATATTAGACCTTGCTTTCAATATATATAAACATTAGCACCTGCTGCCAATATTTATTATCAGCCCCTGCTGTCAATATATATATATATATACATTTTATATTGAAAAAAACTGGACCCTACCCAAGCATTTCCTTGGGTCACGCTCCATGCTCCCTAGCATGCAATCACTCCCTCCGCTCCTGCACCACAAAATAGGTATAGATCAAATAAACAACACATAAAACAGCACTGGCATGTATAGATCAACTGAATAAGACATACAAACCTAGATAACTACATACATAAATAATCTATGGAAACATCGCATAGCAGGGATAGATCAACACATTAACACACAAACCCAGCTTTGCATGTATAGATCAATTGAAATTCACATGTGAACTCAGCACTGAAGGCATATAATCAGACAAAAAAATCCTGTATTTGCAGGTATACAATAATGTATGGAAACATAGCATTGCAGGTATAGATCAACAGAACACACAAGCCCAGCATTGCAGGTATAGATCAACTGGAAATCACATGTAAACTCAGCACTGATGGTATAGATCAAAAAACACACGGAAACAGCACTGCAGAACTCAGCAATAAATATATATTGTATAGATAAAGCCCCCTAAATTACAGGCATAGATCACAGATGGTACACCCTAAAGCCAGCCCTGATGTCCACACTGCCCACATAGAACCTGACCCGTTAACACACATAAAACTTGCCATCTTTGAACCCAAACAACCCAGCATGAGTAAACTTTGTCCCCAAACAGTCCATCCTATGCCATGTTTGTCCCATAAACACCCTGCCTGCGCCATCTTGGTCCCCGAGGCTTTTAGAGTCACTCACTAATTCATACTTTCATTCACATAATTAATTCACATAATCATTTATTCTCTCCCTCATTCAGACAATTCATCCACACGCTAATTAATACTCTCCCTCATTTAGACAATTTATCCACACACTAATTCATTTATTCTCTCACTCAATCTCACTCTTTATTTATTTCAATATTCTTACTACCCCCTTTCTCACTATCTACCCCCTCTCCCCATTTCTCACTATCTACCCCCTCCCTCCCTTCTCATAATCTATCCCCCCTCTCATAATCTACCCCCTCCCTTCTCATTATGTACCCCATCTCCCTCCATCCCTATTATCTACCCATCCCCCCCTTTGTAGTTCACTTATCTTCCAGAATTCCTGCAGTGAGACCACAAGGCCTCTGTCTCCCTGCTCTGCCACGGGGCACGCTGCTTCACTGCTGAGCACCGGAATATAACGTCAACTGAGCTAGAGGCCTCGCAGAGGAGACCAAGGGGCGCAGATCGGTTGCTAAAAACGTAATGAGCGACGGCTCGGTGCCTGTCTCTCTCCTCTGTGTCGAAACAAAAAAAAAAAAAAAAAGATGGCACTCCCGGGACGTATGGTCACCCTACAATGGCCTAGCAGATCAAATTCACTTTTGGTATCAGTGCTTTACTTTGGGCTCAAGTAAATTTTTAGCAGGTAACCATGGTTAGAGACTCTTGTCCCTCAAGCTATTGTATCATTTAATGAATACATTCATTTCTCATGACATACAGCTGTCTTACCGCAGTTCTGGGGTGTTCAGTCTTTAGAAATGATAGATGATGCTGCTATGACAACATATTTACACATATGTGATTGGATTTGACAAAAATCATATAGCAACCCGAATAAGAAATTAGATAGCTTTTTTCATGCATTTAGCTGTTACCTACAATGTACCTAGCTGTTACCTACAATATAACAGACATATAAAGTGATTTAAACCAAAAGGACAAAAATCCAAATTCCACGTGTGAAGTGTAAAGTGTAAATAACAATAAATAAATAAATAAATACTCCCCAAGATAGCAGCTTCCAAAAAACACTCTTCCTCAAGGTGCTCAGCAATACAAAAAGACAACCAAGGAGCGCATATACATGAGGAGAAAACAAAAACAACACTAATAGTGCAATATGTTTGTAAAGTAAAAAATAAAAAAAGGTGTAAGATCCACTCACAAACTTGCTGAATAAGTCAGGCTCATCAAGGTTCAGTAGTAGCAGAATTTAATATCTTCTAAAACTAATTATTGCAGGCACAGCTATATCATAGTGTGCAAAAGCGCAAAAACGAAGTCCCAGATCCACTGATTGGAATACTCTCTCGGGATAATGTCAGCTCTCTCGACGCGTTTCGCCAGTGCTATACTGGCTTCCTCAGGAGAAAAGTTCAAGAATCTCATGTGTTTGTGTAAAGCTTTGAGTCCGTGTCTCACGGACTCACGGACTCAAAGCTTTACACAAACACATGAGATTCTTGAACTTTTCTCCTGAGGAAGCCAGTATGGCACTGGCGAAACTTCTGCTACTACTGCTACTACTGAACCTTGATGAGCCTGACTTATTCAGCAAGTTTGTGAGTGGATCTTACACCTTTTTTATTTTTTACTTTACAAACATATTGCACTATTAGTGTTGTTTTTGTTTTCTCCTCATGTATATGCGCTCCTTGGTTGTCTTGTTATATAAAGTGATTTTAAAGAAATATTGTGCAATATGCCCAAACAAATATTGATTCATTAATCACAGTTAATAGAAACTAGCCAAAGGTAACTTTCTTGCCACTCATGTTGTTCTTGGTCCACAAATTCCATTGTGTTTATAGTTTCTGAGACAACAAACTGTAAATCTAATACTTAAAGACCAAATAGACTAGCATCTACTATCTTATTAAAATACTGTGATTGAGGGGTTAAGCAAATTGGGCAAAGCAACACTGGCTAAATCTTTTCTAAGCATGTTAATGAGAAAGCAGACATAACCCAATTTATATGCAACACCTTCTGTTGTTTATGTGCCTTCAGCCCCAAGGACATGCTTCCCAATCTTATGATGGACATTCAATAAATTAGAGTCTGAGTTAGAAATATTAAGAGCATTTTTTTATTTTCAGAAATAAAAGGAATGTTTCAGACTAAAAGCGAAACAAATTCAGAAGATGCAGAAGTTAACTTTTAATTTAATCACAATTTTTTGGTGTTTCACTTGAAGCATTATGTTTGATCAGATATTTGAGTATGTGTCGTTTTATATATAAATTAAAGGAAATCTGTAAGTGTACATATACTTAGTGCCAATCACATCCAACACATGCTCAGCGAATGCTGCCGAAAGCACTTCAACTGATATATTATATTTCCACGTTTTAAAAGCTACTTATCTAATATATTTTTGTTTTAAAGTAATGACTTCCATTATAACAAGATACCTAAAAATGAACATTCTAATTTATGGTTTTCAAGCTACCTGGGAACTTCCCAGAGTTCATTTTCCCAAGCTTCTCCCTTCTTCTGCTGTCTTGTTATGGTGACAGGAAGTGGGGTGGCAAAGTCAGAGTCAATAGCTGCTCATGGGGACGGAATAGTCCTTAATCTACATGAAATGCTTATCATAAGGACTTTCCTTATTATCTGGACAAGTCCAATTCGCCCACCTCCATTATTCATATCAACTAAATGAATTGTGTGCCTTGTACTCATAAGCATCTGCTCCAGAAAGAACACAGGTGGTAACTTTGTTCCTTATTATTTTTAGGTCACATACAAAATGTATTTTCTTTAATGATACTGTTGGATCCCATACTGTTAACGGATTTGCTTTTTAAAATTGTCAAAGGAGATTGATACATGCATACTAGACTTGTGCACGAGGACCAAATTCATTTCGGTTGAGTTTTTCGTTCTGCTTTTGGCTCATTCATTTTCAGACAACTAATTTTGTTTCCTGTCCTTTTGTTTCAGGAGAAATTTGGGGGGCTTTTTAACTTTGTTGACCAAAAACATGCCCCCCACCTGCTAACTTAACTTTTCCAGCTGTTTTCTTTATAACCTCTGATTTCTTGGCAAATGCAGAGACCATGCTGACAAATAATGATTCATTAATCACAGTTAATAGAAACCATTTCTTGCCACTAATGTTGTTCTTGGTCCACAAATTCCATTGTGTTTATAGTTTCTGAGACAACAAACTGTAAATCTAATACTTAAAGACCAGATAGACTAGAATCTACTATCTTCTTAAAATACTGTGATTGAGGGGTTAAGCAAATTGGGCAAAGCAACACTGGCTAAAACTTTTTTAGGGGGTCAGTATGTGAGACATTGTCCTGCTTTATAGAAAAAAAACACAGGACAGAAGGGAGGGGCATATAGTGCACACAAAAGCTGCAGTAAATTATAATATAATCCTTGCTTGTCTATAAAGGTAAATTAATGCACAGCTTTTCTTACAGACACTGAAATGGCTAATTGTCATTTGCATATTAAGTATGTTCCTCCTGAAATTTTTACTTGTATTTAATGTAGTAAAGTTTTATTTAATGTAAGGAAGACTGATTTATTTATTTTATTTATTTTATTTTCCTTTGGTTGGTGTTTAAGTATTATTAATAAGTTTAGTTTTAGAGTGATCTATAACAATTTTTAAGAATAGATATATCTGGCATTGCACTGGTTAACTATAGCCATAATTGTTTGTAGTTTGCATTTCCCAATCCCCAATAAGCAGCACCTGTTAGATTTATTGTGCTTTGAAACACAATGTTTAAGCCCTTATGACCCCAGATAAAGCAACATCTTGTAATTACTGGCAAAAATTCCAGAAAGTCTGTAAGTCATAGAGATGACTCTTCTATAACAGCAAACAATCAAAATATTTTTTTGTGGTTTTGCCATTCGTTTTCTCCAGTTTTGTTGGGATCACCCTCGTTTGTACGAAACTGGCAATTTTCGTTAAAAAACTAGTTTGTACAAATCCAAATGCACAAGTCTAATGCATACTACCCTTTTTGAAGATTGCGTTTAAAATTTACAATTTCCAATTATGTAAGGAAACATAGTACTACATGATTACAATTATGTAGGGAAATTAGATTTTAATAAATCACTATGAAAATACTAAGAAACTGTTACTCACCTGTCCTCGGCTCCCACGTTGCCGCAACAGCCGCCGCGAAGGAGAGGGAGACCCCCCTGCAACGCACGGCCACCTCCACTGCAGCTGCCACGGAGCAGAGGGAGACCCCCCTCCAACGCACGGCCACCCCCACTGCAGCCGCAACGAGGGAGAGGGAGACCCCCCTCCAACGCACGGCCACCTCCACTACAGCCACAACGGAGGAGAGGGAGACACCCCTCCAACGCCCGGCCACCTCTGCAGCAGCCGCCACGAAGGAGAAGGAGATCCCCCTCCGCTGCACAGCCGCTTCCGCCGCCGTCCTCGGAAGTGCCACGCAGGAGAGGCAGACCTCCTGGTACACGGCGTCCTGCTTCTGCGCTCGCGCTGCCCTCTGGTGGCGAACTCCCAAACTGCAGGGCAATAATTAAGGACAGCTAACCACCTGAATGCAGGTCTTTATTTTTAAAATTATGGTGTTCTATAGATTCTATATCTATTGAGCCTCAGTCTATCACAATATTTGTGAATTTGTGAAAGTCAAAAGTCTGGGTTTGTCTAGTATATCTTCCATGAGGAGGTTAGTTAAAGTTTGTAGCCTGAGTTTTTCCATTAAAGCTGGAGTTACCAGGAGAGCTTGCAGGGGCCCACCCTAGCAAGTTACTCCAAGCTGGCCCTGCATAATGCATAGTTCAATCTGCAAGGAGATTTTCAAGATATTTAACTGATTAAACTATGCATTTCACAGGGCCAAACAGGGTAGAGTCAGGTAAGGTGCCCATTATGCAGGATAGGATACATATACTGCCCCAGATAGGGTTAAATAAGGTAAAGAGTCCAATATGCACAATACATACACCACAGCAGCAGGGGAAGACGTATGAGGAATAACACTGGCATGGTCAGGGACACCGGAACAGCAGCAATCCATGGAACAAGCCATAATCAGGGATACCAGAATAGCAGCAGTGACGTGGAACAACCCGAATTTGGCAACAGAAAAACAGAAAACAGCTATACAGGAACTCAGAGCAAGTACACCAAGCGCGCCATAGAATAAGGCAGCGTGACGTCATTAGGAGCACTGGCATCCAGCTCCACCGCACACAACGATCCGGTCTGGGATCTGTCTCCCTACACCCAGGGGTACTAAGGTGAGGTGCTTCTTCTGGGGTGTTGAAACTCTTTTTTCAGCAAATGTTCACTGAGGTGGACTATCCTATTATTATCTTTTATTTATAAAGGGCCAACAGTTTACAAAACTAGAATTGACAGAGTAAGACATTAGTGAAAATCACAGTGAAATCAGTGAAAGAAAACCTTAACTTTCCTGCAGACTCCTTTACTAACTGGTACTTTGTGGGCAAATCCTCCTGTTCTACTTTGAATCAACTCAGAGATAATTGCATTTTAGTAGGTATTTTGCTTTTAATTTATTAAATCATCTTGAGCTCTGTTATGTTTGAGAGTATATAATTGCCACACAAAGCAGTTAAGGTGTTTATAAATGGGTGACTTATTTAAGTGTGTATATATTGATTTACTTTAATGTTGTTGTTCTTTTTTTATTTTTATTAGCAGTTATTGAATTACATACTGTATAGGGAAATGTAAATAGGTGCCCAGCAGTGCATATCTACCTCTTACATTATTTTATATGAAGATGAACTATCATACTTTGGAAATGACACAAACCCGCCTGTGTATATACAGTTAGGTGTGATGGATCATATTTATTCATTTTCTGTTTTTCCAGGAAAACCAAGAAAAGGGCAAGGAACTGTATTTTTCATCAGAATAAATTGAAACATAGATTGTGTAAGCATAGAAGAACCATTTGGTCCATCTAGTCAGCCCAATGTCTTTTCTGGCTTTATCTTATATCTAGGATAGCCAGTTGCCTATCCCATGCATGCTTAAACTGCTTCACTGTATTAACCTCTACCACGGCTAGCGGAAAGCTATTCCATTCACTACCTTCGCAGTAAAGTAATATTTCCTGATATTACGTTTCATTGTTGTCCCCTCTAATTTAAGACTATGTCCTGTTGTAGTTGTTAGTTTTTATCCCCTTTAATATATACTCTCCTCCTTTATGGTGTGGATTCCCTTTATGTGTTTAAATGTCTCTATCATATGCCCTGTGCCCCATGATCCAGTTTAGTAGACCTTCTCTGAGCTCTCTCCAAAATATCTATTTCCTTCTATGCTCAATACAATGGCATAAGTGCTTCCCTCCCCCTGTCTACCTACTTTTAAGTCCTCAAATATCAATAAGATTAGCTCGGCGTGATCTCCCTAAAGCAAACCCATGTTGTTTCTGTTCCTGAAATCCATGTCATTTTATATGTTCAACAATACTATCCTTTCACATTTTCCATTAATTTCCCCACTACTGATGTAAGTGCTACTGATCTATAGTTGGCACAACATTTGCCAATTTCTGGGACAATGATTTTGTTAACAATGATTAGATAAATAAATAAAAGTACACAAGTAAGCTCTTCTTAACCCACTAAGGACAATGGGTAGTCCCTTAAACCATTGAAAACAATACATGTACGGGCTTTGTCAATATAGGGTTAATAAGTTTAGGTGTATCCCATCAATATATATGTCTTTAACTTAGATAGCTGAAGGAAACCTCTATAAAATCGCATGTATGAAATGACTCGTCTTTTTTCCTAACTGAGGTCCCTTTTCTTTATTTTCATCTGTAAAAACTGAACAAAAATATTCATTGAGGCGGTCAGCTAGATCTTCATCCTCTTCTACATACATCCCTTCTTATGTTTTCAATCTAAATAATCCTTTTTTTTTCTTTTCCTTTCTCATTAATGTATCTAAAAGTCTTTTACCTCCCTCTTTTTTTACTGGCTGGACTCTTTCTGCCTAATTTTATAAATATGTCTATCAGCCACACTGGACCTTTTATAATTACAAAAACTAAACTAACCTTTTTTGTTTTTTATTATTTTGGCCATTTCTTCAGAGCACCACAGTGGTTTCTCCAAGTTTTTTTGTAAAATGTAAAACTTTTGTTTTTGTGCGGTGTGACTCAGGCACTGTTCTTTAATTAAATCACACTGACTGATGATCACTAAATCCCAAACTTTCTCCTTCAGTAACATCTGATAGCAAATCTCCATTTGTAATATTAAATGGAATCCGTCCTTCTTACTGGTTGGCTCCTCAAATACTTGTTTTAAAGAAGTTTAGAAAATGTAGTGCCTTCCACTAATGTTGGCACCCTTTGGTAAATATGAACAAAGGAGGAAAAATACACAAAAAATACTCTGCTTTCATGGATTTCATACAATTGCTAAAATAACACAGGTTTATAAAAGTAATGTTAAATATATGTGTGGCACAATTATTTGCACCCTTTTAGACAATTTTTTGTGCTACCTCCCTTTTCCAACATAACAGCTCTAATGAGGTTGGAGAATACATGGCAAAGGATCTGAGATCATTCTTCCATAAAGAATCTCTCCAGATCTCTCCTTCAAATCCTTTTTCTCATATGAATTCATAGAGGTGCCAAGAATTGTGCCACACATATATTTACTATTATTATTTAGGATAAACCTGTGTTATGTTTGCAATTGTTTTATATCCACGAGAGCATGGTATTTTTATGTATTTTTTAAAGAAAAGATCTAAAGGTTTAACAATAAAGACAATTTTACAGCCTTCTTTCCTCATATTTACCAATATTAGTGGAGGGAACTGTATTTACTCCTGGCACAACCAGCTACTTTGGTTTTGCAGCTGACATCAGGAAGATTAAAGTCACCCTTGACTTTATATATCAGTTCTTTCAAAACAGTAAGTCAAATGTGCACAATTTACTTGCATGAATATATTTCCTGAATATAAACACTATTGCAATAAATTCTGAATAACTAATGTTAACATGTACATTTTTATGGATGGATGTTATAGTCAAACCAAAGCTTCACTCTTCACATTTTGTTCTAGTTTATGTTGATTCAGAGTCTGGTGGCTGATTAAATGTGCCCAAACATATTTCTATCCCTCCCAACATTAATGACTTAGAATAATATTTTACATTTTATTGAAACAGTTAAATTAATCTTCTGGTTCTATACATGTTGTTGTTACTGTAGAATGTTGTAATATTTATTAACTGTACAATATTGTAATACTCATTAACTGAAGAAAATAGGGGAGGACAGAGGGACAGATAAATCGGGTCCTTAAGATGGACTGCCCCAACTAATTTCAGGTATGCATTGCTGATTTAAGTTATTACAATGTGTTTACTATAAAGAACATTGAATATTGTGTTGTGCAACATTTCCCAGGTGTTTGTAACGTACACTAATATATTACATTGTTTCCCTTTACTTATAGGTTATTCAAGAATTCAGAGCAGCATGCAAATGTGTTTAAAATCTAATTGTTTAAAATAAGTGGTAAAATGTATTTAGGTATAAATTAAGATAGGTGATTAAACATATGAATACTAAATATTGGTGAGATGTATTGACTATATCCTTTATTTTACAATGTGTCCGTACATATATCATAACCATCATATTAAACATTTTATAATTTTTCTACACAAATTGTAGTACATTTTATCATTGCACATTTTAAATAAAATTAAAATGTCCACCACTTTTGCTCAACTTTTAACACAGTTGCTAATTTTTCCATTAAAGGTCTAGCTTCACCCTTTACATACATACTCATTTAATGCTGCACAGCCTGCCACGAAAACAGATTGTCATTTTGAATGAGTTAATTTGGAGATCCTTCTCCATGATTATAGTGGTGTCACATCATACTAATTTGTCAGGCTGCAGTGTGCAAGATGACATATTTTAATAACTATGTGACAAACTACTTATTAACCTCTGAACTAAGCACTTACGACAGCAGAAGGCATAGAAACAAATGATAAATTAGACAAAGGGCGCTTTTTTTTTACCAAATCACATTTTAGCAAAGGAGCACTTTAGGCAAATAGTAATTACAGGCAAACATAAATCACATAAAAAGCAGGACTATAAACTCAATGAATTACATTTTTGTTGTACAGTCTACCTTTTACGCTTGCTAAAAAAAAGATCAAGTTATATAAGGTCCAAAAAAATATTAAGGTATTAAATTAAGGTATGTGTTGAGTAACTCTTATATACTGTATATATATCACAAGTTGACCACAAATAGATGAAGGAGTCAGGGCATCCATACAGTGCTGGTATTTGTGTTTGGGTTGATGCCATCTATGAGGTGTAAAACACATTGACCATGTTGGTCTCTAAGGTCATGGCTGGAAGACGTTTGCTACAGCCTTAACAAGACTAACATTCCTAAAATACGATGTGATAAAATTCTCAGGGCTCCTGTCTTCAGGGGGGCCCAAAGCAGCAATCCATACAGAAACTGGTCGAGACAAACTTTCCCTGTGAAGAAGCACATAAATATGTTTTTGACATCCCACACCAGAAGAACGTGTGTTGTCTATTGCTGGGTCTCCTATCCCTGCCTAAGAAGTAATTTGGGCATCTAAGTGATTAGTCAAAGATTAAATTCTGTGGCTGTGGTTGATCATGAAAACCTCCATTTGAACTGACTAAACCAAATGCAGACACCATACAATAACCAAATCAACAGACTGCACATGTACAGCCAATGCTAATCCTGTTTCAAGTTCTGTAAATAACATAATTAAATCAACATTAATCAGAAGAGACATAAAAGCTCAAGTTGGTTTTAACAGCCAAATAAAGTTTGTGTTCTTAATTAGAGGAAACACTGCAGAAACACCTGGATGGTCTTATTTCAGATGTTTTCTCATTATAGTCCTGATTAATGCCCAGTACACATTTTCTTCAGTACTTACAAAACAAACCAATCCTACAGTATTGAAAAGCTACATTAGATCAAAAACCTTGGCTATCCTACTGTATTACACAACTTCTACTGAGCTTCAGCTGGTGGACAGCCATCCTGACACTATCCTGTTTAATACCTTGATGAACTTGGGGATTTATTTATTGATGGCAAGCTGTCCAGGCCAAGTGGCAGCAAATCAGCCCTTCACCATACATTACTATTGGTATAATGTTTTCATATGGGAATGCTGTGCCCTTTTTACACCATACATACATTTCTTCAGTCCAAGGAACATTTTCCCTGTAGCTCTCTGGAGTGTCAGGGTGTTCTTTGGCAAGCTTTAGGTGAACAACGATGTTAAATTGGACAGCAGTGGCTTCCTCTGTGGTGTCCTGCCATGGACTCCATGCCTGTTCAATGTTTTGCAAATGGTAGAGCCATGAATAAAGATGTTAACCTGTTCTAATGATTCCTCTTCACACTGTTAAAGTCTGTATTGAAATTCCCAGGTATGCTCATGGTATACATATAAGGTAGGGTTTTTAATACATTCATATTGCTAAATTTAATTAGTAAATACCATAGGTTTGTTAAGTCTATAGGGCTATAAAATATAAAAAAATGACATATTATCTTTGAATAAAATATTAACTACATTATATTTAATTGTACTGTATATCACAAGTATTAAGTTTAAATATTTATGAGGACTTCCATTGTTAGGAAGTCTTGGTTTGTGTAGATGTGAATGAGCTCCTGGGAACCTAGCTACTGCTATTGTGTGATTCAATCAATAACTGTATTGTGTCTCGCACATTAAGCAGTCTCTATGCATACTTTTAACTTATTAATGTAAGCAATGACACTTAGAAGTTTATGCAATTATAAACAACATCATCTATAAACTAACTGAATTTGCCACTTTCCTTGCCTCTTATTCCTTTGGCCAAACATATCCTCGGACACGTGGTATACGTGACACCCAGCAGCTCCGGTGCTGGCCCTATGAACTTTCCAGAGGGAGACCCCCATACACATAGACAGTGCGCACGCCCATTGATTTTAATAGGACTTTCCTGCCACTGAATGGTCGTTTCAAGGCACACAATCATTGGCGTGCAACATCAGACCTTCTCCATAATGCAAGTATTTTTCTTGTAAAATGCGTATTAAAGTACTTTATTACACATGCTTTGGTGAGTTCCAGTATTGGACACTAGAGTGCTGCTTTAATATAAAAGTTATGAAAAGACTGTTCAGGATGCAAATGCAATTTTAAAAAAATCAAAAGTTTTATCAATGTGCTACAAATGAGTTGACAGTCTTTTATCTTCTACATAATGTATTTTCTTTTATTGTTCATATCTTTTCCTCTCCAGCAGTGTCGGCTAAACAACAAAGGTACAGTTCTTTTTCACTTCATTTCACAAAATTCTTACATATTTCTATGCCTTTCTAAGCAACCAGTATCTCGCGTGCTGATTAAAAAATGCAATATCTGCATTTAGTTGATGTTACATATAACGTTATTATTTGAAAAACCAAATCAAAATGTTGGCCCTTATTTATATTACCTATATTTGGCATGTAAGGGCACCTCTGAGTGGAAAAATTCTGACAAATTCATATTAAGCAGCTTGTTCCATTTCCTTTCTCCTCTTATCTCGGCAGGAAACGATGAAGTAAGGCCGTTGTTGCTGAAGCATGGACAACTCTAGGTGGGATAGCTTGGTACTTAGCTTAATATTTGTCCTGAGGACATTTCATAAACGGGCACCGCATAACAGAACGTACGCATTTCTTTCTGAATCACGATTTACATTATTATTTGCAAACCTGTCAAATTCAAAACCTACATTATATATTCTCACTGTCACAGAATAGAAGCCTCAAGAGAAATACGAACTCAAATCGCTTGAATTTAATTGTCAAGGCAAATAAAAAAGTACAAATGGAAGAAGTTCAACCATGAATCATCTGCTTTTTTAATTTACTTTATCACCCCTGCACCCTAATGCCATTCCATTTACATGCAATTAGTTTTGAACACTGTTCTTAAGATAAAAATAGTTATCTAATTTCTAGACCACAGTTAATCAGATCAGTAAGAAGCATTTCAAAATTTTAAATGAGATGGAATTTCACAAAGCTGGCCTTTCTCGCCTCTCGCAAGGCAGTGCTCACATTTACTTTTTTGTGTGTCAGCTACTTTTACACCCATTTTATAACATACCAAAAAGACAAGTATAATTGGATATTTGAAATCTCAGCAAAGATTGAATAGTTAATGAGCCATAAGGGGTCACTGTGCTATGTCAAAAATATCTTGTGAGTAAAAAAAAAAAACATTAAGAAAGAGCACTTGTAAATAATAGTAAAGAAGTACTACACATCTGTTTAATTGGAGTACTTAAAAAGAAGTAATTTTTATTATCCTTATATCCTTATATATGTGAACAAAATCCAGCCCCATTTTTCATGGTGCCATTATTGTGCATACAACATACCGTATTGGCTCGGATATAGGCTGCCCCGTATATAGGCCGCACCCTAAAAATTTGGTGCTTTTTTAAAGAAAAAGTTTTTTTCTTTAAAAAAGCACCAAAAAAACATGCTGCCACTCTGTCCTCCCCCCCCACCGAGATATGCTGCCACTCTGTCCCTCCCCCCCGAGATATGCTGCCACTCTGTCCCCCCCCGAGATATGCTGCCACTCTGTCCCCCCCCGAGATATGCTGCCACTCTGTCCTCCCCCCCAACCTATGCTGCCACTCTGTCCTCCCCCCCCGAGATATGCTGCCACTCTGTCCCCCCCCCGACTTACCAGAGCAGACTCCTGGGTGTCTTGCGGGGCCGGAGGGGGACATCTATGCACATCGTGTATACAACTCCCGGTGCCAGCACTCAGCGGAAGTGCCGGCACCGGAAGTTGTATACGCGTGTTGCGTAGATGTCTTCCACCGGCCCTGCAAGACACCCGGGAGTCTGCTCTGGTAAGTGGGGGGGGATGTAAAATGCATCATGCGGACGTTCACCGGCAGCGGCGCATCGCCGCTGCCGGTGAACGTCCACGCGATGCGCTTAGACAACCTCCCGTGCCGGCACTCCCCCCGTGGGAAGTGCTGGCAGGGGAGGCTGTCTGAGCGTATCAGACAGTAGGATACAGGTCCCCTGCACCGCTGCGGGGTATCTGTATCCTGACCCCGCTGCCTGCCCGGCGCCCGGGACTACATGTCCCCGAATATAGGCCGCACCCCCACTTTAAAGACTTAAAGTGGGGGAAAAAAGTGCGGCCTATATTCGGGCCAATACGGTATGTGTGTGGTCCCAGCCCAAATTTTGTTTGTTCAGAACAGGGGCAAACAATGCATATGAAAACGCAGTTCACTGTAATATCATGTAATAGGTTGGGACCATCTAGGAGAGCACTGTTATAGCCCAGGTAATGCTAAATAATATTTTAAGTATGAAATTAACTATTTTTAAGCTTACTTTAATAAATTACTGGAAAAAAAAAGTTCTTTAAAACACAGAGGTTACTTTCACAGTAGATGGAACAGGCAGATAATCTTGTAGCTCTCCTAAAATAAATTAGAATGAAGAATGTGCAAAATGCTAAACAGTCTGCAAAACAGTGCAAAATATTCTTTAGAGGTAAACATGTGCAAAACATTTGTTAACCAGTAATTCATTTTATAACAGTCCAAATCTCCCTTTAATATTCAAAGCTGTAAAAGCTGTTTTTAAAGCTTTACTACAAAAGTTTAGAAATATTTATAGATCAAAATATGCAAACAACTTTGGTATATCATAAAGTAGGACTGCCTCCTAAACAAACGAATATCACATGTAAACTCTACTATGTGTTTATAGATCAAATGATCATTATATTATTCCTCTCCACTATGATTTCCGTCCGTATCATCATCCTGTATTGCACCAAAATCATCCCCTTCCATCTCTATACTCAGCACTATATCCCCTTTATACTCTCACCCAACATGTTCCGATTAATTTTTTTGAATACATGTGTTAATGCCTGTCCCTGTCTAGCTGGTCTTTGTTGCAGTCTTGCTTCGCATGTCTGCTCGCCAGTGCTGTGCACTCTGCAAGAGTTGAACCCGGGGGATGCTGTGTCGATCGATTTGAAGGAGCGAGCACCTAGAAAGCCTCCCGTTGCCCAGAGGAAGCAACACAGTGCGCAGTTGGCCTGCTGGGTGGCTGCTTTTATCCTACTAGTTCTGGCTGCTCCATTGATTGAGTATACATAAGTGATGTAAGAAGGGGCGTATGTTTGTGAGTAGTATGAGTAGGTGTATGTGTTAGCATGTGTAAAGTTGTGTAAGTGTGTTTATTTATGTGTGGCAGAGTGTTTGTTGCCAGGGGAAAAAAAGGCACAGACAAGGTGTTTTGGGGCAATGACGGCACAGACCAACTGTTTGGGGGAAAGATGACACAGACAGAGTGTTTGGGGGTTAGCATGGCACTGATTAACTGCTAGAGGGCAAAGATGGCACTCACAAACTGTTTTGGGGGAAAGGTAGCACTCTGGGACATGTTTTTTGGGGAAGTTATTGGCCTGGGACAATTTCTGCACTGGGGCCCTGTGGTTTCTAGTTAAGCCCCAGGGCCCAGAATCAAGGGTGCGGGAGGTCTGTTTATACAGACAACCATATAACTTGCCTTTGCGATGAGCGCCAGCTTCTTATGCTGCTCAGCACTAAAACCATGCCCACTGTAGAACCAGAAGGCCAGTTCTTCAATACGATAGAAAAGAAAAAGAGGAGGAAGCAAAACATACCAAGACAAAAGATGAAAAGGTGGAGGAAAATAAAGAGGATAGATAGCTAGATAGATAGATAGATAGATAGATAGAGAGAGAGAGAGAGAGAGATTTGTATGCCCACATAAGCATCAGAGCTTCTTTACTTCACTGCTATCAAATCTGCTATGAGCTCTAGCCCTGGATCTTTTGGAGACCTAGCGACGCCCCTGCAATAGGCACATGTGTGTCATGTATAGGTTTTATATAATTATTTTTTGCTAAAGTATAGTAATGTGACTGTTAGTGTATAGTGTGTAGTTACCCATATTGGACAATGCTTTTTCTTAGAATATCTATATTTTATAACTTGGGTGCTGATCAGCATTCTATAGAAGTATTAGCTTACAAATGCGGTTCCATCAACTCTTCTACTTACCTTATTTGCTCAATTATAAGACAACCCTGATTATAGGATGACCCCACAAAATTTAAATATAAATTTAGGACAAAAAGAAAAAAAACTGAAAATAAAACTACCCCGTAGGAAAAAGCTTTTACTAGTATATATCAATTCACATTTTAATTAAAAGTATGATTGAGAAAAATGCATTTCTTGTTTTTATTTTCTTTTATTTGCCAGCCTGCCCCCCCAGATATGCCTTATACCCCCTATATGCCACTCTGCCCCCCAGATATGCCCTATACCCCCTGATATGCCACTTTGCCCCCCCCAGACTTACCAATGCATCCCCAGACTTGTCCCCCGTGCTTCAGACTCCCTGGTGTCTAGTGGGGACAGCCAGTAAACATCCTAAGCAACATCTGCTGCTACCCGGCACTTCCGCCAATGCTTCTATGACTGAGCACCGGAAGGTCATGTCACGCCAGCGCTCTGTCATAGAAGCCCTGGCGGAAGTGCCTGGCAGCAGCGGAGGTTGTCTGTTCACCAGCTGCCAGAGAGGAGAATTCAGGTCCCCTGCAGTGCTGTGGGGGATCTGGATTTTACAGTAAAACCTCTATTTGAGGTTGGATTATAAAACAACCTCGAATATAAGATGAGGGGTATTTTTCAGAGCATTTGCTCTATAAAAAACCTTGTCTTACATTCAAGCAAATATGGTGTGTGACTAGATGAAGATTAAAACCTGAGAAAAGTATAACATTATAAATCTGCCAATGTGTGTTTGGCATACTCAAAAGCACAACCTTTAAAAAATGTGTATCCGAAATTAAGAGCTCTGGTATTTATTTCAATTACAGTATACATTGTACAATATAATTTAGCATTTTTATAGTACTAGGTTTTGATGGTTGTTTAATAGTTTTTTGGGGGGTATTGGATTTGTTTTATATAAAATTTCTATGCAGATTAAGTGGGTTTTGTTGTAGAATGTCACCATGCCCCTACATAAATGTAAGTATTGCCTACGAAGACAAATGCATGCTTTTATTACAATGGCGTTGCTTCCTACATTCTCCTTACATAAAATTAGATTAAAAAAACAATGCTAAACAATTCACTTAGAGCTTTCAAATACATCAAATTCCACAGTGTTTTCTTTCATTTTAACATTAGGCAATTTCTTTAATTTCAAGCTCACAGCATTTTATGTCTGAAAGACATTCTGAAATCCCTGTGTTTCTTGCTGCAATACATTGTTTATGGATTTTAATGCGGGCATGCAGAATAAGTTGAAGACTATTTAATCAAACAGTTAGCGGCTACATTAAAAATGCTTTGATCGGCCCCTAGATAAATCTGTTGCATTGATGAAGATGTCCTTAAAGCATAAATATAAATGAAGATGTATAAATCAAAATAACACAGACAAAGCATTTTCTGTTTTAATAAAGCATAATACTGTGTCTTAGATAAAACCATATTTCATTCCCTTGGATTTTTGCATAATGACTTTACATTGTCTAGAAATAATTCGATTTTGCATGGAATCTTGTCTCTACAATTGTGAAGTTAAATAGCTATGAAAAATGCTCCTTTAAAATGTATCAATTTGAAAGATTTTATTTTTAATTGACAGAAATCCTTCAGTGCAGAAACCTCATTGTAAACACTGATGATCGACTTTTGTCCTTCTTAAGATGTCCTGATTTGAACCTACAGTATATACCAGTTAGAACTCTGAATATACATTTCATATATATATATTTCCTGTTACTTTACTTTCATTTGAGTACTATTATTTCCATATTTCTTTAATTATCACTGTGAACAAAAGCCATTCAACATACATTTATGAAAAGTACAAATGAAGCAAGCAGATAGGTCATGGGGTGGCATAATAAACCGTAAATCATGATGCTAATATAAGTTTTATTAACTTAGCTTACATATTTCATTTCACATAATTTCAAATTTCGAAAAAAAAAAGTCAGTCTTCATTTTGTAGAATATTTCCAAAATATTGTTCTTTGAAACATAATTAATAACATCTATGTACCCATTCTTCACCCCATGCCCCGCAACTGTCCCGATTTTGGGTCTCTGTCCCGCTGTCCCGCCTATCCCTTCCCCTGCCCGCTTTGCAGGGGCAGAGGAAGGGTGAGGCAAGATCCTTACTCACCTCAGGGGCAGCTGCAGGGGGGCGCACAGCCGCCCGATCAGCTGCAGCCTGCAGACTAGCTGGGAGATCGCAATCTCCCTCTAGTCGGCTCAACATTAGGGAGCGTGAGATCTGTCACTTCAGATGAGAGAGTAGTAAAGTGACAGACCTCACGCTCCCACTGCAGGATACAGGATGGAGGCAGAAGGATGGCGGAAGAGAAAGGGGTGTAAGGGCAGTGTATGTATGTGTTTGTAAGCTTGTGTGTGTATGGGCCGGTGTGTAAGAGCAGTATAGGTATTTGTTAGCTGGTATGTAAAGGCAGTGTATGTGTATATGTGTGTGTTAGGGCAGTGTACATGTATATGTGTGTGTAAGGGCAGTGTACATGTATATGTGTGTGTAAGGGCAGTGTACATGTATGTGTGTGTGTAAGGGCAGTGTACATGTATGTGTGTGTATACTTTTTTTTATTAAATAAAAAAAAAAATTAAAGTAGCGCCAGCCGCCCGCATCAGCACGCAGTGGCCGTTTGGATTAGATTTCGGCCGGCCTGGGGGGCAATTGTCCCCCTGCCCAGCCCGCCCCTGGCGCCGGAGGCGTCTTCCAATGCCGCTCCCAGCCGCTCAGCGCCGGGCCCACGAATCAGCCGGCCGCAGTTGCGACCCCGGTTGTTCTGCCACTGGTGTAAGGGCAGTGTATGTGTATTTGTGTGCGTAAGGGCAGTGTACGTGTATATGTGTGTGTGTAAGTGAATGTGTATATATATATATGTGTGTGTAAGGGCAGTGTATGTGTTTGTAAAGGCAGTGTATGTGTATACATGTGTTTATGGTCAGGTGTGTGTAAGGGCAGTGTACGTGTATGTCTGTGGACTACTCTTCCAATGATACGCAGCCAGAATTATGGTGGACACCTGGCTGGCTGAGAATCTTGGGAATCTTTGTTCACAGCTAGCATCTGCAGCTTTACTGTTGCTGCACTTCCCATGACGCTCCGCCAGCATCATGGAAGTAGTATGTCTAGCTGAGCCTCATGGGAATTCAATTCAATGTGTTGTTTATTTTTAATATGCATGACTGCTGACAAAAATGAAATGTGTTTTAAGTGGTGATGCAAGTACGACATTGTAAAGTGCAATTGCTTGTATCGGTGAGTTCTGCGAGATTTAAAAAGATTAAAAAGTCCCTCTTTAACATTTTTAAATGTTGGGAGGTATGTTGACCCAACACTGTGTATGCAGCATTTATGTTGTTAGTTGCTGGTTTGTTTAAACTAGTCTGGTACTATGTGTAAAATGTAAAAAAGGAGACTAAATTCAATTTATCATTGAAATGATTGCAATCCTTGTGAATAGATCCTTGCTGCAGCTGTGTAGGCTAACATTAAAGTACTTTACCATTATTGTCGTACGCTCTGTTTGTGCTGAGTGAGCAGTTGTCTTGGAATTAATCAAGAATTGAACATTATCATACATACCTGAGAATCCTGTATTAGGGTTTTGCAGGGTTCTTCAAGGATACTAGTTATGGTTTCTCTGCTGTGGCTATAGAAAATTATTATCCATTTGTGTAGGGCCAGTTTGCTCCTGTGCTATATATTCCAGGAATTCAGCTATACTCTTCCCATATTTTAGACATTTTTCTATGTAACCCTTCCTGTTATTTAAAAAGTATTTCCTTTTGATGTGTGCAAGCAGCTGGAAAAAAGGTGGGCAAAGGAAAGGGCTAAGGTAGTGAGTAAGAGAGTGAAAGGGTCTTCTTTGTAATTAGCAGCCTACTTTTTTGGCAGTTTAAAGAATGTCCCAGGGAAAGATGTTGAGTTTGCAAACCAAGGTAAGGGTCCCTAGTTGCTGTTTGAAATCCCTACTTGCTTTCTGCTCAGTAAAGAGGTACACACCTCTACCTGATCACTTAATAAGCCAGCCCATTTTTGCTGCGCTCTGGCTATTTAAGCTGCTATGTTCAGTGCGTCACTGCCTTGCATGGTTTCAGACCTCCGTGTGCATTCCTGCTATTGATTCTGTGTATGACCTTGACCTGGCTTACTGATTCTCCTGACCCTGCTTGTCTTGCTACCTGTTTTGGCTTTGACCCCTGGCTTTAATTTTTGACTACAGTTTCAGATTGTTCTTTGTTTATTTTTGCTATGTTTCTATTATTTAATAAAAGGTATGTATGTAAGGGTGTGTGTTACATAAGTATGTACATATACATTATATATTATAATTGGGTGTGTGTGTTAACAAAAGCATCTAAGTGTGTGTTAGTGTGAATGTGTAAGTTTGCAAGTTTTAGAATGTGTTTGTAAATATGTGTTCCAGTATGTATTTTAGTTACATGGGTCCCATTGGCTTTATCTGCCCTCCACTGATTTCCTTGTTTTAAAAAAAATGTGTCTTATAAAATTTTGTGTAACACTTTTGTAAAACTTACTTTTATTGATGTTTTATTGATTTTATGGAGGTGGCAACACTGTATATTTTATGAGAGTTTGTTTACATTATTGCGTGATATGTGATTTTTATTCTCATCACTATTAAGTATTATTTCAGTGTTTTATGTTTAGTGTGCAGATCCATCTGTATTTTACATAATTCAGTATTCATTTTTTTCTTTTATACAGTTTGCTGCCTTGATGAGACCATTTAACAATGATATTCCCTTTGTGATATAGCATTCTATGTATAATATATAAAAAGTCTGTTGCCACTGTTATACTACTCGCCTTGTTTTGCATGTTGCTTATTGATTTCTAGCAATTAACGATTGGAATAACGTTCAAGTTTATGTTAGTCCTGGACCTGAGCTAAGTTAAAACTTCCTAGGAACATCGTTAGAATCTAACCCATTTGTTGGATTGGCTATGTGTGCAATGTGCTTCTGGGTGCAAGACGGTAAATTCCATTAATTATGCTAAATGTAGCCTGAATCATAGCCTTATTTAATTATTTTGCTCTAAGTATGTGTCAAAAGATCGGTTCGCCCTTTTTCTTAAACAAATCCTTAAAAAAAATCCCACTTAAGATGCAGATTCCCTATTAAACTAAATCAATGCTTATTTGAGGAAATACCTGTTCTGTTCCAAAATGAATTTACACAAACATTACCATTTGAACTGGAAAAAGACAGCGCGGTGAAAGTGTAGATTTTACAAGCAAAAAATGTAATGGTATAACCCTTCCACTTAAGTTAGCAAATAAAGACAGATTGCCAAACACTAACTTACAGTCATGTGAAAAAGAAAGTACACCCTCTTTGAATTCTATGGTTTTTACATATCAGGACATAATCATCTGTTTCTTTAGCAGGTCTATAGATTAGGTGAGTACAACATCAGATAAACTACAACACATGACATATTACACTGGAGAAACGGAGAAGCCATGTGTGAAAAAATTAAGTACACCAAATAACTCAATAGGTTGTAGAGCCACCTTTAACAGCAATAACCTGAAGTAATAACTTTCTGTATGACTCTAACAGTCTCTCACATCGTTGTGGAGGAATTTTGGCCCTTTCATCTTGCTTCAATACAATGTGGTTTGTGGGTGTTTGTTTATGCACAGCTCTCTTAAGGTCTTGCCCAGTGGCGGAACTACTGGGGTCGCGACTGCGACCGGGCCCTGGAGTTCTGCCAGTCAGGGGGGCCCAAGGGGTGCCGAGCGGTTGCTGAAAACGACCGCTCGGCAACTCTTGGGCCCCCCTGACTGACAGAAATCCAGGATGCCTCCGCTCCCCGCCGCTGCTGCCGCCGCCGCTGCTGCTGCCGCCGTCGCCGCCTGCCTCAGCGCTGCCCAGAGTGCAGTGTTGGGAGCGTGAGGCGTTTGTCTCCGGTGCCGGCGCTTCACGCTCCCAACACAGGAGTTGACGGTAAGTGACCTTCAAAGGGGGGGTAGGGAGGGAGTGGGTAGATCGTGAGAAGGGGGGGTAGGGAGGGAGTGGGTAGATCGTGAGAAGGGGGGTAGATCGTGAGAAGGGGGGGTAGGGAGGGAGTGGGTAGATCGTGAGAAGGGGGGTAGGGAGGGAGTGGGTAGATCGTGAGAAGGGGGGTAGGGAGGGAGTGGGTAGATTGTGAGAAGGGGGGTAGGGAGGGAGTGGGTAGATCGTGAGAAGGGGGGTAGGGAGGGAGAGGGTAGATCGTGAGAAGGGGGGGTAGGGAGGTAGAGGGTAGATCGTGAGAAAGGGATAGATGGGTTGGGGGTGGGGGGGCCTAAACAGATTCTCGCACCGGGGCCCTGAGGTTTCTAGTTACGCCCCTGGTTTTGCCACAGCATTTCAGTTGGTTTGAGTTTTTTGTCTGCTAGCGACCGGTTTCAGCGCTTCCCTGCGCCATTCTCAAAACTCATTGGTAGCAGACACTTTTACTCATGTTACCAGATTCCCCAGGATATTTGGTTTTGTATTTTGTTATACATGATTCTACTGGAGCATATGGCAGCGTTTCTTTGCAGCCTGCTTCATGGAGGATTTGTAGATTTTTTGTTTTTCCCTATACATGTTTAGTGTGTTATGTTTCCAGCAGTATTGGAGGTAAAACGACACTTCATAAATTATAATTACTGGGTAAATGTAAAATCATGTACTGTAAAATCATCAACTACTGCAAAAAAATATCTGTTATGAAGTAGCAACAAAAATAATTTTATGGTTGGGGGTCACCACAACATGAGGAACTGTATTAAATGGTTGCATTAGGAAGGTTGAGAACCACTGCACTATAGGGATTCTGGGGGGGGGGGACATGTCTGTATGCTTGTCTGGAGGATATAAGTTAGTGTATGACAATGCTTCCTTATTTTTTCATTTTAAACTGAGAAAAACTGTTGTTTTTTTAGCAATTAGATTTATGAGCAAGTGAGGAGGCGTGATATCTATTGAATGTTTTGTGTATAGACAGAACATCAGATGGGAACCTATAATAAGACTTAGGCGCCAGCCGTCTTTATGTTCATCTTTATGTTCCTATTCATAAAAAAAAAACTTGTTCTACGTTCCCGTGTTCGTTTCAGGCGAATACCCCTTTCCGGTGACCAATAGTCGCTCTTACGGACATTTAAAATCCTGGCTCCAAAGCCATTGGTCTCCCTAGGCCAAGTTGCTCACTAATTATTATAATTACAGTATAAATTAAAATTTGCAATTACTGATTTAAAAAAGGGACATCACATTTTTGTTAAAGCAAGACTAAAGTAACAAAGTAGTTTAAACTGAACTTAATTTGTCAATTAACTGAAGGTGTAAAGGTCTGCTTTGATCTTTGTAGACTTACAGAGGCTTAGACATGGAATCAGCGATCCCTGTGCTGTGACTTCAGGTAATTTTGAGCAATTTCTGACTGCTTACTGGTAAGCATGAATTTAGTGCACAATCTTTCTTATTTCCCCTCACTCCCCACGATTTTAGACGGGTCATTGAATCGAACCGAATATTTCTTGCCTGCATTACCTTTCATTATGTTTCTAATGAACTTTCCTCTTGGTGGCAAATGATTAGAGAGTTTAATGTGCAAATACTGTTGCAGCAATTTCATTTTTAAAATAGCTGCACAGTTATAATATAATTGCACCGGAATAAACATTTGCAATATGTGGCACTTTAGAATTTGTTCCTTATTTCTGTGATATGCCTTTTTTTTAATTCTCATGTTATTCAGGATTTAACCTTTTTTGCAGCCACAAAATGCATTAATCTCAGATCAGGGTTTATTAATGTCAGCAGGTTGTAATTATACAGGACCTTTAGGCACATGTCCTACTACTCCTACCAGATGAGTTAAATGTAAATCAATATCGCTGCTGGCATTTTGGACATATATGTGGTTTCCATTTTTGTCTTTGTGGCTTTATAAATAACTTTGAACTTCTGGAATTAATGGATATGATTTATCAAACAAAGCAAAACCAACAGCAGTGCCAGTCCTAGGGCTTGCCGTGTGAGGGGCAATATTTGTGGGGCTGTTTTATTTTCCTTATGTTTACTGATCAAAGGTCTCCCCTGTAACTGGCACATTGTGCAGCAGGACACTGGGGGGCTTGAAAGGTCTAGAGGGTGATCTGTCCACTTGTTTTGTAGCAATGGGACTGCCACCCTGCTTTCTTGAAGAAATTATGTGTGAATAGTTGCAGGGGATCATCAGAAAACCTAGAATGGTTTGTACAGACCATGCAGGGTCTTGAGTAACTCAATCTGCAACTAAAGCATTTTTATGGTGCCACAATATGTTTAGTCAGAAAAAAGCAGGTTGATTCTAGAATTGAAAGCGATGAGGAATATAAGTTAAAATCTTTACAAATATTCTAAAACACAGTTTTTTGCCTCTTATTGATAATTATTGATAATTGAGTGAGCTGCTTAAATATCCATCCACTGAATTGCATATTCATGTACAGACATGTGAAAAAGAAAGTACACCTTTAATTCTCTGGTTTTACATATGAGGACATAATAACAATCATCTATTTCTTAGCAGATCTAAAAAATACAACCTCAGATGAACAGCAACACATGAAATATTACACTGTCATGATTTATTCAACAAAATAAAGCCAAAATGGAGAAGCCATGTGTGAAATAGTGTGAAATACTTCCATAAGAATCAAGATTTGGGCTTGTTTTGCAGCCACATTACCTGGGAGAATTGCAGTCATTAAGTCAATTATACTCCTCTATATGCCAAAATATTTTAGAATCAATTGTGAGGCCATCTGTCCCACAGCTGAAGCTTGGTCGAAGTTGCATCATGCAACAGGACAATCATTCCAAGCACAGAAGCAAATCTACAACAGAAGAGAAAAATCTAAGTGTTGCAATGGCCCAGTCAAAGCCCAGACCTCAACCAGATTGAAATGCTGGGGCAGGACCTTAAGAGAGCTGTGCATAAACAAATACCTCCAAACCTCAATGAACTGTAGCAATGTTTAAAAATTCCTCCACAACGATGTGAGAGACAGTCAAAGTCATACACAAAACGATTACTGCTCCTAAAGGTGGTTCTACAAGCTATTGAATCATAAGATGTACCTAGATCCAGTTCAAAACGTAAAAGCGTAGGATGAAATTCATTGAGGAAGGCCAAAGGCAGACCATGATGGATGAAGGGATTGAAAAGGGATTGGTCCCATTTACAATTTACATGAAATCAGTATGAAATAAACCTATGTAGTTTACAATAATGAACGCATGTACTGTATCCTACATGTACAATATAGCATGGGACCAGCCATCTTACATTCTAGTTCTCAGGGAAATGCAGGTGAGATCCCTTCTTTAAGGGCAGACTTTTTTGGTGAGTACTCACATTTGACTGCAGAAAAGTAATAATGACAGAGAGTAAGAATGTTAGGTTAGAATTAATAGAAAATAGTTTTGAGGAAAAAAATGTGATGTGGATTCACATAAATCTATATCTCTTAGATATTTTTATCACCTTTTGTTCTTGATAAAATTATACTAAAATGTATTACAGGAATCCTTATGAAGGCACTGAAGTAAAATGGTCATAAAACTAACACATATATTACTGAAAAACAATAAAATTAATTTGTGGAAGTACTTGCCTCTATGGTCGTATATCAGAATGATACCATTTCTATTTTTAAAGTGGCACCGTCACTTCTAGTCAAACTGAGCAGCATTTTTCTTTGTTTTCCAAACTTGTTTTAACCTTTCCCATGCCAAAGGCTATGCTCTTTAGGGTGAATTTCCCACTTCAGTCCCTGAGGTTTCCATAACCGAAGGGCCAATGATCCCCTTTTTCCATATTTGAGGGCCACATCCATGCTTTACACATTTTTAATATTATTATTATTAAAGAGTTTGGGGTAGCAATTATATATTTTATAGCGGAAATATATTTTTTTATGCCAGTGATGTCATGGTGACATCGCTGGGCTGAGAATCAATTGTAGTTTTTTATTTATTTATTTCATTTATATTTCTTTTTTCCCTTAATTTTTTTAATTTTTTGGAAGGGAAGAGACTATTTTTCTCAATCTTCTTCACCTAATCAGTTTTTTCTGATGCAAAGCTCCCCAGCAGAAGGAGAAATGGGAGAGCCCAGCCTCTCCTCTCCTCAAGTGAACCTCTGATGTGTGACCAGAAGGGAATGCCTGATCGCGTGGTCAATTTGGCGATTCACACAAAGCCACTATAACAAGGCTACATAAATCGGACAAAAACAAAGCAATAAGATACAAATCCCCATACAAGATTCACCCACACTCTCATTCTGGTTCATTCTTACTCTCCCCTCTCTAAATGTTTCCCTACCTTCTCTGCCCACCACAAATGCCGTCATATTGCCTCGTATTCAATTGAGGGCAAAATGATGATGCTTGCAGTTTTCTCTTCAGATTGGATGTATATCTCAGAACATGATCACATTTTCAAACATTAAAATTCAATTCTGTGCGCTGCTGGTTTTGATGAAGAAAGCGCTACCATACTCCCAGTTTTTTAACCCCTTAAGGACAATAGGGGTTTTTACTCGTAGTATATTGTGGGACAATGGCTATTTTAACATTTTTCGGTGTTCCTGTTTAGCTGTGATTTTCTTCTTTCTCATTTCGTGCTCCCACACATATTATATATTGTTTTTTTCAGGACAAACAGGGCTTTCTTTAGATACCATTATTTTTATCATACCATCTAATTTACTATACAAAAAATGATAAAATATGGTGATTTTTTGTTAAAAAATTACTTTCTCTCACTTTTTAAACCAAAAAACTTTTACTCATCTGCAAAAACTAATGATAAAACCTGCTAAATAGATTCTACTATTTGTCCTGAGTTTAGAAATACCCAATGTTTTTATGTTTTTTTGCTTTTTTCTGCACGTTTTGGGGCAATAAGTACAGGTAGCGTTTTGCTATTTCAAAACAATTTTTTCCCCAAAGTTAGTCATTCTGCCCCATGTGCCATTTCGGGTATCTTTGAAGCCGGCCAATGCAATTTACCCCATCAAACCATATATATTTAAAAACTAGACACCCCAAGGTATTTGAAATGCTGGTATTTTAACCCTTTCCATGAACTAATTCTACCACTAGCCTTTGTCAAACTTTACGGTAGTAATTTTTTTTTGTATTTTTTTCACACACGTTGTACTTCAGGTATAAATGTACCGCTCCTGGTATATGTCACTGCCAAACACCCCCCCAATATGTGTTCAGTAACATCTCCTGAGCGCAGTGATACCCCACATGCAGGGGTTTGTTGGGTTATTTGGGAGGTAAAAGGCCACCTTTGTGAGGTGTGTATATTTTTGCCATTTATACATCTGGTCACTCTGTGCCCACGTCCCATACTGGGGACATCTTTGAAGCCGGCCAATTCAATTTACCCCATCAAATCATAATTTTTTAAAACTAGGCACACTATGGGCATTTATAATGCCAATATTTTAACTCTTTGCGTGTGGGATTTTTTTGGGAAGATACAGCGCTAATTGTTTGTAGCGCTAATTGTGTATAAAAAAAACATACATATATACCTATTTGCACTTTTTTCGTGACTTTTTTTACATGTAGATATATATATATATATATTTTTTATTTTTTTTTAAATTTTTTTTTTTTTTAATTTAATTTTTTTTTTTATTTTTTTTTTTACAATACACTGAGGCTGTGTAGCCCCCTCTGAGGCTACACAACCTCAGTGTATAGTTAAAAAACGTCATTGCCTCAATGAAGAGGCAGGCTGGAATGGGGGGTGAGTGATTGACAGACCAGGTCACAGGTCTGTGGTTTAACCCACCGATCGCCGTGATTCACTGTGAATCACGGGGATTGGGAAGTTGTGACCCCCCCCCCCCGGAGCATTGCAGGCTTGCCTCAATGAAGAGGCAGCCTGGAATGCCCCTCACCCGATTTGCATCGGGTTCGGGGGGGGGGGGTTTGACAGACCAGTGATTTCAGTCACTGGTCTGTCGTTTAACCCACCGATCGCCGTGATTCACGGTGAATCACAGCGATCGGGAGGTTGTGAACCCCCCCCCTGAGCATTGCAGGCTTGCCTCAATGAAGAGGCAGCCTGGAATGCCCCTCACCCGATTTGCATCGGGTTCGGGGGGGGGGGGGGTTGACAGACCAGTGATTTCAGTCACTGGTCTGTCGTTTAACCCACCGATCGCCGTGATTCACGGTGAATCACAGCGATCGGGAGGTTGTGAAGCCCCCTCTGGGGCATTGCAGGCATGCCTCAATGTAGAAGCAGCCTGGAATGCCCCTTACCCGATTTGAATCGGGCTCGAGGGGCGTGTTTAACAGACCGGTGATTTGCATCGCCGGTCTGTTGTTTCAACCGCCGATCTCCGTGAATTGCGGAGATCGGAAGGTTGCAAAACCTTTTTTTTTTGTTTGCCTGGATAGCCTCACTTGTGAGGCTTCCAGGAAAACCGCGATGCCGCCGATCGCGGCGAAAACGCCGCGGTAAACGGCAAATAACGTTACCACGTACATGTACGGGCATTGTCGTTATCGCGTTGCACGGCAACCCCGTACATGTACGTGGATTGTCGTTAAGGGGTTAAGGGTTGTGCAGAAAAACTCTCACGCCACTCGTAGAGATAACCTCAGTAAATAAATAACAGATTCAGGGGCCAAGGGTACCATCATCATGCTCTCCAGATGTCATTATGTAAAGCATTGGATCCCCTTCAAGAAAACTAACCTCAGTGCCCCCAGGATTACCCTCCCATTGACATTTCACACTGCCTCTATGGATATTTCCAAGCTGATTAAAAGGAACTGGCACTTTGTTCATAATGATGAACATAAAAAATTATTGATCTGTATTCGCATCACAGACTTTTTCATCTATTACCTGCCCTTGTAACTTTTTTTTTCTGTTTGTTTTTTGCACTTTTACATTTGATTAGATCATGTTCCTTTTGGGTAAGCACGTGGTTCTGTACATTCTGTATATATTGTGTTTTCATTGTATGTTCACTAAATATGTACATTTGGATTTGTATGAATTTACGAATCCGGTGATTCCTACAAAGCCACGAAAACAAGGCTGGACGAAACAGAAAGCTCTAAATTTTTGTCTGAAATTTGCGGCCCTTTCACTTTATCACTCAGACTCTCTCAATGTTTACCTACCATCTCTGCAGACCACTTTCACTTCTGCTTCCACTTCCACATAATACTGAAATATATAAATAGATATACTGGGAAATATAAAGAATACATGGCTAGAATGATATGGAAGAGATTCGTCAATGATATTTTGATAATCTGGCAGGGAAGAAGATGTGAGTTGGAACCCTTTATAATGTATCTAAATGACAACCAATATAATTTAACATCCATGATCAGACCATTGATTTAACTCTGTGTGTTAAGAATAGTGAAATACACCCCAATACTTCTTTAAACCATATGGGATGGATTAACAACATCCGCAAGTGGCAATTTATGAGACTGAAGAGAAACTGCACTAGGAATGAGGATTTTTTTTAGTTCAACATTATCTGAAAGATCTACTATGGAATAATATGGAGAAAGTAAATTCATGGACAGAGATAATCTATTTGGAGATAAGCATATAGAAAGGGGGACCAAGGTTTCAACTTTTTTTCTTAACTAGGTATAATAACCATTATAGGGACATTAAAAGTGCCCTAAACAAATGTTGGCCGATCCTCAAAAGGAAAAGTGTTTTAGGGAAGATTACTTCAAGTTATTGCTGCTAAAGGTGGTTCTACAAGCTATTGAATCGTAAAATGTACTTACATCCAGTTCGAAACGGAAAAGCGTATGAGGAGCCATAGTATCCTGCTCTTTTTATGAAGAACCACAGCCAGTTACTCTATTGAAGAGCTATATTAGCCTGTTTCTTTGTGAGTGCACAACTACACTTTATAAGTGGTTTTCAGTTATTTATACAGATATAGTTGTATTTTTTTCTTCCCATTTATGTGCGCCTCCAGCCTTTGGTTGGCTTTTTTGTGGTTTCTTGAAAGTATTGGAGGAATACTAAGGAATTTAGCAGCAATATATTAGGGACGTGTATATATCTATATGATATATATATAAAATTTTGGGGGAATTTATTTAATTGTATTAACCATTTTATCACGTGGGGAGGCTTTTTGGATATTAGAAGGAATTATGAAAGAAACAAATTGGATGAGAGGTAGCATTGTGTTATACCGCTCTGGTACTCAAAGTGTTAAATATATATTCACATGGCAGACAGTAATTAGCTTATTTTTATTCACGTGTGTGCTGTTTTGTCAGGATAGATGTTGTTGATGAGGACAGAGAATGACTCATGCAAGAGACCATCTCCCTTCACAGCTGACATTCGCTATATAATTTCAGTGACATAATGTCCTCATCAGTTTCACTGAGCATAGGAATGCAATTAGAATGGAAGCAGACTACTAGATGCCAAATGAAATTGTCTGTGCCACTGGCACACAAAAGCAATCAAATTATACGTGAAGGACACACGATTACTGGGCACATTGCATAGTACAGGGAATGTAAGGAAAACAGCACAAAATAGACTTTTAAAATCAGAGTTATTTATTCCAGAATAAACATATTTGATATAGAAGCACCAGTTTAGCAACAGCGACATTATACAAAAAAAACAAACAAAACAGGTGAATAATTAGCAGTTTACAAAGCAATATGAATGTGTGTGAAGCCGTGCATTCATTGAAATGCTGCTCAAAAACTGAGCAGTAATCGAGCAGTACAATTGTCCAAGGCCTAGTCTACCATTTTTTCAAACAGGGCAGGTCTGATTTGAAAAGAATTGATTAGCTTAGATTAAGGAAAGAGACTGAGGAGCACTAGTGGCTATAGGGCTGTAGGGCATGGGCTCTGGGCAGGCACTGGCAGATGATGGGCAAATGCAGCATGTTTTTGCCAGAGTAAGGAAGTAGATAGGGCAGAAGCACTAGAACCTCACTTATTTTGAATATACTGTGCAATTTGAGTACAGGGATTTACTTTTAAGACCACCAGGTGGTGGAGCTGTGTTCATTGGAGGTTAAAGATGTTGCCTGTCACAGAGAAAACACTCTTGCTTTGGACACTGGTGGGTGAGCATGAAAGAAACCACTGGGCCACTAAGTAGAGACCTGAACAGATAACAGCTTTCTGGTCCCAATAACTTATAGGGTTAGTAGTCAGCATAGTGGTATCACCTTTCGCCGGCGGGTCTGTCCAGGGGGCTCCGCTGCTGCTGTGCGTCCGTCGCGCGTCCCGCTCCATCAGGTGGGGGCGTCCTCGATGGTGCCTGCTGTCGGGTCCTCCCGCGCTGCTCGCCACGGGGGATCACCCTCTTCGCCGTCCTCAGTCGCCGTGGCGTTGGTCTCTCCTGCTGGGGGTCTGCGGCGGGGATCCTGGGGAGGTTCTTCTCCTGTCCTCGGTGCATTGAGTGCGCTGGACGTGCGCGCATGTGCACGCTGTCATGGCGGCTGGGAATTCCATACTCGGCAACTGTGTACGTCACTCTAGGGGGCGGGTCCCCGCGTTTTTTACCTGATTGGCTAATTATTTGCTTCAGCTGTTTGGCACCAAATTTAAACCCCCTGCTCACTCTAATCTGAGCCCTTGTGTGGTACATACGTTATCACTGTCTCAGTGTGTTATATTCTGATTTACTGGTTTCCTGACTCCTGCTTTGTTCCTGACTACTCTCTCTGATCGCCGCCTGGATTGACTTCGGATTGCTTTTTGGACTTTGCCTGTTCGCTGCCTGCATTGACCTCGGACTGTGACCTGTTTATGCTATTGGAACTTTCCTGCTGTTGTCCCACTATTCGTCCCACCCGTCCTGATAGCTCACCATTCTGCAAACGGGACCCGTCTCGTCGGATTGTTACAAGTGGGGAGCCAGAAGGCTAGGAAGGCTAGACAGGTGCTGGTGGTAAGGGATTCAATTATAAGGAAATTTGATAGGGTAATCTGTCGCCAGGACCCCGAATGCCGAACAGTATGCTGTCTCCTAGGGGGGTGCTTGGGTTCCACATATTGTGGACCGGGTAGACAGATTGTTGGGAGGGGCTGGAGATGTAGTACATGTTGGTACAAACGACAAAGTTAAGGGCAGGTGGGGGGTCCTTAAAAATTATTTTAGGGCACTAGTTCAGAAACTTAGGCAAAGGACCTCCAACGTAATATTCCCTGGAATATTACCAGTACCACGCGCTACATCAGGGAGACAGTGGGAGCTTAGGGAGATCAATGCGTGGCTAAGAGTGTGGTGTAAGAAAGAGGGATTTGGGTTTTTGGAGAACTGGGCAGACTTTGCAGTCGGCTACAGACTCTACAGCAGGGATGGACTGGGCCTCAATGAAGAGGGGTCTGCAGTGCTAGGGGAGAGGATGGCTAGAGGAATGGAGGATCTTTTAAACTAGGTTCTGGGGTTGGTTGCTTTTTTTTCCCCATGTTGGTATTATTGATGTTGTGATGTGGTGGTGGTAGTGTTGCTGGTGTATGTAGGGAAACTTTGTGCTGTTTCTGCAGAGTGGAAGGAGCAACACATCTAATTATTACTGGAAGATCTGTTGCTTGACTCCAAATTGGGCTCGTATCTAAATCATCTAAATCCAGGTCATCGTCATCAACAACATTGTCAATGATCATAAACCTTTCCACCTGGGATAAAATAACTTTATTAAAAATGAACAAAAATGAACACATGAACAAATTGTCTATATTGATTTTTATTTTCTATTAGTAAAAAAAAAAAAAACTCATGGAAATGAACAAAAA
Source organism: Spea bombifrons (assembly GCF_027358695.1). Lineage (NCBI taxonomy): Eukaryota > Metazoa > Chordata > Amphibia > Anura > Pelobatidae > Spea > Spea bombifrons. The sequence continues at coordinate 37,568,572 of NC_071087.1, read as the reverse complement.
TGAACACATGAACATGATCAATTAAAAAACAAAAACATCACCAACATATATATGTATATATTTATTGCTATTAAGGGAGTTTGGGTATTAGGTGTTTTTTTTCTTGAATAGCTGTATACTACCTGTGGTACTTCCCCATTCAATTGCCTTTTTAAGACTCCCTGGGGTACTTCCCCAATTATGCTACTTGCGCATCTTGTGATTTAGTGGTTACTCCCCTACCAGTAAACACAGTTACTCTACTTGAGTTGATACGTATATTTTATTATTATCTGCTCTGTCTTTTGCAGAGTACGAGTTTAAAACAATATCTGCAGGAGAGCCTTAACGTTCGGCCCCTGAAGAAATAAAAGTTTGGCTATCCAATGCGACAATTTCTTTGGATCAAGCCCTAAGTGGAGTGCTGGCATGCTTGCTCACTTGAGATTGTTCTACCGGTGCCCTGGTGGACCCTCAAACTGTCCCTTCTGCCTACAGAGATGGCTTCTAGGAAAAGGGGCAACCCTCTGCCTGACGGCAAGGGCAAGGTGCCCGGTAAGAGTTGGACGATGAAGCGGATCCTGATTTCTATGGTTCGGATTGCCAAGCTGATGAGTCAGATGTGGTCATCTCCTGGAGCTAGGGCAGAAAGAGTTGGACTTATCTGCTGAATGTCTTCTGTCAGGTGAATCTTTCTGGATTCTGGATTCCAGAGGGGCCGAGGATTCAGCCGAGCTTCATATGGCTCCAGAGGAGGTTATCAAAATTTTCACCTGCGAGGATCCTTCAGAGCACAATACGCCATCCACACTCCTTTCGTGTCAAGGGTTCATCGAGATCCCGGGGAAGAGCATCTTTTGGTGAGTACTACCATCTTAAAACCCTTTTCTCAGTTAGTTATCGCAGGCAGGTTAGCTTTGTTTCTACATCATTGGGTTCAGATATGCTCAGATCCCTGGGTTATTCAAACTGTTCAGGGTTATGTCATAGATTTCTCACACCTGCCACATCAACACATAGCACCCCGTCCCATTTCTATGTTTCAGGCAGACGATCGTCTCATTCACGAGGAGTTGATATCACTATGAGAGAAAGGGGCTATAGAGGTTTCTCATCACCCTCCCACTTTTATCAGCAACATTTTCTTAGTAAAGAAAAAATTGGGCGAGTTTCACCCAGTAATAATTCTACGGGAACAATTTTGTAGTGTACCGCCATTTGAAAATGGAAGGTATACATCTTCTTTGCGATCTTTTGCTAGAAGGGGACTGGTTCACCAGGTTAGATCTAAAAGACGCTTATCTCATCATTCCAGTCCACAAGAATTGTCAGAAATTCCTCTAGTTCAGGTGGAAAGCTCAGTTATGGCGATTCACTTGCCTTCCGTTTAGGTTGAGTTCCGCCCCATGGTGTTTTACCAAGATTTTGAAACCTGTCGTGGTTTTCAGTGAATTAGGCATTTGTTTATTTATCTATTTGGATGATATCCTGCTCATGTCCCAAGACTCTCACAAACAAACCTTGTCGTCAGTCATATCGAACGCTTGGGCTTTGGGAGCAATCGGAAGAAGTTGCCTTGGACTCCCTCTTAGGTAGTTCAATTTCTAGTCTTGCAACTCCCTCAGCCCAAGATCAACAACATAAAGAAGGAACTGCATCGGGCTCTGAAGTTACCAGAGGTGTCTCTTCGGACTCTAGCTTGCATCATGGGCCTCTTATCAGCGTCCATTCAAGCCATATTCCCAGGACCACTCCATTATCATGCTCTCCAGAGATTGAAAACATAACACCTGCGCCGGTCATATGGTCAGATGATCACGATGATGAACCTGTCGGAAGCCAGATTGGAACTTTGTTGGTGGCTTCTTCATATGGAGGCCTGGAATGGCAGAGTCATTTTCGGATCCCAACCGGATCTGATCTTGGAATCGGATGCCAGTCTCTCAGGTTGGGGAGATGGTCTCAGCAGGAACGTCTGTTACACATCATTTGTCGATCATGATCACGGGGACGTTTGTGATAAAAAGTTTGGTGAAGGATTGTTCTCATTGTTCTCTTCTTCTCAGGATGGACAATTTCTCAGCTATCCGCTACATAAACAAACTGGGGGGGTTCACGGTCCGAGATCTTGACCGAATTGACCAAGGAACTGTATCAGTTTTGCCTGGAACAAAACATCTTGATTCAGGCAGAATACCTTCCCGGGACTGGTGGCGGATTGGTTCTCCCGGTATTGGCGAGACGTAAGTGATTGGCAGCTCGACACGGACGTATTCGCGGTGCTATAGCCAGAGCTGGCTCCATTTTCTTTGGATCTTTTTGCCACTTGTCTCAACAGACAAGTGGAAACGTTTTTCAGTTGGATGAGAGACCCGTAGTCCACGGGGGTAGACACGTTTCTCCAGATCTGGCCCCACTCAGGTGCGTTCGCCTTTCCCCCTTTTGCACTCATCGCATGTACTTTGCTTCAGGTACGCAGACAGTAGATCAATTTGATGCTGATCACCCCTCTATGGTCGACACAGCCGTGGTATCCAGCTCTACTGGAAATGTCATGGGCTGATCCTATACAACTGCCGTTGTTCCAAAATCTCCTCACGAGTCCGGAGAGCGACCACCATCCCCTCATACTTCAGGGACACTTGACATTGATCGTTTTCCGGGGACCCAGAGATCTGCCGCAGTTATCGCAACAGGTTAGAGACTTACTCAGAGAGGCTTGGGCTCCAGGCACTAGGAAGACGTATATCCATGCTTGGAATGTCTAGCATAGTTGGTGTCTGGGACTATTCGGCACCTCTATGTAATGGTATGGTGAGGTAGGACCCCGGATGGCGGAGTGGGCCAGGCGAAACAGGAACAGGTAATCAGGATAAGCCAAATCAGAATCCAGAGACGAGGTCAACAAGCCGAATCAATACCAGATGAGCAGGAATCAGGAGCCGAATCAGGAGACAGGAACGAGGTCAACAAGTCAAGTCATACCGGAGCAGTCAGTCACAATCTAATGCGCAAGCAAGTAGCAAAAATACACCAACCAAGGGTCACCCAGAAGAGGAAGTCCGGGTTTAAATAGGGAGAGGAGGAGGCGTGTCCTGCATGAAGATGTCACCCGAGGTTATAAGAGCATGTTACAAATGTGGTACCTGTTTGCCGCGTGGTCGGCCATGCGGTGAAGACGCCGACCGGGTAGCGGTGGTACTCGCTGCCTGGGAAGCCGCCTGAGGAGGAAGCGTCGCGGGAGCAGAGAGGCAGGTAAGTCCTTACACTCTACCTTGCATCCTAAATTTTTTGGCCCCTCTTTTTGCTGAAGGCAAGACCTATAGGACTATAAATGTGTTTTGTTCAGCAGTTTCAACATCACATGTTCATCTGGCAGGGATCCTTTGGTATGTATATTGCTTTGTGGAATGCATCTTTCTCAGCCTCCCACTCCTAGATACTCTGGTTTCTGGGATGTTCAAACTGTTCTGTTAAATTTAGATTATTTGAACACCAAGGCTAGAATGATCCCCAATTTTAATCCATAAAATTAACATTATCCCATTTTGCCCAATTACCAAAAAAATGCTTAACATAATTCTGGTAGCACTCTCTACTGACATATGTGCTTATTGGATATTTATAGTTATGTAGCTGAATTAGGTGATATTTGTTTGCTCTTGCTGCAGGGCATGCGTATCTGGATATAAAACTGGCTGCTAGTGCCCTGATTTGGAGACACATTACATTGAGTAGGCTTAAGTACTCTAGAATTCAATGCACTGCAGAATGTTTCTTTGTGAAATACAAACCCCTTTTGCCATGTTGGCACATTAGCCTGTTAAGTAGCTGTTTGGTAAAGAAAGAAAGTCCATATTTGCAAAAAGGAGGTTCAATTATAGAACAAGCAAAGGTACAAACAGATAATTCACTTTTAAAATCAGAATATTGAGTAAAATATGTTTTTCAGAATAGTTACTCTTTATGTAATTGAGTATCATGCTCAATATGTTAGACTGGTCCACGTCCATCTGCATACTTACTTTACTTACATTTACTTTAAGATTTCACTTGATGGGCATACCTGGGAACTCTCTGGGTTTAACCTGGAGATTGCTAGGTGACAGCCGCTCCTCCCGTTCAAGACCCGAATTCTCCGGGTCGCAGGAGCGGTGTCTTGACACATCTTGCTCCCCGCCCACTTTTCCTTTAAATGGGAGTGTTTCTGGCTGCCGTTGGCAGGAACGCCCCCGACGTCAGCGGGAACTCCCCTGATGTCAGGGGGATTGCTGTGTGAGTGTGTGGGTATGTTAGTGTGTTTAGGTGTGAAAAAAGTGTTTTTGTATGTTAGGGATTGGATATGGGGGTGGTAGTGTGAGTGTTTAGGTGTGTCTTTGAGTGTGAGTGCCCCTCCCCAGGTCAGGCTCTGGATCCACTCCTGTGTGCAATGCCTAAATGTCTTGTGACCGCAAGTTTGGCATGTCAGGCACCTTAGAGACACATTTAATAGTAGTAGTATTAGTAGTGTCTGTTATTGATTTGTGTCTGTAAGTTGATGTCCCTGCTGTATAACTGTTATTTTATTTAATTAAGTTACTTATTTTTAACTTATTATTCTTTAGTATAGAGCCAATCTTATTACAATATTTAATGTGTTATATTAACTAGTGATATGCTGAGATTCAATGCTCTTGTAATGCCCTTGATCAATTTCCAGTTTATTCTAGGTTATTACCGTATTGGCTCGGATATAGACCGCCCCCGTATATAGGCCGCACCCTAAAAGTTTGGTGCTTTTTTAAAGAAAAAGTTTTTTTTTAAATAGACATGCTGCCACTCTGCCCCCCCCGAGATATGCTGCCACTCCCCCCGAGATATGCTGCCACTCTGCCCCCCCGAGATATGCTGCCACTGTCCTTCCCCCCCGAGATATGCTGCCACTGCCCCCCCCGAGATATGCTGCCACTCTGCCCCCCTGTTTACCAGAGCAGACTCCCGGGTGTCTTGCGGTGCCGGTGGGGGACAGCTACACAATACGCGTAAACATCTTCCGGTGCCGCCACTCAGCGGATGTGCCGGCACCGGAAGTTGTATACGCGTGTTGCGTAGATGTCCCCCGCCGGCCCCGCAAGACACCCGGGAGTCTGCTCTGGTAAGTCTTGGGGGCAGAGGTAAAACGCATTGTGCGGACGCTCACCGGCTGCGACGATGCGCGTAAACAACCTCCGCTGCCGGCACGTCTGCACGATGTGCTTTAATAATCTCCCTTGCCGGGACTCATGTGGGAATTCCCGACAAGGGAGATTGTTAAAGCACATCGTGCAGACGTGCCGGAAGCGGAGGTTGTTTACGCGCATCGCTGCTGCCGGTGAACGTCTGCACGATGCGCTTAGACAACCTCCCGTGCTGGCATCCCCCCCATGGGAAGTGCTGGCAGGGGAGGCTGTCTCAGCGTATCAGAGAGTAGGATGCAGGTCCCCTGCACCGCTGCGGGGGATCTGTATCCTAACCCTGCTGCCTGCCCGGCGCCTGAAACTGCATGTCCCGGGCGTCGGGCGCTAGACCCCAAATATAAGCCGCACCCCCACTTTAAAGACTTAAAGTGGGGGGAAAAAGTGTATAGTAATGTATAGTAAGGTAACTTACATGTCTTTTCAGAAAGTATTTTTTGTAGATACTTGTAATAAAAGTATTGGGTATTCAGGGCCGGCCTTTGGGGTGTGCGACCTGTGCGACCGCACAGGGCGCCACACTCCAGGGGGCGCCGCCGCGGGGTCCGCCGACGCCGCAGCGCGGTCCGACGCCACTGCCGCAGCGCGGTCCGACGCCACTGCCGCCGCGGGGTCCGCCGCAGCGCGGTCCGACGCCACTGCCGCCGCGGGGTCCGCTGCCGCCAGTATGGGAGCACCCGGCACCCCTCCAGAGACGGACAGTAATGTCCGCCGCTGGAGGAGCAGGCTCGCAAGGGAGCAGTATCGGAGGTCTTTAACAGACCTCCGATACCGCTCCCTTGTGATCCCCGCGGCAACAGCTGCTGTGCGCCGGGGTTTGCTGTCAGATCCCGGCGCACTGCACTGAAGCCGCGCCCACCGGTCTCCGTGCCCTCTGACCCGGAAGAAGAGAAGACAGAAGAACTAAGAAGAAGAGCGAAGAGGAGGCAAAGAAACTGAAAGAGGAAAGGTAGGAAAGCATAGAGTGACAGTGTGTGGTGTGGTTTGGTATATATGTGTGGTTTGGTATATGTGTGGATTAGTATATATGTGTGGTTTGGTGTATATGTGTGGATTGGTGTATGTATGGATTGGTGTATATGTGTGGTTTGGTATATATGTGTGGATTGGTGTATATGTGTGGATTGGTGTATATGTGTGGATTGGTGTATATGTGTGGATTGGTATATATGTGTGGTTTGGTGTATATGTGTGGATTGGTATATATGTGTGGATTGGTATATATGTGTGGATTGGTATATATGTGTGGATTGGTATGCGTGTGGATTGGTATATATGTGTGGATTGGTATATATGTGTGGATTGGTGTATATGTGTGGATTGGTGTATATGTGTGTGGATTGGTATGCTAGTGGATTGGTATGCGTGTGGATTGGTATATATGTGTGGTTTGGTATATATGTGTGGATTGGTGTATATGTGTGGATTGGTGTATATGTGTGGATTGGTGTATATGTGTGGATTGGTATATATGTGTGGTTTGGTGTATATGTGTGGATTGGTATATATGTGTGGATTGGTATATATGTGTGGATTGGTATATATGTGTGGATTGGTATGCGTGTGGATTGGTATATATGTGTGGATTGGTATATATGTGTGGATTGGTGTATATGTGTGGATTGGTGTATATGTGTGTGGATTGGTATGCTAGTGGATTGGTATGCGTGTGGATTGGTATATATGTGTGGATTGGTATATATGTGTGGATTGGTGTATATGTGTGGATTGGTGTATATGTGTGTGGATTGGTATGCGTGTGGATTGGTATGCGTGTGGATTGGTGTATATGTGTGGATTGGTATATATGTGTGGATTGGTGTATATGTGTGGATTGGTGTATGTGTGGATTGGTGTATGTGTGGATTGGTATGTGTGTGTGGATTGGTGTATATATGTGGATTGGTGTATATGTGTGGAGTGGATTGGTGTATATGTGTGGATTGGTGTATATGTGTGTGTGGATTGGTGTGTATATGTGTGGAGTGGATTGGTGTATATGTGTGGATTGGTGTATATGTGTGGAGTGGATTGGTGTATATGTGTGGATTGGTGTATGTGTGTGGATTGGTGTATATGTGTGGAGTGGATTGGTGTATGTGTGTGGATTGGTGTATGTGTGTGGATTGGTGTATGTGTGTGGATTGGTGTATGTGTGGATTGGTAAGGGTGTGAGAGTGATGGGTGTTATGCTGTACCATTTCCAATGTATTTTTCATTATATAATTATGCTCTAAAGTACATCATAACTCCCATCACTCTATACTGTTCCATACAGTGGCAGAGCTGGGAGGCAGAGGCCTTGCACCCTCACCGCAGGACTTCTGAAAGGTAAGTGAACTTCAAAGAGGGAGAGGGTAGATAGTTAGGAGAGGGTAGATAGGGAGAATGGAGTGAGACGGGGTACATAGGGCAATCATACTCCTATCATGCCAAGTAGTCTACGAGTACATCCTGGAATCTGCGGGCATGATAAGAATGTGATTGCTGTTAATCATATATATATATATATATATATATATATATATATATATATATATATATATATATATATATATATATATATATATATAAATATTGTTATTTAATTGTTTTGTTATGTGTTATGGTGTGGGGGGGGGTCATATTCGGTTTCGGCCAGGTAAATGCTGCACTTTTGGTTTCAGTCCAGAATTCGTTTCGGTGCATCCCTACTACTAAGCCAGACAATGAAGTGGTAGGCCTACACCACATCAATGTTTGGCGTAGTATATAGTGATTGGGGTCACTTTTGATTTCCTTCTTTTTTTGGGATGGGGGGGCGCCAGACGAGTAGTCCGCACAGGGCGCCAGAACACCTAAGGCCGGCTCTGTGGGTATATATATATAAATGTGTGTGTGCGTAAAGAAAGGGAGCTGACCAAAAACAATCTATTTATTTTAATATAAGAGGACTATTGAGCATGGACAGCTGCCTGTTGGCAAGTCCTGTGGGGCCACAGAAGATCTTTGGGGTGCAACGGCAAGTAAATTTGTGAACTTGGTGCTATAATCTGCACCATAATAATTAGGTGGAGAAAAATTATGCTAACATGGGTTGGGAGAGTGGGCCAAGCTTTGGGGCGGTAGTTGTGCTGCGAAGTGTCCCTGGAAATTTGTTTCAAAGAAAAACCATGACATTTAAGAAGACAAAGTTAATTCCATCAATTAAAAAAATTGCACCCATTACTATGATCCGATTTTTCTTTCTATAAAATTGATTTCTTTAATGCCAAAATGCTAAATATATAGCATAGTGCAATAAAACATATTACAGGAAAGCTTCCCTGCTGCCTCCTGACTATAATTATTTTAACTTAATGGATGTTATGAATGTTTTGTTCCAAATTAAACACAAAACTTACAAAATACAGAGTGGTACAAACTGAGATAAATATATCCTATCAGCCGCAAAGCCTGTGGTTCATAGCTGTTTGGAAAGTCAATATATTTCTTTTATGTACATTTTTACAGTAAATTAGTCTTTCTTAAAGGAACTAAATAAAAACTAACGAATAAGTTAAATATTATTTTGTTAAGCTGCTTTCATGTTATGCACAATGTTAAGGTTTATTTTATAAAGTACAGTTCATTTTTAATATTCCTGCTTGTAATGTATAAAAATGGACTGCATGTAAAGCGAAGAGGGCAAATTAGCAATAGAATTTGTGTGTGCATTATTGATTGAAGGCATCCCTTGTGGGACCCAAATCCCTCTGTCCCTATTTCCTTTGCTAAAAGTCACGATTATGAACATTATAACAGCAATATATTGTTAAAATAAAATACAGTACCCTTCATATTCTAAATGGATAGCTATAGGTCACATTTAACAGCATGTAGCCACGACTCAAACCACCATAATTTTATTTTTTTGTTGGGGACAAGGATAGCCAAAGGCATCTGTTAAGTAGAGAATTGTAGGCTGTAATTCATGGGGTGACTTAACTTTTCACTTTTTTAACATAACTGCTCCGAATGACTTCCACGGGTCCTCATATTCCAGTGTTTTTGTTTGTAAGTAAAACTAGGCTGCCAACTACATATCCCCTCCCTTGCAATCCTTAAAAAGCTTTTTCAGGCCTTCTTATCAGGGCAGGACCTTAAGACAGTTACTGAACTGAAGATGATGTTTCCACTTTTATACAACCAGCTGCTATTAGATCCTTTACCCTCTTATCTTAACTAACATCTTTAATTCGCCCCATCCACAAGATCCTTTCTGACTTTCTTTACGTATTAACACAAATTGTAAAATAGCCCTCCTTGTCTGTCAAGCTACCATCCCATTTCTCTACCTCCTTTATCCACTACGTTTCTTGAATGGCTGATATACACTACTCTGATTAGCTTTTTTTTACTTCAACTCTTTACTTGATCATCTTAAACCTTGATTAGTCTCTTGACGCTCTACATATTGACTGCTCCTACTGAAGAGACCAATCACTTAGTCGCTAAATCCAAGGGTCTTTACTCTTTGCTTAATCATTCTGGGCCTTTTTGCAGCTTTTGAAATTAATTACCACAATCGTCTTCTGCAAGACCCTTGTAATCACTCTAAAACTGAGCTTCAAACGCTAACATTCCATTGTCTCCCTTAGTGTCAATGTCCCAACCAACATCCCTACCCCACAAGCTTGCTGTCTTGGGGTCACTATTAAAGCTAACTTCTTATTAACCCCTCATATTCAGTCTATCTCAATATACTCCTGCCAACATCCCAAAAACATTACTAGCATTTCCTTATACAAGATGCAACTTAAGCTCTTGTTCGTGCACTGGGCATCTCTCTTCTTCACTATTGCAGCTGAGTTGCCCTCATACATCTCTTGCTTCCTTATCGTCAATAACAAATGTTGCTGCCAGGCTTATCTTCCTAACCAATTGCTCTACTAACATCTCTCCCCTTTGTCAATCTCTTCACTGGCTGCCAGTACACTTTGGGATTCCATTTAAAATTCTAGCTCTCGCCTACAAAGCTCTTCATATCGATTCCCTTCCTAACATCTCTTCACTTATTTCCAAGTACACACCTATTTAGTCCTTCCACCCATTTGATGATCTTCATCTATTCTCTGCTCTAATCTCTACATACTCACATTGAATATTTATCAAGTGCTGCCTTAATCCAGTAATTATTGCTTTTACATTTTCACCTCTTGGGTTAGGAGACGCTCAACTCTTCATAAATTGTAAAGTCATTTGAGCAGGTTCCTCCTAACTTCTTTCCAAACGGTTACTTGTTATATACCATCTGCCCGTTGTAATGCACAATAACATTGTGCTTTATACATCAATAAATAACAGTTAATAAACTACTTGGTTCCTTTGTGAGAGTTGTGGCTTGCCAATACCATCAACTTCACTACTTGATTTGAATGTATTTGTAAATCACTGTTATAAACAGGGTTTTAATTTGTTATTTAGTGTTAAAACATTAATAATGTGCTTAGTCATTAGTTCATTGTTTTCAGGCTGCACCAAAGGTGTAATGATGATAAACCAGAACCTATAGTACAAACTCAGCTTAGACTGCAATATTATTATAATATTGTATAATTATTATTGTATAATTGAATGTATAACATAATAAATATTTTTTTTTTTAAACTGCACAGGGTAGTTTAATCTGATGTGTACTGAACCTACCTACAACTGCTTTTATTATGTTGCACTTTTGGGTACTTTGCATATAAGTTTTACCTGCTTTTGATACATTCATATGTGGCCACTAGACTATGGTTTTGTGTGTATGTGATAGATTGGTGGACTGATTCCATGACTACTGTTATCATTGGCTATCAGAATTACTCTGTATGGGAATTACCGTATTTCCTCATCTATAAGACACTCCCATGTATAAAACACCTTAATTTTGGGGCCCGAAATTTGAAAAAAAAATTTATTACATAGTGTTTGAACGCAAGTTTTATTTATCATAAAATTCCTACTCATCATCCTCATCACTCCCATCCATTAACTGCCCCTAAATTAACCCTAAAGACCCCATCAACCATAACTGCCCCTAAATTAACCCTAAAGACCCATTAACCATAACTGCCCCTAAGTTAACCCTAAAGACCCCATTAACCATAACTGCCCCTAAATGAACCCTAAAGACCCAATTAACCATAACTGCCCCTAAATTAACCCTTAAGACCCCATCAACCATAACTGCCCCTAAATTAACACCCACCTCCCCTAACTTTCAGCAGCCCCATTATTAATTTTTTACTTACTGTTAGATGAGTTGCTTAGCCATGTGGACGCTTTCAGGAAAGGGGCGGGGACAATAATCAGTGTGCAGGGAGGGACTGTTAATCAGAAAGGGGCAGGGCCGATTATCAGTGTGACTGCAGGGAGGGACTGGGAAGTAGTAACTGCAATCTACAACCACTGTATAAGACGCACCTAGTTTTTAGACCCCCAATTTTTTTTAAAAGGTGCATCTTATACATGGGGAAATACGGTAGTCTTTTAGAGTTACTGTAGGTTTGCAGTTTTTAGTCATGTATATTCTAATACTATTAACTTAAAAACACTCATTATTAAATACATTATGGCGTGCTAGGCTACTATTGTAGATAGATCATTGCAGGCAGTTTCTTAGTGAGGCACTATAGTTGTGGAAAGTGACTTTAAACAAGCCAAGCCATGCCCATTATTATATTTGTTGAATGTGTCATAGCACCCCCTAGTGGTGATACAAGTTTTTTGGATAGCTGGATATCAGATTGTTTTTAATACCGGTTTTCACAGCAGAAGAATGGAAATGTTGCACATTGGAAACACTGACATCTAGTGAATGAAAGGAAGAATGCACAACCAAACAGAAATGTTTCCCTTAAGGTATCTGGTCCCAGGAGCTAGGCTGCAGCTCATTCACAGTGCAGTAATCATCTCATTTCTGCAGGAATAATGGCAAAATGTGGAAGTCCCACAAGTCTACATGCAGCATGAAACATCAGGCACACCTGAAAAAGCAAGCTCACTCATCTTTGAATCAATTGTCTTAACAGCATGCAAACAAAAACTCACAAGTCCACCAAATTCATCTATATCCAAAGACACAGAAGGTATGTCACATTTAGATCTCAATGGAGTATTCACTAAACTTCCCTTAAAGGGGATTTAATACAGTTGGTCTCACAAATGAAAACTACCATAAGTGCAAGCAATAAAAAGTGCATACACTCACAGAGAAAATTACAGATTTAGAAAAATCCCAATAAGATTCTTCAAAACAGATAAACACTATGTAAGCACAATAAAAAGTTACACAATGCCTCAACAACAGAGCAACCTCAGCCCAAACAGTAAACTAAAATAAAGTCATAACGGTAAAAGATTTCACAATACTTTCAATGAATATTCTCAACTTACCTGAAAAGCATTCCAGGCTCTTTTGTACCCCTGCTGAAAATTTCAATCACATTAATTAGGAAAACATATTTCAAACAAGCACATGAACCCACATTTGAAAATGTTCACGAGCCACAAATATACCGCGCTAACTCCAAAGACCCCAAGCAAATGGGGTAACAATATTACCCTCAAAAGATCTTCCATACAGAAGATAATACAGAAGAAGCCATAAAGAAGATATGTCAATTGGCCTAGAAGGAAGATACTGTATATAGTGATCAAAGGCTCTGTATTTCCCCCAAAATACACATTCATTAACATATATGCACCAAACCAAAAACTATTTCAATTCTTTAACCCCTTAACGTCCATTGCCGGGTCAGGCACGTCATGCAAAACGGTCACTTAACGATCTATGACGTGCCTGACACGTCATGAGACTTAAACAAGCTTAGAAAGTGATCAACGATCACTTTCTAAGCTTAAACGGTGTTGCTGTAATGCCTCGATGTCGAGGCATTCAGCAACACCGAGATCGGCATCATGGGCCATGTCTGGCCCCTCCCCGGGGCGCCAACAACCGCCATACGTTGTATGGCGGCGGACGCCCGTTTTAAAAGCGTTTAGGAGGCGATCAACGATCACCTCCTAAACTTCAATGGTGTCGCTGGAATGCCTCGATCAGGAGGCATTCAGCGACACCAAACACTTACCCCAGGACGGGCTGTGACCGCTCCGGAGAGCTACTGCCGGTGATCTTCGCCATCCGCAAGATGGCGGCCGCCCGGGAAAAAAAATAATAAAGTTGAAAAAGTTTGCTAGAAGGTCTCCAGACCCTCTAGAGAACTCTGGCTCCACTTGCAGGTTGAATACAGGTACTGCATTCAACCATACAAGTCAATGGAGCCCAGCTTTCTAATCACTATGATTAGTAAAATATTAAAAAAAATAAAAAAAAATAATGAAAAAAAAAAAAGCTTAAAAAAAACATGGTAATATTTAAAAATTATTATGCATCAGAGGAACTATCCAGTTCCAGCAAAATGTAAAAAAAAAAAAAGTCCAAAAAGAATAAAATAAATAAAATAAAAAAATAAAGTTTATTATTATGAGCAAATGCTAAAATTAGCTCTGTATCTTCCCAAAAATCCTGACATGGAAGAATTTAAATAAAAGCATTTCGAATACCCAAGGGGTGTCTAATTTAAAAAAAATAATGGTTTGATGGGGTAAATTGTAGTGGCCGGGCTCAAAGATAGGGCATAGGCACAGACTGACCGAAATAGGGGGAAAAAAGCGCACTTCCCAAATGTGGCCTTTTAACCCCAAACAGCAGTCAAACCCATGCATGGGTGGTATCACTGTACTCGAGAGATGGTATTGAACACATATTAGGGTGTTGATAGTGACGTATACCTGGAGCTATAAATTTATACCCAAAGTACAACTTGTGGAAAAAAAAATACTACCACAAAGTGTGGCAAAGGCTGGTGGTAGAATCTCATGCATGGAAAGGGTTAAAATACTAGCATTTGAAATACCTTGGGGTGTCTAGATTTCAAAAATATACGGTATGATGGGGTAAATTGAATTAGCCGCCTTCAAAGATGGTCCTATTGGGACATAGGGGCAGAATGACCAGATGTAAAAGTTCCAAGTAAAAAAATGTGCACTTCCTAAATGTGGCGTTTTACCTTCCAAACAACCCGACAAACCCATGCATGGGGGGTATGACTGTACTCGGGAGATGTTGCTGAACACATATTGGGGTGTTGTTTGAAAGTGTTGTATACCAGGAGCTGTAAATCCATACCTGAAGAGCAATTTTAGCAATAAAAACACAAAATAAATTACTACCACAAAGTTTGACAAAGACTGGTGGTAGAATTAGTGCATGGAAAGAGTTAAAATTCTAGTATTTGAAATACCTTGGGGTGTCTAGTTTTCAAAAACATATGATTTGATGGGGTAAATTGTGTTGGCCGGCTTCAACGATACCCGAAATGGCACATGGGGGGAAGAATTACCAGATTTGGAAAAAACAAAACGCTACTTGTACTTAATGTTCCATAACGTGCAGAAAAAAGCAAAAAAACATAAAAACATTGGGTATTTCTAAACTCAGGACAAATAGTAGAATATATTTAGTAGGTTTTTTCATTAGCTTTTTTGGATGAGTAAAATAATTTTGGGGTAAAAGTCAGAAAATGTGTTATTTTTTTTAATTTTTCATCATATTTTATTATTTTTTTTTTTATGGGAAATTAGATAATATGATCAAAACAATGGTATCTGCAGAAAGCCCTTCTTGTCCTGAAAAAAACATCATATAATTTGTGTGGGTTCACTAAATGAGTGAGGAGAAAATTACATCTAAACACGAACAACGCAAAAGTGTTAAAACAGCCTCGGTCCCAATGGTACAAAAGGTAAAACACAGCCTGGTCCTTAAGGGGTTAAAGTATAAACTCACCAGAGCACGGAAAGCCCAATGGTATCCCTGTTTCGTAATCAATTACATTTAATTTAAAATGGATTGGGCATACTCATCACTTGAAAAGGGGAAAAGGTCAAGATTTGTATAAACATTTGGAAGGGTTATATAAATACAGTCAGGGAACTTACACCAAAATCCAATACAGCAAATGGTATGGCCTTCAAATAGTACACGGGAGAAATGTAATCAAGCCGTGGAGGGAAGGGGCCACAGGGGTATTATATACAGTATATGTGATACATGACACACACTCTGGACACCAGAATTTAACAAAGAAACAACTCGGATTCCATTAGGGTTAAATGATGTTTATTAATGTTTTAAGCTGGGGTGACGCAACCACAAGACGCTGTCCCAAGACATTGTTATGATACCAAACAAAAGCAGCGAGGGGCGCCTCAGGGGTCGATGGCAGAGAAATTGCTGGTCTCACAATCTCTTCAATACCTTTGTTACTCATAGACTTCAGTACTGGCACGCTGTTCTATTCTTTTGTTGTCTCTGTATTTGGAAACTTGCTCACTGTACCTTTGGGGTATTGTTGGCTGGATATAATGCTCATGTCACCTTTTACTGTAATAATGGACTGTGTTAACTGCAAATAAGAAAAAAAAAGAAAAAATGTTATACCATAAAAGAAAACTCATGAACAAACTCACAAACTTTGGACAGGGCATGCTTGTCTTAGGCAGAGACTTAAACATAATGCAGAAGACTTGCATGTCAAAATTTATATGGCTTAGTAAGATAAATATAATAAAAATTGCCATTTTGCCCTGTTTCTTGTATCTCTTCTAAAGTCCCACCAACTGAATTACCAAAAGAATTCTTCCAAAACCTAAAGTCTCCACTTACTAATTTAATTTGTTTGAGTAAGCAACCTAGAATCAAACGGGAAACGTTATCTAAACATTTAGCGTCATGGAGGATGGTGAGGACAACCAAAGTAGGAATAAAGATTCCTTTATACAATGCAATCATGAACATCCCCAAAGATCATCATTTCTAAACTACACTTGGAGAATAGCAAAATCATTCCTATTACAACAAAAATGACCACATATCCTTCACAGCATACAACAATAAAACACAACACAGATTTTCCTCCAGCCTGGATTACTTAACCCCGTCCCTTTTTTGCTAGATTACCAAACAAATTATCAACTCTCCTTGTGTCAGATGCACTTCAAGATTTAGTGCCGCTGCTTCCAAATTCTGATTCTTACATTTTTTTTCCATTTTGTATAACTTTACTACTACATACAAAGGCTCCCTAATAAGCATAATTTGAAAAGACTTTAACCCCTTAAGGACAATAGGGGTTTTTACTCGTAGTATATTGTGGGACAATGGCTCTTTTAACGTTTTTCAGTGTTACTGTTTAGCTGTGATTTTCTTCTCTCTCATTTCGTGCTCCCACACATATTATATATTGTTTTTTCCAGGACAAACAGGGCTTTCTTTAGATACCATTCATTTTATCATATCATCTAATTTAGTATAAAAAAAATGATAAAATATGGGGATTTTTTGTTAAAAAATTACTTTTTCTCACTTTTTAAACAGAAAACTTTTACTTATCTGCAAAAACGAATGAAAAAACCTGCTAAATAGATTCTACTATTTGTCCTGAGTTTAGAAATACCCAATGTTTTTATGTTTTTTTGCTTTTTTCTGCACGTTATGGGGCAATAAGTACAGGTAGCGTTTTGCCATTTCAAAACCATTTTTTCCAAATCTGGTAATTCTTCCCCCCATGTGCCATTTCGGGTATCTTTGAAGCCGGATAATGCAATTTACCCCATCAAGTCATATATTTTTAAAAACTAGACACCCCAAGGCATCTGAAATGCTGGTATTTTAACCCTTTGCATGCACTAATTTTACCACCACCCTTAGTGAAACTTTATGGTAGTAATTTTTTTTTGTATTTTTTTCACACGTGTTGGACTTCAGGTATAAATCTATCGCTCCTGGTGTATGTCCGTGTCAAACAACACCCCGATATGTGTTCAGTAACATCTCCTGAGCGCAGTGATACCCCCCATGCATGGGTTTGTAGGGTTATTTGGGAAGTAAAATGCCGCCTTTGTGAGGTGTGTATTTTTTGCCATTTAGACATCTGCCCCATGTCCCATATTTGGGACATCTTTGAACCCGGCCAATTCAATTTACCCCATCAAATCATATATTTTTTAATACTAGACACCCTATGGGCATTTGTAATGCCAATATTTTAACTCTTTCCATGCTGGAATTTTTGTAAAGATAAAGAATTTTAGGACTTGCTTATTAAAAACTTTTTTTTTTTTTTTTTTTTTTTTTGGTGACAGTGGGGATTTTTACGTTACCATATTTTTTTAAATTTTTTTTTTAAACATTTTTGACCAATTTTTTTTTTTTTTTTTATTACTAATCACTCTCAATAGTGAGCTGGGCTCCATTGACCTTGCATGGTTGGATGCAGTACCTGCATTCAACCTGCAGGAGGAGCTCGAGAGTTCTCAAGAGGGTCTGGATAGACCCTCTGTGAACTAAGATCTATCGTTAATGCCATCCTGTGAATGACGGCAACGTCATTCACAGGATGGCACTTGTGGTTGCTCCTCGGAGCAATCACAAGGCGATCGGGGGTCGGGGGTAGTGTTGCTACATGCCTCGATACTGAGGCATGTCAGCAACACAGTTTATGCTTAGGAAGCGATTCCGATCGCTTCCTAAGCAGTTTTAGCCGGGCGCCGCCGCGATCTTTGATGATCGGTGCGGCGGCGGCCATTTTTCTTCCGGGGAGGGCTGCCGAGGGCTGCCCTCCCCGGATCCACGGTCAGCCTCACTTGTGAGGCTTCCGTGGATGCTGCAAAGCCGCCGATCGCGGCGAAAACGCCGCGATCGCGGCAATGCAGCTATTTAACGGCAGCCCGTACATGTACGGGCATTGTCGTTAACCCGTTGCACGGCAACCCCGTACATGTACGGGGATTGTCGTTAAGGGGTTAATCTGATTTTGAAAGACTGCACAAATTAATGAAAAACCTTGATACCATCTATACCAATTTATTCTATGCTTAGTATACCTGACCCAAACGATATGCCCTCTTGGATTAGGTAAAATAAACTAGGAGAAGAGAAACCAAAAGATTAATGGTATAAAATCTTACACGCACGCTGCTATCGCAGTAACCGAATCCAAGAAGCCTTTTACAAACTACTCACTAGATGGCACAAAACTGCAGGAAAATGTCATCAAATGTTTCTTAATGTTTCTTACACAAGCTGGAAATGTGGGAAGGAAATAGGAAACCATATTCATATTTGGGGAACGTGCAATAAAAACCAACTTGGAGACAAATACACAAATATAAGAATGCAACAGGTATTGACACATTTAAACTGTACTGTAGCTTGGTATTTATTCCCCCCTTTTTTCACCCTCTCTCTTTTTCATTGTCAATATACTCTGCCTAGCCTGCCTAAAGAGGAAACACTTAATCTATGTACATTAATGCTTGTTCACTACTGGCCACTCTCTCATCTTTGGAACATATTTAATGACAATATGTATGCATTAATTGTAGCCCAAGCCATTATGCCATTTTATACACAAACCTTCTATGCATTATCTATATCCATTATTGCTAAGACTCTCATATGTGCTGCCAAAATCTTTAAAATTAAGAGTTTTAAAAAAAACTCAGCTAGTTCCTCGTTTGTTTTTACTGTAATTATGTGAAATACTCATAGTGAAGTGGCTGTTGTTGTCAATCTATAGGCGCCATGCCATCCCCTTTTTGTTTTTTGTATAACCATTCTCCATTCTCAGTGTTTAATGTTGCCTGCATTTCATTTCTTCATCCAGATTATCCTATTACGAAACATGCCAGAATTGGGCATGGAAGGGCTGGCAGCCAAAAGCCTGGGGGCCACTTACAAGACAGTTGCACTTTGTGCTTGTTTGTAGTCTATGCTCTTTTACAACTAAAGCAGCTAAAGACCCCAAAATATATTTAATTGTCTCTCTCTCTCCTCTCTCTCTCTGTAGGTTTTATCTACACCTTTATTGCTGAGTTCTGCAGTGCTGTTTCCATGTGTTTTTTGATCTATACCATCAGTGCTGAGTTTACATGTGATTTGCAGTTGATCTATACCTGCAATGCTGGGCTTGTGGGTTATGTTGATCTATACCTGCAATGCTATGTTTCCATACATTATTATTGTATACCTTCAAATATAGGATTTGTTTGTCTGATTATATGCCTTCAGTGCTGAGTTCACATGTGAATTTCAATTGATCAATACATGCAAAGCTGGATTTGTTTGTTAATGTGTTGATCTATCCCAGCTATGCGATGTTTCCATACATTATGTATGTAGTTATGTAGGTTTGCATGTCTTATTCAGTTGATCTATACATGCAAGTGCTGTTTTATGTGTTGTTTTTTTTTATCTATACCTTTTTTGTGGTGCAGGAGCGGAGGGAGTGATTGCATGCTAGGGAACGTGGAGCGGGGCCCAAGGAAATGCTTGTGTAGGGTCCAATTTTTTTCAGTATAAAATGTGTTGGCAGCAAGGTCTAATATTTATATATATTGACAGCAGGGGCTAATGTTAAAGAAACTGCACAGTTCAGCTGTTATTTGAAATCATATTTCAATCATAGTCCTTACTTCAAAGAGATAAGTACATATTATGTAGTTAAAAATGCACATCTAACACACACACACACACACACATATATATATATATATATGTGTGTGTCTGTGTGTGTGTGATCTCATGGGCTTCATAGTGTGTCCCTGAATGGCAGAACTAAAATGTGGTCACCCTAATATTAATATACAAACACTGCTCACCTGAACATCATACACTTACATGCACACACACATACTATCTTCCTCCACAACCCACACAAAAGCCAACACTAAATACTAACACACATACAATACTCACATACACACTCTGTCATATCCTGACACTCATAACACCATAGACTAACACCCTCAAACACAAAACCGCAATATGTACACACATGCTAAAAGTATACACTCTAATGCTAATAGCCATATACTGACACACAGACACTCTACCATCATACAGTAACACATGGTCATGCTAACACCATACACTAAGACACACTCTGAAACACCATACAGCAACATGCACACACACACACACACACATTAGCACACTATCACCACATAAACAAATACAAACATACACTAACACATGCTTTTGGCCATACTGTAACACACACTCCACCCATCACCAGCAGCTTTCGCTCCCTTTGCTGTCAGTGCTGCCACCCTAATAGGTACCTGGGTGATCTACTCTTCATCTAATTCACAACAAGACACACAACAATAGCTATACCACTTGAGCTAGATCTCATACAACTAATGTGACAAATGTATTAAATAAACTATGCAAAATCTGCAGGTTCAAAAGGATTAGTATTGCTTGGCAACAATCTTAAGTTTCTTGTGTTTTCCCCAATTTGTATAAGAAATGAAACAGCTATGTTGGCAGTTTAAAGGAAAACACCTAGGTCACCATATATTCTGCACTGTTTTATGTCTTTACAGGGATATGTGGTCTAAATTTTCCACTATGAACCCATGATTAATACATCCATTAATTTAATTGGCCAATTAATGACCGAAGAGCATTTTAGGAATTATTAACATTGTAGTCAATGAAGTCATATGACTTCAATAGTATAAACAGATTTAAAATATACATTCGATCAGTCATGAATTAACACAAGATCAACAATCAACAATCAAACAGCTACTGTTTATTCAAGGTGCCTGTTATCTCCAGGTGTAAGGTTATAACTTGGCATCTTAGCTGTAAACGTTACAATTATCACTGACACAGCAAAACAAATCTTGTGCTCCAAACGGTTATATCCGTAATACGGTCTCAAAAACGGTGTAGTGTGTAAGCCATAACTTCCAAAAATTTGAATGATCAGAAGGACACTTCTGTTTTATGAGTGTAAATTAGGAAATGGAGCTTTGAGTGATACGGGATTAAACCCCTTACATCAGGAAAATTCGGCAGAATATCTGCCCTCAAATTCTGTTATCATTACTTTTTATGTGACCTGTTAATGTTTTTAAATGTAATTGTGTATTTAGAAGAACAATGCGTTATTTTATTAACACAAATATTTACAAACATACTTTCTGCTTTATTATATTATTATTTTATAATAATAATAATTATAGTATATAATAGATACATTATTATAAAAAGGATATGGCTTAGTCTGTCAATTCTAATCTTGTCATACCCTTTGGATATATGTATTGTATTAAGCTCTGCGTAAATTGTTGGCGCTTTATAAACATAATAATAATGATAGACATACATAGAAAGGAGGACATCAGAGGAGTCAAGAGCAGAAGGACTAAAGGATTTGGGTTGTTCCTTCGTAAATTAATGAAGAGTTTAAAGGTTAAAATTAAAAAAAAATTTTATTGGCTGTGTACAAGTAAATCATCATTATGCTATACATTACGTATAAACATGGTTTCACACACAAAAAAAACCCTACTTTTTTATGTCTGAGGGTGACCTAAATGTGACCGGGGGTGAAAACACACGTGTGGAGAAAAAAAACGTTGCTTCCCTGATCTTGGGAGTTTAGTGTTTTCATTTCCCGGTTCAAAGATTGCTATACAACACACGATGAATCGAAACTCC
This sequence comes from Spea bombifrons, assembly GCF_027358695.1. Lineage (NCBI taxonomy): Eukaryota > Metazoa > Chordata > Amphibia > Anura > Pelobatidae > Spea > Spea bombifrons. The sequence continues at coordinate 37,546,795 of NC_071087.1, read as the reverse complement.
GGTATGCGCTGTGTCATGCCAGACTCACAAACACATTAACCCAGCCCCTTGACGTCACACTGTATTACTACACACATTGTATAGGGGCCCAGAATTCTCTGTTTTTTTGTTGTTGTTCTAAACCCGCCCCGAGACTTGGCGTTGCACTCTGTAAGGGCGGAAGTTACCTCTGGATGTTGTTATTCCATTGCTCTTGCTGTCTGCCAGTACCCTCTTTTTGCTGTATGGGGGTGGCGTTACGCAAGGACGTCATTTGTCGTCGCTCTTTTGTCGTTACTATCGTCGCCGGAATTTATTGCGCATGCGCAGCAGGTGAAAGTGGAGAGCCGGCAGGCCAGAAAGCTTTACCAGCTTTGCGCACCTTACGCGGCTACCCGAATTGGGCAAGCAGGCGGTGGAAACGGTTTATCAAACAGCCGCCACCTCCGATTTCTGTACACCGTGCCCTTACCGTAAGATGTTCTGCCTGCCGTACGTGGTTTATGGGGACAGTCGGTGACTCCTGGAATCCCTAGTTTTACCAGAGGCATGATGGCTGATTGTTTTTGTTTACGAATTCGGACATTTTGAATTGGTACGTGTTTGGCGTGTGATATTATTAAGCCGTATTTATTTTGACGTGTTTGGCCCTCAAGCTTTCTAGCGTCATGAGTATTGTTGGTGTCATGGTGGTATATTATGGGATGCCTCCGTCCCTGGTCTGAGCTGTTTGGGTCCTCTGTTCATGTAGCTGAACTTTGTGACTGGTTCGTGAGACTGATCCCTAACCCACCTTAATAGAGGGCAAGTGCATCTTAAATGGTGTGCTTTAGTGTCTTATAACATATGTGCTTCTGTTTGGAAGTAGTTTTGTTTTTAACGGGTGCTTCTATTTCAGAGATGGGGAGCAGAGACTTAAAATTTCATATTTGTGTCTATTGTAAGCATAACTTGGTCACAAAAGTCCCTTGGAACCAACATGCTGCGTTCCATCGATTCCAGATAGCTGTTGCATTCTTTTCACACTGGGCTTAATTATTGGTACAAACCAATGTCATGTCTTCTGTGGACTTGGTGTACGTGAGAAGTTTGGTATGGCCCATAATCGCCGACTGTCACTTGCGTTTTGTGGGCTGCCATTACTTGGATCACATGGGGAAGGAAATTTTACTTCTACACACGCTAACACTATTGCGTTGATATAAAATAATCTGTACCTAAAGCTTGGGTGTTCTGTTTAAGGTGTGCAGATACATGTTGTGCAGACCATTGACAAGCATAATTTTACATCAACTACTTAGCTATAATTAGAACAGTAACTTTAAATTGCACTTCATCTCTACATTTAACAGAATCAATCACGTCTTCAAATTACCACCTTAGTTTCTGTGCTACTCTAAATGTGTCTCAGACAACAAAGAAGAACACTAGTATGTTTGAGTAGTAAATTAGAATGCAAAGCAGTGTTAGTATGTAGTATTAATGTCCATGTATGCTTTTTTTTATCCGGTTTCCTCCTCCTTTAAGTACAATTTGTTATTGGCTGCCTCTTCTATAGAATGTGTTTATGCTTGCCATGCAAAGCCATTTATAGAAACGTGCTGTCTCTTTATATTTTTTGCTTTACTGATTCCTTAAAAGTGCTTTTACACAAAATTCTGCCTATTGTTCGAGCGCTTTCATTCAAACTAGTTATGATCGTTCAGATTACTACCCTATTGTCTATATGACTTCTACATTGAATGCATGGATTAAAAACTGAAAGACTATGAAGTCCATAGAATCCAGCGAGGCATATCCTAACAAAGATTACCTCTGTTGAGTACTGTTCCTTTCACTCACATTTTGAAAATTCTTTCCCCAGATGTGTTGTTTGCTTACCTGTGAGTTAAAATGGACAAGATATTGGAAGGCCTGGTGACCTCTACCCATCCACTCAATTTGAAGAAAGTGATTGTTAAAAAAGTGGTGGAGTCTGCAGAGAATTCCATCAGTGAGGAGCAATGCAAAGCCATGTTCAGTCTTACAACTCGCTTAGTTTTGGAAGGAGAGGACTACTTTCAGAAACAAGTGGGGCACCAAGTTCTGGAGGCTTATGCCAGATATCACCGCTCTGAATTTGAGAATTTCTTTAACAGGAACTTTGTCTTGAGCCTTCTTCAAGAAGGGTACAGGTCATTGGATCGGAAGGATTTAGCCATAATTGACTATATCCATAACGGTCTCAAGCTTATCATGAGTTGCCCTTCTGTTCTAGACATATTTGCTGTTTTACAAGTAGAAGTATTTAGAATAGTCTGTGAAAGACCAGGGCCTTTACTGTGTTCAAGAGTAAGTGAGCTGCTCAGTGACTTTGTACAGTGCATTCCCAAGGGTGAAATGTCTATAGCATTCTGCAAGCAGCTTGTCAGGACAATAGGACATTTCCAATGTATATCTACACTGGAGAAAGAGCTTCGTGAATATGTCTCTCAAGTTACCAAAGTTAGTAATTTACTACAGAATATCTGGAAGGCTGAGCCATGCACATTACTTCCATCACTGCAGGAAGTTTTTGCAATTATTTCTTCCACAGGTGAGTCTGTTATGTTTTGTATTGTTCCAAAAAACCTAATCCCTAGAACCCTACTAGGAATGGCAAAGAAATTCTTGATTTTAGACACTGTCAGCTAGATTTATACAACATTTAACTTCTCTAAGGCTGAACGGTGAATTAAGATACTTTTAAATGTCTTCTGTTCCTATACGTCTTGATTACAGAGCCAAAAATCCATTCCTACAATAGCTTTCATGTCATAGGTGCTCTAGCTTCTTCAAGGATTATTACTGTCTGTAATATGGGCATGGTTGATATGTTACCTTCCATTAGATTGACCACACCAGGCTTTTTTAAAAAAATATGTCCACATCTTTTTTTTTTTCTTTGTGCCTATCCCTCCTTTGAACAAGGATCAAATGTCTTATTGGCATTCTAAAATAATCTTCCTTAAACTGTAACCCAGTATGCAGTTTTATCAACACCTTTGTAATAAGAGGGTTTGTTTAGAGGGTGTATGGTGGCTTTTAGGTGACCAGAAATGCGTATGATGCTTTTCTGGATTTGTTTATTTCCTTAATACGTTTGGATCGCCAAAAATATATAAAGTGTAACCCTGTGCCCACATACCCGATTTTTCATTTCTCATTTACCAGTTGCTTTATCTTGCCTGGTTGAGCAGTCTCTGATTGCAGCTTATACAATTGTTACAACAAAATAGTTTTGAGCAATATGTAGGTGTATAACATCTCGTACTTGTGACTGAATGCACCAGCCAAACTATCGGAGAGAATGAAATGCTGTTTTTTTTTTCTTTTTTTTTTTTCTTTCTTTCTTATAATTTCAGATGCCTCGTTTGAACCATCTGTTGCATTGGCAAGCCTTGTGCAGCACATTCCCTTACAGATGATCACTGTTCTTATCAGGAGTTTGACCACGGATCCAAACGTGAAAGATGCTAGCATGACAGAGGCTCTCTGCAGGTAGATCTGCTAATGTAATGTACAAATATGTTCTTTTATAATGTGAATGTTTTGTTCATCTTGCGTGCTTTTTAACCTGTACATATAAACAGGTTTAAATAGGTAATTTTTCCAAATAATGCAAAGTGTTTTGCTGCCTCTTTGACGTATGAGTAGCGTTTTTAGTGATCTTGACTATACATATATCTGCTGTGTTTTTGTTTAGCCTAGGCTTGTGTTCATTGCCACTGAACCTTGATAAAAAGGCCAGTACCAAAACATGTGTAACATAGTTTAAAATTTCTTAAGCAGCTCTTGACTTAGTGCCTGCCTGACATAAATCCATGTTTACTTTTCCAACTTGACTCATTAGTACATCTATCATTAGACAAAAGCTCTAATTAGAGGAATAGAATCTCTCGTGGATTGGGAGGCATATTGCTTAGAACATGTTGTTCTGGCTTTTTCAGGATGATTGACTGGCTGTCCTGGCCCCTAGCTCAGCACGTAGAGACATGGGTGATTGCTCTGCTAAAGGGACTGGCTTCTGTCCAGAAATTCACTATACTCATCGATGTCACTTTACTGAAAATCGAACTGGTAAGTGATTAAAGCCATAGGTGAATGTGAGGCTGCTTTCTTACATGATATTTTTCTCGGTTTTATGGAAACTATATATAAACTGTATAGAGAGGTGTATGTTTTTTTTTTTTTTTTTTTTGATTATTAGAAAGCTGCATACTATGGTACTATAGTACATTGATCTATTAGAAAAGGAAGAATGTTAATATAACAATCCTAATGGTACAATCCTACCCCTTCCAAACTCCTGGTATTTTTTTTCCTATTAATGCCCTTTGAAAGTTGAAGCACTGACTTGTATTTGTTCCTACTAGTTGTGGTGTCAAAAATAACATAATGGCTAGCATGTTGACTTCTGTGGCATTAGCATAGCACAAAAGGAAGTTAAACGGCTAATGACGAGGCTTGGTTTCTCCTAGGCATTAATACGTCTATGGACAAAATTTGGTAGATGTTGATCACCAAGTAAGCATCCACCTACGACTGAACGAAAACTTGTGGCAAACATACTTTAATACATCAATTAAAACTATAAAATTAAATGATTCCAAGAATACATGTGGTTGTAGTTGTTTTGCTTGTCATACATATCTCCTTTTTTTTTTATTATTATTTTTATTTCAGGTTTTCAATAGACTATGGTTTCCCCTGGTAAGGCCTGGTGCTTTGGCTGTCCTATCACATATGTTGCTAAGCTTTCAACATTCTCCAGAAGCTTTCCATTTGGTACGTTTTATCTTAACCCAGGGTTGTAGTCCTGATGTGATGTGTTTGCTTGGGTTCTCTTTATCCACTATTACCATTGTAGTTTTATTTCTTTGGTCAATGGCATGCTATATTGCCATGTCCAGTACATCTTAAACTCCAATATGTGTTTATGGCTACCCTTTCACTTTTCAAATTGTTTCAATCTCTCCTCCATCCTTCTTCAACTGATGGACAACTGTCTCCTGGTTGTGTAATGAACTTGTATGTGCTGTTGCAGTTAGCTAGTTACCAGAAAATGATATGCTGCTATCCTGCCTTCTGTCCTTCTGGCCCTATACTTTATATATGCTAATTTCTCCACAGCCTTGCATACAGCCGCCATTAAGGTTCATATTGCTGGGATGAGCAACTTACTGGACTGATCTAGCCTCTCATCAACAAGTCCTTATGTTTATCTAGGCTCCAGATTTAACTCAGCCCCATATGCTTACCTGGTACTTGAATTCTGCTCTGAAGCACCTCACTCTGCCTTCTTTTGAAACTCATCACTACTTCTCTCCATGTTGTAGGTAGTTTTCCTTAAGGCAATCACTCTTGCTTATGGGTGAAATAGTGGTACTGAAGGAGAGTTTAAAGAACTCTCACTGATTTAAATATACATACAGGGCCAGCCAAGCTCATCCTGCAGCAGAAGCACATTGGAGTTGTCCAATCATAAAGCACAGAGAATTGAGGAAGTAAAAACCACAACTCTCTCTTTAGTAAATAGACCAATTTCATTGAGCTATTTTGTTATCCATAACAACATTAGGTAGCTTTTTCTTATGTATATTCCATATGCTTTCAGTTTTGATTGTACCCAATTACCAATAAGTAATTTTGTTTTTCAGTTTCTTAACATGTCACATTTGGAAACTCTTTTTTAATTTTATTTTTTTAAAATCTATTCCTTCTTTAGGTTGTCCCCCATGTTGTCAATCTGGTTCAGTCTTTAAAGAACGATGGTCTCCCTTCAAGTACAACCTTCTTAGTCCAGTTTTCCGAATTAATGCATTGTATGATTTACCATTGCTCTGGATTTCCAGATTTATATGAATCTATCTTGGAAGCTCTTAAGGTAACATTCATTGTAAATAATTTCCATCAGCTTATATGCCTCTTTCATGTGTAAAAATGTACTTTGCTATTCTACTGCTGTTGTAATTTGCAACTTTTCTCATTGTTTCTCAGTATATTGTGTTATTTATATTGTGCACCTTCTGTGAATAAGTGAGGCATGGTATTTTATGTAATACTAGCCATTTTTGTTAGAGAAAGGAAAGCTAGGAAAATGAATTATTTTACTGAACGTAAGAGATTTGAAATTACTGTTTTTGCTATAGGACACAAAACGAAAGACAAGAAATGGGATACGTTTCTGTTAAAAACCTGATAATTGTCTCCCTAGTCACTAAACTATAATCAGCCAGCTAGAAATCAAATTAGCATGGCTGGACTAGATGCAAAATTCATGGCTACCTTGAGTACCACAATTCTTGGCGAAATTCTGTCATCTCTGGGTGATGAAAGTTTGCCACAAGTTCCTGAGAATAATCCACATTGAAGTCATTGGGCACTCAGGTAAATGAAAGGATGTTGGGTTTTCAAAACTTTTAGTGAATACTACCCTAAGTTAGTTTCAAAAATGCTTAAAATTTTGTCTTGACAACAGTGTTTATAAATGTTCTTTTTTCATGAACTAAACCATGTTGAATAGCGTTTTTTCCTCATACCTCTTCATCTCCATTTTGACTCAAGCAGTCATGTTTCTGATTCCATTGATGATTGTTCAGATGTTTTCTGGGAAGTATAGCCCATGGCTAACACGAGTTCAGCTACAAGGCACTTTACCATAGTATTTTAGTGCACCACTTGTTATGCACCCTGCTACATTCAGATTTGCGTAGCAACTGGTGTGGTATCGAGTGTTTCATTGGTAAAACCTACTGCAACGTGTTTCTAGAGGGATGATGGCCAATAATAGTCAGGTGATTTGCTCATGCAGGCAAAATATCAAGGAGTTTCTGTGTGAAATTGCTGATTGGATTTAAATATTTTAGGGTTAGGTGAGGATATCAGCTAGTTCCTCCTCAAATAGCAAAATAATTATGGCAACATCTACTGTTAAAAGACTGTTAATGTGCATTAATAATGGCATGTAACACTAATGCTCCAAGTCGATCAGGGTGTCTCTGTAGCTTCCCTAGTTTAATGTAAAAGTAACCTATTTCACTAAGGTGTAGATACTTTGAAGTACTTCTTGTGTGGAATGATAGGCACTGTGGTAAGGTGGCCGATTTCTGCTTTTCACAAACCAAGTTGAAATGCCATCTTGTTCCTTTTTTTTATTATTCGTTTATAAAATTGTTGATCTCCGTATTAAGTGTGAACCACAAACTTTGCAGTATCCTGAGAGCCAAGAAAATTTAGTGGCACATCAGTAAGAGAAGGGAGACAAAGAGTGATTGTTTGATGCTCACTCAGGAGTGCTGGCTGTGGTTTCAAACACAATCATGTTTTTCATCATCAAGAGAGACAGTGAAATGGGGAATTCCAGGACTGAATGTGGAGTGATTGGTAAATCTGATTGCAACAACTGGCTTCTTGTGCCAGTAAACCAAATTTGGCAACTAATTAAAATGTCTGCATTTTAAGACATTGTTTGTTGGTTCTGTTTCTCCTTCATACAGGATCTGCCTAAACCTTCCGAGGAGAAAATAAAACTCATACTAAACCAAAGTGCCTGGACATCCCAATCCAATGCTTTGGCTTCTTGTTTACCCAGACTATCAGGGAAATCAGAAACTGGGAAAACTGGGCTAATTAACCTTGGAAACACATGCTATATGAATAGTGTTTTACAAGCATTATTCATGGCAACAGAGTAAGTTATAAGTTCATTTTTTATTACCTTTTGTCTTTTTGGTAATTCCTATCTCATAATTTTCAGACGTATTCTGTGCCTTTGTGTGAAGGCTGAAATCATTAACCTAAAATGTATGTGTTACCCAGAAAAAAAAATTCTATTTTTTTTTTCTTTTAAGTTTTAGGAGACGGGTGCTATCTTTAAATTTGAATGGTGGTAACTTATTGATGAAGAAACTGCAGCACCTTTTTGCCTTCTTGGCTCACACTCAGGTACGGTGTGTTAACCCAGAATTTTCCTTTTTATTAAAATATGCATCATAGCAAATTGGGTGGTACAGTTACAAGAATGTGCATCACATCTTTCTACGCCATCACGAATCCCCAGTACAGAAAACAGTACAGTAAAGTTTTTTTTTTAAATATCTAATGAAGATGTTAACAATCCTTCCCTTACTGTCATCCATTCTCTGCATAATCATGTTTGCCCCATTTTTTGACTCTTTAAAACTAAATCATAAAACGTAAGTAAATCTTTTGTGCAATATGTTGTCTATAAACATTTGGTTCAATTTCATACCCTGGGGACTGTTTTACACTGTTTTCTCAGGAAATTAGAATTTAAATATATTGTTTTTTTTTGTTCCCCCTCAGCGAGAAGCTTACGCCCCCCATGTATTTTTTGAGGCTTCTAGACCTCCTTGGTTCACACCTCGATCTCAACAAGACTGTTCAGAATACCTCAGATTTCTTCTGGACAGGTATGTTTTTAAGGTCCTCTAGATACTGCTCATTCTTTTCAGAAATTGCAGTTTTACATGTACCTGGACAAGTCGCCATTAGCTCAAGCCAGGCTCCTGCCAAGTGCTTGGCTTGACCTGGCCTCTCGAAATCAGTAGTTCAAACTCCTCCTCTTTTTGAGTATTTCAGTCCTCAAATGTGATTTTTATTTTATTAGATTGCATGAAGAAGAGAAAACCGTGAAAGCACTGTCTTCAAGGACTACTCCTGATAACCCAGTTACTGATGGCATTCTTCAGGAGATCTCATCCTTGGCCACTGAAGGGCTTTCAGGCACCCATTGTAATCCGAAAAGCACAAGCTGGGGCCGAGAAGAAAAAACATTAATAGAAAATATGTTTGGTGGTAAACTTCAAACCAATATTTGTTGTCTGAATTGCAAAAGCACTTCACAAAAGACTGAACCCTTTACAGATCTTTCGCTAGCTTTTTGTCCAGCATTTGCTGAAAAATCTATGCAGAGTGTAATTTGTTCTCCCAAGGAAAAGGATGATGATTGTATCGAAATTGATATAAACCCCTGTGTTGAAGAAACTGCTTCTCCCGGGCCCTTAAAAGACAAAGTTGCCGTCAGTGAAGCACAGTCTAACCTTAACTGTGTTGTGGACACATCTCTGTGTGACAATACACTTGAATCTCATAATGCCTCATCCTGTAAAATTGGAAAACATAGAGCACTTTCTGTTACAGACTTGCTGAGCTATTTTCTAGCACCTGAGGTTCTTCATGGAGATAATCGGTATCATTGTGAAAAATGTTCTTCCCTTCAGGACGCAGAAAAGACTATGCAGATCTTGGAAGAGCCAGAATACCTCATTCTAACGTTACTACGATTTTCATATGATCCAAAGTGTCATGTAAGACGCAAGATATTGGATAATGTGTCCATTCCGTTAGTGGTGGAATTGCCAGTTGAAAGAACTACCTCTCTGGCTTCACCGGGAGATTGTACTCTAGACATTGATATTTCTGATGTTGGTGAGAATTTGGCAAAAAAGTTGAAACCCTCTGGTATAGAAGACATGTGTTGTACCCAGCTAGTACCCTATGTTTTAAGTTCTCTTGTGGTACATTCTGGAACATCATCTGAAAGTGGACATTATTATTCCTATGCCAGGAACGTTACTAGTACATCAAGTTGTCTTCATCCTGAGACACGCACTCTAAATCCATCACAAGTTCAAGTAGTTGGTAGTGAAACATTAAACTCTGTTGTCGGAAGTGAACCCCCATGCAGTGATATGTCGAAAGAATGGTTTCTGTTTAATGACAGTAGGGTTACATTTACTTCGTTTCAGTCTGTATTGAATATCACCAGTAGGTTTCCAAAGGACACAGCGTATGTGCTTATTTATAAAAAGCACATCGCTAGTGGTGTACATAGTGCCCAGCCTAATTCAGCAAATGGTCTGTGGGTAAATGGAGAGCCCCCGTTGCAGAAGGAGCTCATGGATGCTATCACAAAAGATAACAAGCTCTACTTACAGGTAAGAAGGACAGGAGTGTCTGCTTTTATGCGATATGTAAGTTTAAAAATATGCTTATGTTTGATGTAAATTTAATTTGGTCTATGTACCTTTTTTATGTGAATGAACTGTTAAATACGTATTTGCTCGATTATAAGACGAGGTTTTTCAATGCTCTGAAAAATACCCCTCGTCTTATATTCAAGGGCGACTTATAATCAGACCTCAAATAGAGGTCTGACTACAAGAGATCCAGATCCCCCACAGCGCTGCAGGGGACCTGGATCCTCCTCTCTGGTAACCTCCGGTGCTGCCGGCACTCCGTCATAGAAGTCCACAGAGGAAGTGCCGGCAGCAGCGGAGGTTACCAGAGAGGAGGATCCAGGTACCCTAGAGCGCTGCCAGGAACCTGGATCCTCCTCTCTGTCAGCCGATGAATGTCTGCGTGATGCGTGCAAACAACTTCCCTGCTGCGGGCACTTCCGCCAGGGCTTCTATGACGGAGCACCGGTGTGACATGACCTTCCAGTGCTCTGTCATAGAAGCCCCAGTGGAACTAATGGGTAGCAGAGGTTGTCTACACGCATTGCGCAGATGTCCACTAGACACCAGGTAACCTGAAGTATGGGGGATGAGTCTGGGGAAGCATTGGTAAGTCGGGGGGGGGGGCAGAGTGGCATATGGGGGAGATAAGGAATTTCTGTAGGCAGAGTGGCATATAGGGTGTTAAAAGGCATATCTTGGGGCAGAGTGGCATATAGGGTGTTAAAAGGCATATCTTGGGGCAGAGTGGCATATAGGGTGTTAAAAGGCATATCTTGGGGCAGAGTGGCATATAGGGGGTTAAAAGGCATATCTTGGGGCAGAGTGGCATATAGGGGGTTAAAAGGCAAATCTTGGGGCAAAGTGACATATAGGGGGTATAAGGCATAACTGGGGACAGAGTGGCATATAGGAAGTTAAAAGGCATTTCTAGGTGCAGCAAGCCTGGGGTCCGATGTGCATAACTGGGGGGGCAGGTTGGCATATAAAAGGAAATAAAAACAGAAAAATCTTTTTTCCCAATCATAACTATTATTAAATATTATTTTCTTTTTTCCTAAATTAATATTCAAATTTTGAGCGTTTTATAACTGAGCAAATATGGTATTTAGCTGCTGGAAATACGTTAGTGGAATTAGACATAATTTGTTCCCCCATTTTTTTATTTATTTTTTTTATTTAGGAGCAGGAGCTCAATGCCCGGGCACGTGCACTCCAAGCAGCTTCTGCTTCTTGTTCTTTTCGACCTAATGGCTTTGATGACAATGATCCCCCAGGGAGCTGTGGTCCTAGCGGTGGTGGCGGTGATGGAGGATTTAGCACCATCGGAAGACTTGTATTTTAATTTAGACACATACAAATGTCAAAAATGCACTGACAATGTAACCACACTGGCCACTTTGACTGTATATTTCAAAATCTGTTGGACATATAACATTTTGCTAAAAGTATTCAATATTCAGCAAGAAGATTTTAGTTTTTTTACTTCAAAATAAGTGATTTAATCTAAATTCATTACAGCTCCAACTACCCTTTTGAGGTTAATTCACTAAAGGGAGAGTATTCAGGAAAGTTTGCAGGAGACTTGTGCTTTTGGCTGCCTCGCTACACTATTTATTATGAAGGGTCAACACTGGTAGGTTTTTCCCAACAAGAAGGGCTGAGCAGGACCTGTGTAATGTATAATTGAATGGGCGTGAAGACCAAAGAATTCTTGCTGTTTTAACTCCTTTGTTGTACAGGACCAGTCAGGCTCTGGGTTGTACCTTTTATGTATAGTAAAGATTGGGATTAGAAACTATGACTCTTGCAGTCTGTGCTGTCATTCTCCCTTTAGTTAATAGATCCCTCTGGTCTTATTTGGTTCCCATTCCTGTGATTGGCTCTGGAATAGAAGCTGCCTGTCTATTTTATCTTTCTAGACAAACAATAGAAGCGGTATCAAAAATGTTATATGGAACACATTGTGGTTGGTTTATTTTGTGTTAATTTCAAATCTTTTCCTAAAACAAATGAAAGCTTTATGGTGCATCCAATACCAAAAGCAATAATAACATTTGTCTGGATCCCCCCCCCCTTTTTCAGAGTAATTGCAAATAACTTCCACCCAAAAGGATGTATGTATGTGCTGTGTGTCTAGCCAGATATTTAATCCTGAATAGATATAATATATATATCTCACATTTGTGATATCATTTTTAAGAATGTTGCATGACCTTGTACAAACAAGATTTTTTTGAACCTGGAAAAAATGGTAACTATATTTCTAAATTGCTTTCAGAACTTTTGTTATTTTAAAGAGTCAAATTCAGGGAGTACATCTGCTGTGTTAACTCGGGAAATGTATGTATGTATGTGCCTTGCAAGTCGAAAAGAAATACTTCTGGATTATGGCGTGTGATATGGCTTATCCTACATTCTTTGGCTAAAGTAAACAGTGGTTCCATAACTATTGATAGTTCATTGGTTTTTGTTTTTACTATATTAAAAATCCTTTCTATTTTTCTGTTTTCTTTTGAAAACCACAATTTCTGCTTAAATCCTGATACATTTGTGGTTGTGTATGTTTTGTTATTAGAGGTCAAGGCTAAATCAGTATCTCTTGATGTGTTTGACTGTATCTTCTAACCTAGGAGTTCGGAGGAAAGTTGAACATTTCAACCCCTAAACGTTTATATATAATCAAACGAGCTTCTCCTGCAAGGACATAATACATAGTTAAGTTAATTTTCAAGAAATCTCCCCCTTCATGAAATATGCATACTGTATTGCTAGCCCAGTCCTCCTTCTAAAAGAATGGTCAGGCATATAAACTTCTTTAAGCTAATTGAAGTCGTATGACACCCTCTTTTAGCATTATGCATACAGCTATTGTTACGGGAAGCCAGGGTGACTGCTCCTATCCCTGACTGTTGTTGCCGTATTCCTAATACTGGCTACAAGATGGGTAGCCATCTGGGTCTCAGAATAAATATGCTCCTCTGAGAAAAATGTCCTTACCACCAAGCACACAGAAGAGTACACCAGTCAAGAAGCGAGTGGAAAAGCACTTTATTCAGATAACGCAGGGCTTTTTAAAGACAGACGAAAGCAATGCATGGATGTTATCATAGATAAAAATTCTAATTGGGTTTCTGTAGAGAGACTAATGAGAAGGGGAAGTGTGGAACAGGGAACCAATTATAATAGTCAAAGCAAAAACTAGTGAACCATTTACAAGACATAAAATGGAACCAATAGTACTAATGGATACAGTAGAAAAGTGTCCTTTAACCCCTTAATGCATTGTTTTCAATGAGTTTAGGGACCGCCCATTGTGCTTAAGGGGTTAATTAAATACTCTGCAGGATTGTACACTGGTGCATCTAGATTTTGGTAACTTTTTACCTGATGGTTTATTTCCCACCTAAAGTGGGGTTTTTTGTGGCATCAGTAGTAAATTGATCTTGTTTATTACACCGAGACAAAAAGGGGGAGGTTCTGGGGGCTTTATAGTTTGCATCCTGCTCTTCTCAGGTGAAAGTATGTTCGCCAGATAACGGTCACAAGATTGTGTCTCTCGCAGGCGCCCATTAAACAATAAACAAGTTTCCAAAAGAGTCACTCCAGACCCTGCTGAAAACTCTGGGCTCCACCTACACGTCAAATACAAGTACTACATTCAACCATGCAAGTCAATGTGTAGAATTAGTGCATGGAAAGTGTTAAAATACCATTATTTGAAATACATTGGGTATTTCTAAATAGTAGAGTCTATTTAGCAGGTTTTTCTTTATCTTTTGTAGATGTGTAAAATATTTTTTCAATTTTCACCATATTTTATTATTATATTAGATGATATAAAAAGTGGTATCTGAAGAAAGTCCTTTATGATTTGTGTGGGTATACTAAACAAGAGAGAAGAAATTTACAGCTAAACACGAGCACCCCAAAGATGTGAAAACAGCCTTGGTCATGAAGGATACAACAAATAAAAAACAGCCTGGTCCTTGACAATGAGCCATTTTCATGGGCGCCCACAGGAATTTTTCAAGGAGGGGAGCAAAATATTCTTTGTTGGCTCAGGAGAGGGTTTTCCTTGTCATTCCAAGGAAACACTATAAAAAAAGGAAACCTCCCCCTTCCTCCCCAGTGTTGTTTCCTGCCCTACTCAGGTAGCGGTTAGGCTGAAGCTTACCTTCTTTCTCTTTTGTTGTTTTCTCGGAGCCCCGGGGGGGCGTCCTTTTTCTGATACCCGGTAGCGGTCCCGTGTGGATCCAGGTTCATGCGGCAGCCTCGGAGGCTGTAATTCCGTGGTCATCATGGCAACGCACACGAGGCTCAGCCCTCGTTCGACTCTGCCCACAGCCCAGGGGGCTCACTGGGATGTGCATCATCGGGCTCCAGTTCACTCCGTCCCGGGGAATCCTCAGCGTGAGGCACTGCAGGGGAAGATCTCTAACCGGCGCTGCTGGTTTTGCGGCACCCGTTTTTTTTACAATCTCCACTCTGCATCACTTCCGGCGCTGCGCCCGGGGTCTCGAGAGGTCAATCGGCTGGGAATTTCCAGATATGATGTTTCCTGGCCTGGGCACCTAAATGCCAGAATGGGTAAGATCGTTCCTTGCTCTTTGTTTCTGTGCTGTATTATTGAATCTACTACTCTTCTATTGTGCCTGCCTGTGCCTGAGGATTGTATATTGCCATTTCAAGTAGGTGTTTCCCTCTCGGTTTGGAGGGAGATTTCCGTTGCCTATTCCATTGCTTTCTGCGGTTACATCTTTGTGTTTTTTCTCCTCAGTCATGTCAGACAAAAATCCGGACATCCCTCCTGAGGCCTCCCCACATAGGAAATCTGCGGGAAAGACGAAACACAAAGCCTGCTTATCCTGTAAGAAGACCCTGCATGACCCTTTGGCCAAAATGTGCAGCTCCTGCTCTCGGCCTAAAGAAGTTTCCACGACAGAATTTACCTCCTGGTTGAAGGGGGAACTTCAGTCTACCTTTGACTGTTTTCGAGCCATGGCAAGCTCCACTCAGGCGCCGGTGCCTCAGCAACAACCTTACCAGCAGGGTCCACCAAATTTTCTTACAGATACCCTGGAAGATTATTCGGCTCCTTTTTCGGATGAGGACGGGGCGATTAAAGAGGAAACCTTTTTCTTCTCAGTCGAAGAAACAGGGAAACTCATCTCTGCAGTCAGATCTACTTTGAATCTACAGGATGACATACCAGTTTCAAAACCAGATCCTTTTCAGGGTCACTCTAGGAAACCACAGACCTTTCCACTCCACGATTCACTTTCTGCCATTATCACGGAGCAGTGGAAATATCCTGACCGGAGATTCTTTACATCTTCCAGAATCAAAAAGCTTTTTCCTTTCGATAGTAAGAATTCTGATACCTGGGAAGTCCCGAAAGTGGACACCGCAGTAGCCAAGGCCACGAAAAAAACAGCCATTCCGTTGGAGGACGTGTCCCATTTCAAAGACCCCATGGACCGGAGGGCTGAGAATGGCCCCAAAAGGTCCTTTGAAGCAGCAGCGGCGAACTTTCGTCCAGCTATTGCCATGGCGTCAACTTCTAGAGCCATTAAAGTCCGGCTCCAACAGGCGGTGGAAGACGTTGCAGCTATTCCAGGGACTGAGCAGGTCGCAAGAAACCTGTCCGACACCTACTTAGCAGTTGACTTCATCTCCGATGCCTCCATTGAATCAGTCCGTATGTCTGCTAAAGCCACTGCGCTTTCAACGGTTTCTAGACGAGCTCTCTGGCTTAAGTCATGGTCTGCAGATAATGCCTCAAAACACAAGCTGTGCAGCATTCCGTTCCAGGGGAGCCACCTCTTCGGTAGCGACCTCGACACGATTCTAGAATCCACCACGGCGGAGAAGCACTGGTTACCTCAGAGAAAAGGACCACCTCGTTTCAGGTCAAATTATTACAGAGCTCCAAGAGACAGAGAGTCCTACAGGCCCTCAACCTCCAATCAAGACTACCAGTTATTTCGGGGTAAACCTTACGCAAGAGGTAGATTCCAGAGAGGAAGAGGCAGGGACAGTAAAGCAGGAAGGTTATGACGCCAGCAGGCTTCAGGTAGGGGGCAGGTTAACCGGTTTCATTCATGCTTGGGAAGAGATCACCTCAGGCCCCTGGGTCCTTCGCATCATCGAGCAAGGCTATGCACTGGAGTTTACTCACCTACCGGCCCAGAAATTCCTGCTGTCCATGCAGATCCTTGGAAAAGATCGGGGTTCTTCTCCACACTCAACAACTTAATTCACGAAAGGGCTCTGGTCCCGGTTCCTCATCAAGAGATAGGAGAGGGAACCTACTCCCACGTCTTTGTCGTGCCAAAACCATCCGGGAAATTCAGGCTAATAATCAACCTACAGTTGGTGAACACCTGTATAAGATACAACAGATTCCGGATGGAATCCCTGAAGTCTGCCACAGAGATTATTTCTTCGGGGGACTTCATGGTCACCATAGACCTGCGGGATGCCTATCTACCTGTTCCCGTCAAAAAAGACCACCAAAGATTCCTCCGTCTGGCCGTTCCATTGCCTCAAGGTATTCGGCATTTTCAGTTTCGGGGTCTTCCTTTTGGAATTGCTTCCTCACCACGGATCTTCACGAAGCTCATGTCAGTGGTCGTGGCCTTCCTGAGGAAAAAAGGCATAAAGGTGGTCCCATATCTGGACGATTGGCTCCTCATAGCGGTCTCGGCATTATTGCTCCAGTCCCATCTAGAGTTTTCCCTCAGGACCCTCCACAACCTAGGATGGCTAGTAAACATACTAAAGTCACAGTTACTTCCAAACAGATGTCTGACCTTTCTGGGAATGATCCTCGATTCACACGTACAGAAGACGTTTCTCCCTCGGGACGAGATCCTAAAATTGAAGGAATTCACGCACACGGTCCCAAAGAACAAGTCAGTGTCCATCAGATCCATCATGTCATTGCTCGGTCTAATGACCTCCTCCATCTCAGCGGTTCCCTGGGCACTCGCTCACACAAGACCTCTTCAACAGTTCCTACTGGATCACTAGGATCGCTCCAGGACGTCCTTATACAAGAAGGTCCGACTTTCTCTCTTCGTTTGGGAGTCACTCCGATGGTGGCTGACAGCCAAGAATCTTTCACAGGGACTCTCGTGGCAGACGAGAGACTGGGTGGTAATTTCCACCGACACCAGTTTGAGAGGCTGGGGTGCTGTTATGGGAAGCAATATTACCCAAGGAACCTGGTCTCCTCAAGAATCAGACCTGCACATCAATCTTCTAGAACTGTTAGCGGGCTGGAGGGCTCTAAGGTTCTGGTCTCCAATCCTGCGGCACAAGTCCACCAGGATCCTTTCAGACAACGTCACCGTTGTGGCCTACCTTTCCAAACAAGGTGGCACCAGAAGCAGACGCCTGCAGACCCTGACCGCTCAGATCTGCCGATGGGCGGAGTTCAGTCATTGCACTCTCTCCGCGGTTCTTCTCAAGGGTTCACTGAATCAGGAGGCGGATTACCTCAGCAGGAACTCAGTACTTCTGGGAGAATGGTCCTTAAACAAAAGGGTCTTCGCCTTCATCACAAGGAAATGGGATACTCCTCAGATAGACCTGATGGCCACGCATCTGAACAAACGGGTAAAAGGAGTTTTTCTCTCTTTCACCACTCGGCCATCCCCGAGCCCTGGAAGCACTCTCGCAGACCTGGGATTCTGATCTCGCATATGTTTTTCCTCCGCTTCCCCTTATCTCCAGAGTGCTCCGGAAGATTCGGGAAAACCCTCAAAAAGTCATCCTGGTTGTTCCTTTCTGGCCTCGAAGAATCTGGTTTTCGGACCTTACCAACCTGACTATAGACAAGCCTATGCTTCTTCCTCAGGTGAAGGATATTCTCGTTCAAGGTCCTGTTCTCCACCCAGATCCCTCCCGGTTCAACCTCTCAGCATGGCTTCTGAAAGGGAGATCCTGACCTCAAAGGGATTAGCTTCATCAGTGGTGGACACTATTCTCTCGAGCCGCAAGAAAACTACGGCTGCTAAATACCAGAAGGTTTGGGAAACGTTCATCACCTGGTGCAATGTGCATGAAGTATCCTCTCCATTCATCCGTGAGGTGCTGCGCTTTTTTCAAGACGGCTTTGATAAAGGGTTACAACCTGCTACTATCAGGGTCCAGATTTCGGCACTGAGCAACTTCTTGGACTCCAATCTGGCTTCCCATCCCTGGATCTCCAGATTTTCTAAGGGGATGTGCAGACTTCGCCCTAGGCTCCGTCCATCGGTTCCACCTTGGGACCTTAACCCGTGTTGTACCAACTCACCACGTCTCCTTTTGAGCCTCTAGAGGATACCTCTCTGAAGCTGCTCATCTACAAGGTTGTCCTTCTAGTAGCCCTCACTTCCGCTAGGAGGGTGAGTGAGCTCCAGGCTCTCTCCAGAGTGGAACCTTTTCTCAGGATTCTGCCGGACTGCATTATCCTCCGTTTATCACCAGAGTTCCTCCCTAAAGTAGTCTCACCTTTCCATTCGGATCAGGAGATCCTCCTACCTACTTTATGTCCGGATCCCAAGAATCCCAAAGAGCTGGAACTCCACTCGCTAGACCTGCGGAGGTGTATCCTGTCTTATCTCTCGCGTACGTCTGCCTGCAAGAAATCCAACTCTCTCTTTTTGTCCGTTGCGGGGACCTGCAGGGGCAGATCAGTATCCAGGGCTTCTCCGGGGTGAATCTGTCTCTCATTTGCAAGGCAGCGACCTGGAGGTCGATTCATACGTTCGAAAGGCACTACAGGCTGAATCATCTCTCAGACGAGTCTCAATTTGGTCGTCGTGTCCTGCAGACTGGAATCCTTCCTCCCTATTTCGCTAATTCTTCTCCTGTGCCACCTGGAATGGCAAGGAAAGTGAGAATTCTTACCTGGGAATTCCTTTTCCATTTCCAAGGTGGTACACTTTTACTCCCACCCATTAAATTTACTTTTGCTTGTCTATTATTTGTCTGAGTCTTTCTTTTTAACCACACTGGGGAGGAAGGGGGAGGTCTCCTTTTTTTATAGTGTTTCCTGCCCTACCTGGTAGGCGGAGCCTTCTCCTGTGCCACCTTGGAAATGGACAAGGAAAAGGAATTCCCAGGTAAGAATTCTCACTTTCCTGTTGGCAAATTAAAGCAATTGTGGCCGCACGACCGCCATGGCTGTGTTTAATGCGGGACAAAAGCCTGCATTAACCGCGATTGCAGGGGTTGCAACCCCCGCGTTCACTTCCACAGACGCCCTGCCATTTACCTGAGCATCTCTTCTTCCACCCAGGACAAGCAGGAAGCCAGCGGAGTCACGTCACATGACTCTAAATTCTGCTGACCAGGCCAGACAAAATGCTGCCCTGTAGTATGGGGGATGTATAGACTCATGGAAGGAAAAAACTAGTCACATATACATCCCCCATACTGCAGGGCAGCATTTTATCTATGCTGGTGGCATCAATACACAAGGGTAGCAACTGGGGACATTACACAAAATGTAGCTCTGCCACTGTATGGAACAGTATAGAGTGATGGGAGTTATGATGTACTTTTAGAGCATAATTAGATCATGAAAAAGACATTGGAAATCCCACATATACCATTCCACGCTGCCTCCCACATATACCACTCCATGCTGCCTCCCACATATACCACTCCACGCTGCCTCCCACATATACCACTCCACGCTGCCTCCCACATATGCCACTCCACGCTGCCTCCCACATATGCCACTCCACGCTGCCTCCCACATATGCCACTCCACGCTGCCTCCCACATATGCCACTCCACGCTGCCTCCCACATATGCCACTCCACGCTGCCTCCCACATATGCCACTCCACCCCCACATATGCCACTGTGCCTGATACGCCTTATACCCCCTGATACACCACTCCATCCTCCCCAGACATGCCACACTGCCTCCCAGACATGCCACGCTGCCCTCCCCACATATGCCACTCCACTCTACCCCCAGATATGCCACTGTGGCCCCAGATATGCCTTATACATCCTGATACACCACTCCGTCCTCCCCAGACATGCCACACTGCCCTCCCCACATATGCCTTATATAATGTATATGCCTTATACCCCCAGATATGTCACTCTGTCCTCCCCAGATATGCCCGATATCTCATAGTCCCCTCATAGAGTCACAGACCCGTTCACAGCACACTGACACCATACTTTTATAAATAAGTACTGGGTTAATCTTCATGGCCCCCAGGATTTAGATTCCCTTTAGTCTGCCCCCCTTTCTCTCAAACTGCACCTTAAGTTAACTTTATTAAATTAATCAAATTGACCCTCAGTCCTCATCATTAAATTAACCCTAAACACCCCATTAACCATAACTACCCCTAAATTAACTCTAAATACCCCATCAAAACAGCTACCCTAAATTAACCCTAAACACCCCATTAACCATAACTGCCCCTAAATTAACCCTAAACACCCCATTAACCACAGCATCCCCTAAATTAACCCTAAAGACCCTGTCAACCACAACAGCCCCTAAATTAACCCTAAACACACCATTAACCACAACTGCCTCAAATTAACCCCAAACACCCCATTAACCACAGCTGCTCCTAAATTAACCCTAAACACCCCATTAACCATAGCTGCCCCTAAATTAACCCTAAACACCCTATTAACCATAACTGCCCCTAAACACCCCATTAACCATAGCTGCCCCTAAACACCTCATTAACCATAGCTGCCCCTAAACACCCCATTAACCATAACTGCCCCTAAATTATCCCTAAACACCCCCTTAACCATAACTGCCCCTAAATTAACCCCCACCTCCCCTAACTTTCAGTAGCCCAAATATTAATTTTATACTTACAGTTACATGAGTGTCACAGCCATGTGGTTCTGGCCTTCTGGGAGAAGGAAGGGGGCGGGGCCAGTTGTCACAGTGATTACAGGGAGGGACTGGTAAGTAGGAGCTGCTGCTGTGAGTCACTCAAATGGATTATATAATGAGGGGTATTTTTCAGAGCGTTTGCTCTGAAAAAACCCTCATTTTATAATCGATAATAATCGATTCAACTAATCGATAATTAAATTTGTTGGCAACGAATTTCATTATCGATTATTATCGATTTTATCGATTAGTTGTTGCAGCCCTACAATCCACACATACACCAATCCACACATATACTCATGCACACATATACCAATTCACACACATATACCAATCCACTCTCACTCTCACTGAATGCTTTCCTACCTTTCCTCTTTTCTCCTTACAGCTTCTTTTCCTCCTCTTCGCTCCTCTTCTTCAGTTCTTCTGTCTTCTCTGTCTTCTTCCGGGTCAGAGGGCACGGACAGCGGTGGGCGCGGCTTCAGTGCTGTGCGCCGGGATCTGACAACAAACCCCGGCGCACAGCAGCTGTTGCCGCGCGGATCACAAGGGAGCGGTATCGGAGGTCTTTAACAGACCTCCGGCTCCCTTGAGCGATTTTAAGCCGGTTCAAGGGAGATCCTTGAACCGGCTTAAAATCACTCAAGGGAGCCGGAGGTCTGTTAAAGACCTCCGATACCGCTCCCTTGCGAGCCTGTCCGTCTCTGGAGGGGTGCCGGGTGCCCCCCTGATGAGCGGCACCCGGTGCGGACCGCCCCCCCCCCCGCGCTAGGTACGCTACTGGCGGCAGCGGACCCCGCGGCGGTGCCCCCTGGAGTGTGGCGCCCTGTGTGGTCGCACAGGTCGCACACCCCAAAGGCCGGCCCTGTCTGCAGCCTGCCAACTCTGTCTCTGCCCAGGCAGGTGACTGAGTCCATGAAGAAGCAGCTGCCAGAGTGAAGGGGAGGAGACCAAACTACTCTGACAGCAGA
The DNA here is from genome assembly GCF_027358695.1 of Spea bombifrons. Lineage (NCBI taxonomy): Eukaryota > Metazoa > Chordata > Amphibia > Anura > Pelobatidae > Spea > Spea bombifrons. The sequence continues at coordinate 37,524,966 of NC_071087.1, read as the reverse complement.
GGGGTGTACTATGTCTTGTTTAAGTGCTCTACACAGGCTACTGTTTCTCCCTCCTCTGCTGCTGCTCCAGTTGACCTCTTTGAATTTCCAGGGGCGGGTAAGTGTCTTCTCTTGCCCCCTCTCTGGATGCCCATGGCCATTGTTTTGCTTACCACAGGCAGTATGATAAGGGTGTTTGCACATTCAGATGGCTAATATGCAGCTACCTGAAAATATTATATTATGCAAAGCTACTAAAAAGCACAAGATTTAAAAAAAATTTTTATCAAAAAGTAGTAATGTAATTTTGTGCAAAGTAGTTCCCATTTAACTCCTTTACTATTGTGTTAGTAATCTGTAAACTTTCTTTGTGCTTTCATCCACCCTCTTTTCTTCATCTAAAAACATGCTCTTTATTCCTCGTCTTTGGCAACATAGGACATGCTTTTTTTTTCTCCGCCACTAGTCATAACTGTTTTTTCTGATTATATTTTGTGTTTAATATACTGTTTCTTTTTTACTCTTCTTTCGTATCACTTTTCTTCTGCCATCCTTTGAATTCTTTTGTTGATGTTTTATTGGCAAATTGTAATACATTTATTAAGATGGAAAAATGGCACTCTAAGCAACATCAGAATGAATGCTTCTATTAAGTGACAACAGCAATGCAGCTGCAAATTGCTCAGCAAATTTGGACAAGAGTCTTCTAATGATTCTATGAGCTTGACTGCCTGCACCACTAGAGGAAAGACATATTGGATGCATGTTTTGTCTCCTACTTATGATCAAACACATTAGCCACCCAGTGTTTATTTAAACACAACTTGAACATTACCATTAAAGTAAAAAAATGAAAAAATGTCATATGTAGACAGCACAGCGCTAATGTCCAGCAGGGGAAGAGGTGTCTCAGGATCTCAAATAAGAGCAGCTCAGGGGCCAATTTGGCAGCCCAATCACCCAGGATTAGCATTGAGCAACTAGAATGAGAATCTATCTATATCTAAGTCAGTAGAAGACTAAGGTCAAGCCAGGTAATCAGTAGACCTGTGCATTTGGGTTTGTATGAATTGCAAATTTAAAGAAATTTGCAGTTTTTGTCATTTTGTACAAATCTCAGAAAATGAGGCCAGAGCCTTTACAAAACAGATGAAATTGAAGCAAAGAGTTACATCTGCAATTTGCGGGCTATTTCATTCCCATTCTCTAACCCTGTGTGAACTTCCTCCAAAATGGAGGAGCTTCTAGTGATGTCCTCTCCCCTTGATCAGAGGGTAGGATGAGAGGACATCACTGGAAGCTCCACCCTTTTTGCAAGTTTCCCAGGAAGTCTGTGGAGTCTGTGGAGATGCGGAGAAAGAAAAGACAGAGAACAGAGAAAAGAGAAGATAAAAGAGAAGAGAACAGGAAGAAGCAAGACATAGGGAGACATTGAGAGCGCATGAGAGAGACAGTGAACGAAAATGAGAGTGTAAGTGAGAGTAAATGTGGGTTCCGGGAAAAAAAATGTGGTTTCTAAATCTAAAATGCCCCCAATTTTTCATTCGAAACAAACAGGCAAGAAACAGAAATGGTCGTCCAAAAACGAATGGGACAAAAACTAAACCAAAAAAATGTGTCTGAATCATTTTTTGCCACATTTGCCAATCCAGAGACAAAATCAGAAACCAGACAGGGCCAGAACCAAACAAGTAGGATACACCAAGGCAATGATTCAATGGATAGAAGCAGAAACAGGTCCGGAGCCAGATCAGAACCTGATAACATGAAACAATGCAAAACACAGTGCAGGCTGCTGTACATGCTTTGCTCATGGGAAGTCTTTATTCTCAAATCACTTCAAATAACTACAATTGTGAGGATAATTGCAGTGTCCAGGTTGTTTGCCATGTGAACACGGCCTCCATATCCTCCTTTGTATGTGGACCTGACATGTAAGACCAGTATACAACAAGGATGTCATGAGAGTGAGCCTGTGACCTCCCATAGACACTGTCCACAACCTTATTGGAGACTTACTGAATGGCAGGAGGCCTATGGCACCAGGGACATCTCCTTATGATCTCCCTTCCTATTAGGTAACATGGAGAAGGTAAGCTCTTCTTAGATTGGTTGCCTTCCACCAGGAGAGGGGAGGCAATTCTTCCATGATCCACCTTATCTCTGCTTTCTCTGCTACTTCCCTAACAGTAAGTGCTTCTGCCTGGGTACTTAGGCATACCTGGAAAATGTCTTGGTTTTATCCAAAGACTTAGTTCTCTTGGTCAGGACATGAAATTACCAGGTCGTGGGAGCGGCATTTAGGCAAACCCACTCGCAGTCCATTTCTTCTCCCACTAATGTATCTTGGTCTAAGCCAAGTAGTCTTGGCCCAGGGAGGCACTTTACAGGAGGCACTCAGACACGCTAATGAGCTGGTCCTTAAATGGGTCCTGGGGATTAGCCCTTTGTGAACAATTTGGGACTATCCCAGGGGCAGCCCACCACCCCTGTGTGCTAATGTGGCACCCCAGATGAGTGGCACTTGGGAAGGACTGTAACCCCAAACGTATTGGGTCATGTAACGCAAGGTTGCTTGACCTTGCAGTTAAACGCAAGGCTGCTCGCAGCCGTAGCGAAAGCTGTGGGTGGGGTAAAGGGTAAGTTTTATAAATATAAATATATATATATATATATATATATATATATATATGTACATTAGAGTGTATAAGTGTTTGTGAGCATGTATGCATGCGTGTCAGCATGAACATGTATGTATACAAGTGTGAGCATGGGCAAGGTTGGCACTGTTAACCTGTTTATGGACAAAAATGGCAGAGAAAAACTGTCTAAGGAAAAGATGTCAGAGACAAGCTGTTTGGGCACAAATATGGCACCGTTGAGCTCTGGGGGAAAATATGACCCCATTAAGCTGTTTGGAGAAAAAGATGGCACCATTTGGAAGTTTGGGCAGAAAGATAGCCCCATTAAGGAGAAAACAGGAATAGTTTTTATGGAAACTGTGAATCTTGCATTTGTAGGTTAAGTAATATACAAATTAAGCAAAATTTGAAACAATTACAGGATAGCTCTGTCTGGTGACTTTACAACAATAACCAAACACACATACATGTGATAAATATAATTAAGACAGATTCACCATGGGAAAGAGGAAATAATCATATGTTAACGTTTGGCACTGCACAGCTTTTAGTTATAAGTTAATATATTACTTGTCTTCAAATAACCTGACTAAAAGGTGCTGTTCCACATAGACTGATTTCGCAACATTTCTAGATTTGTATATTATATATTAATATTGAATGCATTTTAAATAAGCTTATTCATTTTTTAAAGCATGAGCATCAAATGGCAGAAGAGAGTGGCTGTAATGTAATATATGGAGGAGGCTTTGAAAAAATGGCAGGATTCTATTGCTAGGCAACTGTGGTATTTCAAACAAGTAGCTGTCTTTTACTTCTCGCTACATGATGCAGAACTTAACTGGGGATATTTTAAGAGGTCCCCTATATGGAACAGCTTCTTTAAGAGACTGATCTGAGAGGTTGTCACTGGCTGTTACCCTATAAAATGTAGACAATGTGTGGATGTAGATCTGAGGCCTAACAGGGTACGACTAAACCCCATGCAATGCATGGGGTGCACACAAGAGGTCTAGCCTTGCATTGGCATTCTAGTTGTGAAGTGGGACAACTAAGAGAATTTGCCTGTGCTGTTTTTGGGTATAGGACTAGCCCTTGCTTAAGCTTATATTTATTTCTGTAAAACAATTATAAAAAAAATTACAAATCAAGGAGTGCACTATAAAATTTTAAACGTGCTATAACAGCGAAACGTTAAAGAAAAAGCTTACTTGATGCAGTGCTTACAATCTGTGAGTGGAAAGACATTATCATCTGCTGCTAACATCACTTGCTTTCAGGCTCTTATGTTCTCCGTGGTTGGATTCAAAATCTTTTTATAGGTTAAACAGTTGGTTAAATTGAGAGGCTAAAAGCTTGCAAATGGCTGCAAATTATAGACGGCACTAAATGCATTCTTGTACATTGTTACAAATGTATAGAAGCATGTTTTTGAAGTTCTATAATGGAATGGTTGTGCTGGTACCTTTCACTGATTCAGTCTGTGGGCACTCATTGTGTTGTTAATAGCCCAATCTCAGACGGATGACAGAGCGGAAAAAATAAACAAACGCTTCTACGAGGATGTGAGAATTATCATGTATTCATGTTCTGCTATGAATATGAGCAGATGAAGCTTTCTCATTATTCCACAGGAATAACCTAAATTAACTTCATAAATTTTGTTAAAGAGGAAGTCCCATGAAAAAAAAAATATAGTTTTTGCGTTGAGCATAAAATGCAGTACTATATCCGGTAATATCAGTTTTATTGACAAAACCCTAGTTTTAAGTCATTTGCTTCCCATCAATTTACTTTATCCAGGCCCAGACTGCTCATCTGACACATGGGGCAAATGCCCGGTGGGCCGCTGGTTGACAGTGGTGTCCCATACTAACCTGATCAGTTGTTCCTGTCTCTCTCCAAGGGAGGACTCCCGAAAGCTCGTCCATTATTTTAAATACTGTTAGTCCAATAAAAAAGTATTACAAGATTCTGCAACATTCTGTTTTTTTGCATTCCTATACACTGGACTAATACGGCTACCCCAAACTTCCATACAGCTTCAAAACTGAACAGGCAGAGAGAGAAAAAAGGCACACAAGGGATCACGTTAAATCATGTGACCGTGCAGCTAAACCAAGCTGACTGAAATCTGCAGGAGGGGTAAGGAGGTGTGGAGCAGGAGGGAGGGGGTATGTATGTTTTTATGCATGCGAGCACACATGTGTATGTATAGGTGAGTGTGAGCATGGATATCTTTGTATAAGTATATGTGAGCATGGGTGTGTATGTATAAGTGTATGTGATCATGCATGTCTGTATAAGCGTATGTGAGCATGGATGTGAATTTGAAAGTGTGTGTGAGCATGGATGTGTAAGTGTGTAAGCCTAGATGTGCATGTGTGTGTGAGCATTCATGTGTAAGTGGTTTGAGATGTGGTATATGTTAGCATGAGTGGTTTGAGAGGAGGGAGTATGTGTAAGTGTGTGATAGCATGTGTACATTTGTGTTAATGTGTTAATATATGTGTGCCATAGTGTATGTTGGAAGGGGGAGGCAATGATGGAACAGATAAGTTGTTTAGGGGAACTGACAAGCTGAAGCAAAGATGGTACGGGCAAGCTGTTTGGGGGCACTGATAAGCTGCTTGGGGCAAAGGTGGCACTCGCAAGTTTGGGGACAAAGGAGGTACTTACAAGCAGTTTGAGGGCAAAGGATGTCACTGTGGGACATGTTGCTTGGTGAAGTTGTGGTCATTTTCACACTGGGCCCCAGCGGTTTCTAGTTATGCCTTTTGTCATATTCAGCCATTGTAAACAATTATGTCATCAAGTGGCCGCTGGACATAGCCTTGGTGCACAGCCTCATTGACTTTCATTAGTCAGTGCCCGGCTAAGTGATTGAAACTGAGCAATAAGCTCACACAAGTAGAACATTAGAAGTCTGAGTGTTTATCTAGTACAGTGGGCTAAGATAACAGACCTAAACACATACAAATGGTGAATATGTAACTACCTGAAAACATATTAAGTAAAAACTAGATAAACATATTTTTAATCTGATACTCAGTACCATACCTAGCTGGCGGGTGGTGCGGTCTTCCCCGGGTGCCGGTCATCAGGGGGTGCCACCATGCCAGCATCGGGTGTGCACCCCTCCAGAGACAGACAGTAATGTCTGCGCTAGAGGAGCTGGTGCGGTTGGGGAGATCAAGGATCAATCAAGAGAGTGGGAGGTCTGTTAATGCAGACCTCCAATCCTGCTCCCTTGCAATGTGCGCAGCAACTGATACTGTGCGTTGAGATTTGCTGTCCTATTCTTGTGCACAACACCTATGCCGCGCCCACCACCTTCCGTGCTCTATGCAATAGAAGGAGACTAGAGTTAGAGTAAGTGTGGATTAGTAAGTGTGAGAGTGATGGGAGTTATGATGTACCATTGTCAATGTCTTGTTCAGTATATTGTTATGGGAGTCCTGCTCTAAAGTATATCATAACTCCTATCACGATATACTGTGCAAGACATTACATTATATGAATGTGTATAGCGCCAGCAGATTCAGTAGCACTGTTACAATCAGTCAGTAAAATTAAAACTCATAACAAACTGACACAAAAGGAGAAGAGAGTTTACAATCTAGTTGACGATGGTACAGCATAAATCCTATCACTGTATATTGAGCCTGACATTGACGGTAATGCAGCAAAACCCCTATCACTATATACTAAGCCAAACATTGACTTGGTGTAGGCCTACAACTTCAATGTCTGGCTTAGTATATAGTGATAGGGGTTATGCTGCATTATTCTCAATGTCTGGTTCAATATACAGTGATAGGTGTTACACTGTACCACCATCAATGTTTGTTTCAGTATATAGTGATAGGCGTTATCCTGTACCACCGTCAATGTCTGCCTCAGTGTATAATGATAGCAGTTATGCTATACTGCCATCAATGTCTGCCTCAGTATATAATGATAGCAGTTATGCTGTACCACCATCAATATCTGGCTCAGTTATAGTGATAGAAGTTATATTGTTCCACTGCAATGTCTGCCTAAGCATATAATAATAGCAGTTATCCTGTACCACTATCAATACCTGGCTCAGTATATAGTGATAGACATTATGTTCAACTAATGTAAATGTCTGGCTCAGTATATAAAGACAGCAGTTATGTTGTACCACAGTTGATGTCTGCCTCAGTATATACTGATAGTTTTGCTGCACCACCTTCAATGGCTGTCTCAGCATATAATGATAGTAGTTATGCTGTACCACCATCAATAGCTGGCTCAGTTATAGTCATAGGTGTTATGCTGTACTACTGTAATATCTGGCTCAGTGTATAGTGATACGAGGTATGATGTTTCACTGTAATGTTTGCCTCAGTATATAATGATAGTAGTTAAGCTGCACCACCATCAATGCCTGGCTCAGTATATAGTGATAGACATTAGGCTGTACCACCATAAATGTCTGGCTCAGTATATAAAGATTGCAGTTATGCTGTACCACCATAAATGTCTGGCTCAGTGTATAATGATAGCAGTTATATAGCGATAGGTGTTATGCTGTACCATTGTCAATGTCTGCCCTGTTATATAATGGAGTCATGCTGTACCACAGTCAGTGTCTGGCTCACTATGTATATATAATCATGAGTAGACATAACAATGCCACTATATAATACAATGTTGTTATGGTGACTCCTGTTTTTGATCAGAAAAATGTTTAGTTTATAGAGTCTTTAGCTGCTTAGCCAGTACTTAATTTGTAATTTGTCACTCACTTGTTAGGCCTTCTTTTTATTAGTTAAAATTAATCCAAGTGGGAAAAACACAGGACAGATCCCCTTGAATGACCCCACAACATAAATATATTATTTCTTTTCAGAAAACGCCAGTATGAAGTGAAATCGACCAAGTGGGTTTCAGCGACGAAAAATGAAGAAGGCAAGATAAAAGTCAGCTAAGGGAATGTCTGGATCAATTTTAAAACATCCTCAACATCTACCAAAGTAGGAGAAAGTACTGAAGACATTCAATCTGGGGGGAAACACCAGAAGTATCTTCTCATGGTTCATATAAAAAAGCACAAGAATTGGAGGAGGAGGGAGGTGCCAGCAAAAGTTTGCATGAATAAGAAGAAAGAAGAAAATAAAGAAGAAGAAGACTACCAGTTTATTCTGATGTTGCTGTTTGGCCAATCCCTGTTCCAGATGACTTAAAAGTAGACCTCATTAAGAGGGGAAGTGAACTATTCCAAAATAGGGATGGGCCTTTCAGTGTAGTTCAAAGGCAAGGAGAGAAATCAAATGGGAAGGGTCGACAACTGACCACAGCATGGTTCTGCCAAATGGTGAGAACGTTCTTAGAACATGGATGGTGTACTCTCCTTCAAAAGAAAGTTTTGTTTTTGCTGCAGACTGTTTACTCTTGATGAAGATGCAACCAGAATTTCCAGGTTTGTTGCTGGGTTTCAAGTGTGGTGGAAGCTGAACACAAAGGTGTCTGATCATGAGGCCTCTGAACTAAATCTTACATGCTTGGAGAAATGGAATACCTTAAGAGCAGGATTGAAGCTACAAAAATGCCTTGATCAAGTCCATCAAACAACCACAAACAAAATGAAACAGACATCGAGGGATATTTTGCATCGCCTCTTGGATGCAACTTTGTTTCTTGCTCGCCAGAATCTTCCTTTTCGTGGTCATAGAGAAACCGTGGCAACAGCAAACTTCCTGGAATTGGTAAAATTGCGATCAAATTATGATCTAATTTTAAAGGAACATTTCATAAGACTTTAACATTGTATTGCATCTGAGAAGAGAATGAGCTCCTATTTTTCTCCCAAAAAATCAGAACAAATTAATTGTCTTCTGGGAAATCACGTGAAAGAGAAAAAAGTGGCGGATATCAAGAAAGCAAAGTACTTTGGGATTCTTTTTGACAGCACCCCTGATGTGTCCATACTGATCAGATGTGTGAGGTGATTAGATATGCCCACATTGAAGGTGACCATGTGGAAGTAAGGGAATCTTTCTTGGGCTTCTTTCCTATTGCTGGAAAAACTGCTGCTGACCTCTATATATAATATTCTAAAACATCTGGAGAAGGATGGAATTGACAAGCCTTTGCCATGGTCAAGGATAACAATTCTGCAACTATGACAGGAATTCATGGTGGTGTGCAGGTAAAGGTAAAAGAGATTAATCCCAAGGCTTTGTTTGTGCAATGTGCAAACCATTCTCTGAACCTTTGTGGGGTGAACTCATTTGGAAGTGTTGCTTCCTGTGTGTTTTTTTTTTTTGGAACATTGGAGAGAGTGTATTCCTTCTTTTTAGTTTCCACTCTTCATTGGGAACTGCTGATGGAAAATGTAGGCATGACAGTGACAAGACTTTCCCAGACAAGATGGAGTGTTCATTATAACGCGCCGAAACCAGTGAGAGCAAATTTTGAGAAACTGACCTCAGCCCTTGTGTGATCCCTAAGAAAATGCGGACACAAGAGGATTACCTCAGACCTTGCTGGCTGCTGTATGTGATTTTTCGTTTTTGTGTTACCTTTCTTTCTGGTGTGAAGTTCTGGAAGAAACTAATATCACACAAAAGTATTTACAAACAGTGGGAATTTGTTATACAACTACAATGTGTGAGGAAATGAACATTTCTATGAAGAGAAGAGGGAGAGTAAAGCGCAGGAAAACAATGCCAGACGAAAAGGCAAAGGATGCTGGTCTCGCATTGCCAGAGGAAATGAAAAGAGCTATGTTTGAGTGCCTGGATTGGTTTCATCAGGTGTTGGAAATTTGTTCTAGGGCAATGGAAAAAATCCTTTCAATCTTTGGTATTATTCATCCAAACTCTTTGGTCGTTGCAACAGAAAAGGATCTTCAGAATTATACTCCAAAAGTGACTGAGATTTTTGACCAATTTTCCGATGAAGACATCTATGCGGAAATTGAACACCTTCAGAGGTATTTGGAAGCTGCCAAGATCAGCTTTGTAGAAGCAAAAAAATAGACGACATTGCAGTTCCTAGAGTGCTTCATGTGAAAGAAGTTTTTCAAAATTAAAAAATGTATTTCGCTCCACCATGAGTGAGACAAGGTTGACAGATCTTGCCATTTCTTTCAATTGAACATGAAAATGCAGTGAAGATTATCTTTGATGATGTAATTGATCAGTTTGCAGAAATGAATCCATTTCCCTTTGCAAAGTAGACTGAGCAGTCACTTTGGACCAGTGTTTTCTTTTTGGGGGGGATATTAAAGAAAACAGTATTATACGCTCAGTAAATGTTATTTATTTTATTAATAAAAAAACTTATTTATAAGTTGATCTTTTTTTTGTCACACTTCTTGTTGTTTCCAGTTGACATACAGTTTACAAATTGGTGCAATAAATATTCTTGCCAACATAAATTTTTTTTGTAGGTGTCTTTACATTTTACGTTTGCAGGATCCGCCCCAGGTGCCAAATTCTGTAGGTACGCCCCTGCTGATACTAGTAACAAACTGTCACGAACCAGGTCCATACAGACGACTGTAAAGATGCAGAGCGCCCAAAGATTGTGTTCAGTAGTTACGGTGCAGGAGCGGAGTTGGACCGGGCCTGGTGCAGGGCGACAACACTCCCCCGGTGGGCAACTAGGGTTGTGCAGCCACATACCAGCGCCCTGACATAGCAGAGGATGATGACAGAACAGAACTTGGAGATATCCTGCAGGCACCCTGGAGCAGGCATGAGACATAGCACTGGAATCATGTGCAGGATGCTGCAGGCTGAGAGTAGGGAAGCTAAGCAGAGTACAGGAGAAACATAGCAAGCAAGGGGGACAGTGCAAGAAGCAGAACCAGAAAAGATATACATGATACAGGGCACAACAGGGAACAAGACAAGGAATACTCAAGATCCGACATGAACAGGACAGGACACCCCTCTACCGGGGTTACAAGACAGGACAACAAGGCACAGAGCTGACAAGACTGACCAGGCAACACATAAATACAAAGAAACCACAGGACCAGCCTAAGACTATGATACCTATTGGAGATTCCGTCACATCTTATGGCCAAAGTACTCCAATGACGGTGGGTCCTAACACTAGAGGCTGCCTACGGAAGAACTAAACATGAACTCCAAACACATATCAGAGAGACATACCTGTGGAGTGCTTGTCACGGTCAAGACTACTTGCCAAGCCGTGACTGTGTGGAGGGCGTGGGCATGAAGGGGTTAATAGCACCAGGCCTCTGGATTTACTAACTTCACCCCTTAACAAGGCATCAGTTATACCAAATTAACCCCCAAATCCTGCCAGTATCCCCCCAGGTAGTCTGCCACCACTCACGATTTTGATACCGGATTCGTGAGAAATCCGAATTAGAACATCTATCGCTATATATATATATATATCAATCCACCCCGGGCCAACAACATATATATATATATCCTCTAGAACTTAATAACAATATGGTAACGTGTTATCCTCTCTTAGGGTTTGTGGATATCGATACTAGAGCCCAAAGACAGACTTGGATTTTGAATATTTTAATAACAAAAAGACAAAGATTACACAGTACCAGAATTACAAAAAACAAGACATACAAAATAAAAATAAAAAAGAGAAACAGTTCTTAAAAACAATGGGACTTAAACACAGGACCCTCACAGGACCCTCACAAGGGAACTCCTTAAGTCCAGATGGTTTCTTATGATGTTGTTCCGATCAGAGTATATCATGGAGTTCTCTTTTTTGGTCGCTGCATTGTCCCTAAATCAGACTCTGTTTCCAGAAAACACCCCTCTGACCACATGACCAATTATATGACACCTTCCCCAAGAATCAGGTCCCATCTTTGATGTGCCAATAAGTTATGATGGGGTAAAGGTGATGGAAACCCCTCCACTTAAGATAGGAATGGAATTCCTATAACTCAGGGTCCTTATCTGTTAGGCCATGAATCACCACAGGGGTCCTTTGGGAAGATGACACCTCTAGCCAGAACAGATACAGAGGGCATGTACAAAGAAACACGTTTAAATCAACATCAGATTAACTCATGGAATGCTTAAACAAAGAAACTAACCACCTCTGCTGGGTTACCCTTCCATGCATCCACTACATTTTATGAGTTAATCATTACAGCCGCCTAATGTAGGCCCGCATTTTACCACTGTGGAGCTGGCACACTATGCAAGGAAACTCTTTTCCCGCCCAGGTTTCAGCTTCTCCTGGGCAGGAAAAGACAGTTTAATCAAACAGTGTGCAGGCACCAAAACGGTAAGCTGCAGGCCCACGTTAGGTGGCCATCTGGCTGCATAGACACCTGTGAGGACCCAGCGCTGCTCGGCCATCCCCGTGCCAGTGAAATCCAGAGACTGCTTCATGGGCAGAGGTGGCATTGGCAGGCTGTTTTAGGGGCAGCGGTGACACAAGCAGACTGTTTCAAGGGCAGAGGTAGCACAGACAGGCTGTTTTGGGGGCAGAAGTGGCACAGGCAGGCTGCTTCAGGGATAGAGGGGGCACAGGCAGGCTGCTTCATGGGAGAGAGAGAGACCACCCCCACGTAGGTACACTACCGCTTCTCAGTAGTCTGTGAACTACATGTACCTTGCAGGTGTTCTTTTAAATATTTGTACCCTGTTCTTGCTTGTCGGTATTGGCCGTCTATCTTGGTCACTATCGGTGGGTGACCGTAGTTTGTGGCCACTTCCACATACAATTTCTTTTCCCTGAGCTACAAACCAGGTAAGGTCCTGACAGGTTGCTTACTGTTTACATGCATTTTGGTAATTCACTTGTTTGGTTTTTTTTTGTCTAGGGCATTAAATTCCCACTTATATATTGTGTATTGAACAGCTGTTCTGTATTTTGTGATGAAAACTTGATTGAGTCAGGTCATTTAGAGGAAGTAGGTGTGGCCTAACAAACAGAAAGCCAAGAGGAGGAGGAAGAGGAGGAGGAAGAAGAGGAAGAGGAATCACCAGTGCAGATAGGCCCCAAACCCTGACAGTTAATTCTAAAATGCAATGGTAAGATTGATACAGGGATGAGCCTGGGGCTATTGGTGTTGGGATCCCCAGCTGAGACCCCGACGGAGTGACTCACCCAGGCCCGGACTGGGACTGAAAAGCAGCCCTGGAAACATTAGGAGACCAGCCCCATATAGTTTATCTCGCGGTCGAGCTCGTATACCCACACGCACCCCTTATACATACCCGAGTCACACTATTTGCCATACAAGTAACTATAAAACATTCGTGTTATCAAATTATTTGTATTAAAATGCCAGAAACCTAATAAATTAAATACATTAGACATAATGGAATCAAAACATTTGCTACTGCAAACATTTTTAGATGAAATTTAGATGAAACTTTTATTTATTAATTCATGTATTTTTTCATATTTAATAAAAGCTATGATTGAGACATTTTTGGTTTTTGTTTTTATTTCCTTTTATTTGCCAACCTGCCCCCCCAAGTTATGCACATCTGCCCCAGGCTTACCACCCTGCCCCCTGATATGCCTTTTAACCCCCTATATGCCCCTCTGCCTCCAGAAATGCCTTATACCCCCTATATGCCACTCTGCTGCTCCCATCACTATGCAGCCATCAGATTGCTGGAAATTTTATCTAAACGGCCGATGCGTGCTGATGCCAGCGACCGGAGCTACTTTAATCCTTTTTTATTATTATTTATATTAAGTAAAAAAAAAAAAAGTATTAAAGTAGCTCCGGCTGGCGGCATCAGCATGCGTCGGCCGTTTAGATTAGATTTCCAGCAATCTGATGGCCGAATAGTGATGGGAGCAGCGTGAGGGGTGAAAGCTCCGTCCCTCGCACAGAGCTTTCACCCCACACCATGCTCCCATCACTAGGCAGCCATCGCACACGGCCGCTGGGTGCTGATGCCGCCAGCCGGCGCTACTTTAATCCTTTTTTTTAAAATTTACTATGGCAAGCCGGGCCGGCCCACAGATCTGCCGGCCCACCGGGAAATTTCCCGGTATCCCGGTGAGCCAGTCTGGCCTTGGACTCACCTGAGTACCCGCTAACCGGGTCCAACGAAGCTGCTCCCTCTCCTATCGCTGCCTGCATGGCCGGTTCTGGGCACGCACCCCAACTCCACTTTATCCATCTCTGAATGGAGATGGCAGGGAACGCGCGTCGATGACGTCACGCACGGGGGCGGGCGGCCCCTGGCGGCAGGTTTAAAAACCAGCACTGTGCCTGATAGAGCTCTTCCCCGCCTTTTGCTGTTTGATTCCTGTTATCTTCTGACTCCACTGTCTCCCGTGACCCTGGCTACGTTACTAGACTTCGCTGTATTTAGTGAGTCTGACCCTGCCTACACTTCTTGTACTAGGAGTATCTTGCATACCAGACTCCTCATCTACAACTGGTGTGCAGGATTTCTCTGGCACTCTATCCTCTGGCAAGTAGCGCACACACTTACACATAGACTAACATCTACTAACATGCAAACTCACTCTAACAACCGCATACATTAACACACAAATTCACGCTAACAGCATATATTTACACCATATGGTAACACCCGCTCACAGTAACACTTTATGTTAACGATCTCTATCACCATACTCCTGCCACGGCCTCACAGACTGGCTAGTTTGCAGTGTGCTATACTAAACAAGTTGAGTAAAAAGTGACAAAAAACAAGTAAGCCAATCCAGTAAAATTAGATGTACTTTGAACAGGGATGATTTAAAATGTAAAATAATTGCAGACAAGCTGTGTAATGAGTATTGCTTTGTGATTTGTTACATTTTGATACACTTGTTCAGTAGAAAAACTTGCCTTGAGATTTTGCAGGTGCGTTGATGGTTTGGCAACCATTTAGTTTCTCTCTTGTATGTGGATAATCTGCATGCAATTTACTACAGTGAAATAAACCTGGTGCCATTGACTGAACGGAAGAGATTTCCTGCGTATCTTGGCTCAGATTAGCATCATTTAGCAGTATACTGTAGCTGCGTTGTATGCTGTAATGTGATGGCTGTGATTCCAAGCACCATGAAAAGATGACTGGCTCATAAATAATTTAACAGACAGCTACAGAAAAAGTCCAACTATTATTAAAGTTGCTGTTCAATTTACTCTGTTGAATTTAGCATTTTGTAACTAAACGTCATTCCTAGAACTGTTGAATTCCCAAAACCTACTTTAATTATTGTCATGTAGACAATTTGTGCTTATTCATATTTTTGCCAGAAACACTTGTTATCTTTTATACATTGTAAAAGAAAATATGCACCACTAGCTTTCCCCTACATATTACTGTATTTAACAAGAAGCAGAAATTAATAATGAAAATGTCACAAGTGGTTTTATGCCTTAAAGCACCATAATATCTAACAATTACGCATACAAAAATGGCTAACATTTGTGAAGCAATAACTTCTGTGGGGTGTCGAGGTACTCTCTAAGGAGAGCATGAAGGAGAGTTGTGGTTTTTAACTTTCTCTCTTCACTATTCATTACGAAGGGCCTGCAGGTTTCTCCTTCTAGAATGGTTGAACTGGCTCTGCATAATGCATTATTAAATGAGTAAGAAGACTTCAGAGAAATCTTGCTGATTTAACTATACATTATCCGGAACAGCCAAGCTCTTCCGGCTTGGCTTTTTCCTGGAGTTGGGTCTTCATAATATATAGGAGCTAAACACAACTCTCCTGTCAACTCTCTGTTTAGTGAATAGACCCCTAACTTTATAATGGAGACAAGAGAGAGCATTCCTATTAATTCTTGAAGAAGTCAGGTTACATTTGCCCTGAAAATTTCTTTTCAATATAAAAACTATTGTAAAGCTCACTGCAGAATGACTAACAATGGAGCAGATGAAACTGGTTCAAGGGTTCTAAATTTGCATTTTTCATTGGTTTAGAGTTTTAGACAGCTAAGCTTTCATCTGGATGCTTGCTTTAACAGAAAAGTTTAAAAAAAAAAACAAGAGTACAAGAGCTCTGAGGAGGCATTGATGTGGTTGGAGTGAACATATTTCTTCATTTGGTACATTAAGCCTTTACACTTAAATGTTTCAGATCATCAAGCTATTTTTAATATTAGGCAAAGATAATCTGAGTAAGCACAAAATGCAGTTTTAAAACATGATTTCATGTATAAAAATAAAAAAACAGCTATCCATCTATATCTAGTCCAATGTGAAAAAGTAATTGCCTTCTTAGTTCCTATATCAACCAATATCTTAGTTGACAATACCCTGGCATGAACTTACATCAAAATGGCATCACTTCCGGCCTCGTCCTCTCTCCTCATGATCTGATCGGGGGGACATCACTGAAAGGGCATGCAATTTTGGAGGGAATTCACCTTAGGGCAAAATGTCGGCACGTTCCGTGACGTCCGACTGGACATAACGTGGCGAGATCTACAGCCCTTTTGACTGTAATTTGTGCCAGGTTATGGAGAGATTTGGACGAAGATAGAAGAGAAAAGACAGTGATACCACCCATGCATAGGTTTGACAGGTCAGTCTGCATCCATGTCCTATTTGGGACATCTTTGAAACCAGCCATTTCAACTTACTCCATCAAACCATACCTTTTTATAACTTTTTTAACATCCCATGAGTAATTCACATGCTAGTATTTTAACTCTTTCCATGCCAGGATTTTTGGGAAGACACAGAGCAAATTTTAGCACTTGCTCATAAAGATAAACTTTATTTTTTTACATTTTGTTGGAATTGGATGGGTCCCCTCATGGTCACATCACTGCATAATTATTTTGAAATTTTATCACATTTTTATTTATTTTTCCAACTATTTTTTAATTTTTTCTAATTTGTTAAATCTTTTTTATATATATTTTACTAATCACATTGTGATTAGAAAGCTGGGCTCCATTGACTTGCATCAAACCTGCAGGGGAAGCCCAGAGTTTTCAGGAGGTTTTGGAGAGACACTCTTTGAAACTGCTTTTTTTTAATGCGCACCACCATCTTGTGCTTCTTGGGGCCCCTGGTGCAATTTTCTCCCATTTCTCTTTGTCTTACCTCTCAACTGTTTATCTCTCCTCTTACTTCTATTTGTCTCTTTTCTTTCTTTTTCTCTTATTTCTATTTATCTCTGTATTTTCTTCCGCTCGTAAAGCACACCCAAGCAGACACACACTAGCATACCCAGGCAGACACACACTAGAATACCCAGGCAGACACACAATAGCGTACTCAGACAGACACACGCTAACATACTCAGACAGACACACACTAACATACCCAGGCACACACACACACACACTAACATACCCAGACACACACACACACACACACTAACATACCCAGGCACACACACTAACATATCCAGGCAGACTCACACCAGCATACCCAGAGGAGAGGGGGAAGGGAGAGAGGAAGAATGGATGAGAGAGATTATGTATATGGTGTTACAATGTGTGTGTTGGAGTAATTGTGTATATGTGCACATATGGTGTGATTGTGAGATTGTGGTGTTAGAGTAAGTGGATGTGTCAGTGTATGTAGCTTCTTGGAAAGTGTATGCATGTATTCATAAGTGTATGTTATTACAGTAAATAACATGCTAATGCATGGTGTTAGATCGAGTTTCCCTGTTAGTGTGTGTGATTGGAGGTGGAGTGGAAATACTGCACTTGGGCACCACTAACCATTGGCTCACCCCTCTCTATAGATTATCACATCAATTATTTAACATAACTAATTTATTTACAAAAATGTAAAATGAATGAAACAACAATCCAGCTGTATTTTGTTCACCATTAAAATATGTCAATGCTAAACTAGACTACAAGTAGGACCAAGTAGGGGCCACATTGTCACCATGAGCATAGGGCAAATCACATTGAAGTTTAGGATTGTCATTGCTTTGATCCATGTATTTAAGTAGTGATTTTGTTTTGTTTTGTAGGTGCATATTCCATGATGATATTTATATTGACAAATAGGGAAGAATGTAAATTGTGAAATCTAAAGATGGATCATGTGAGCTTTATCTGTTTGTCAAAGTCATAAAAAAACCTGTGCCTGTCAAGGAAGTATAATGAAAAAAAATCCCTTTTACACTCCATTCTTGTTAACAACCATGCAGGAAATCATATGAAGGACAAAGATGTTATAAATAGTTGCACATAAAGGGTGTTTAGCATGCAGAATACATAGCTTACGTTCAAAACTACTGTACACGATTAGTATTTAAAATAAGCAATCCAAGCCTTGAAGTCTTGAAGCAGACTACTTGACCCATTAAAATTACTCAATATGTAGAAAATGTGCACTATTTTGTGAAGTAATAGGACGTAGTGTAATAAAGGTAATTCAGGATACTTCTAACTCTCAGTAGGTTCTGTTTCATAAAATATCACTACCATAAATGTTTACCAACATTGACATTTGTTTGTTCGATTTTTAGTCTTTTAATGTAGGTAATGTCCCTGTTGTCTATGAATGCCAAACAAATAAAACATTGATGTCTCTTCACACCTATAGAACAATCGTTGTAACTGGTAAGCTAGACCTATGCCAATCAGATAGACAATGATACATTTCCCACCTGTAGTACAGTTGGTGGGATAGTTCCTATCAATGAATGGTAACCAATACATATCTGTAAATTTAATGTATATGTCATTGGTAGACTTCTTTGTGGAAAGACCTCTTTCACAACTCTATTTCTATTTGAAGGCTTTTAACCTCAGAATTGCTCTGTATCTTGATTGTGATGGAAAGAATACAGTTTAACAAGCCCTTGTCTATTCTTATCAGACTAGAACACTAGAGAACAGAAATGAACCTATTCTTGTCCCCAGACAACTGCCTTTTACAGCTTCCCATTATATGTTCACCCAGCCCCCAATGAATGCTAGTTTGCTTATATTGAATAAATAAACATAACAGTACTGCTGTCACACATATTAAAGTATTGATATTGCTTGATGGCATTACTGTAACCCTAATAGCTAGCAGACACATGAGAGGCCCAATGGAATGCTCCACAATATGAAGAAGAAATGTAAATGGTATTCTAAATGTCAAAAATGGCATATGTATGGGCGGTCCCTGCCTAGGTATCTGTTAGTCAAGAGGTGGGCACTGATGGGATCTGGGGCATAACACAGACCCCTACAACCCACACAGTGCAGTTGTCTCCTAAGTCTTAGTGGGGACCCAAGGATTCTTCGTGCCTTAGCTGTTTGAAACTGACCCTACTCTGCTATTAAGTATATCTGCAATATTTTATTACTGATCATCTACAAAGTTGAGTTTATTTGCTCCTTAATATAAATACACATACGCTTTTGCGCAAGCTGAATGTTGCTGAAAGCCAAATAAGGCAGTGGTGCTTCACAATAAAACCATTGAAATTCAATGACACCCTGGTGACCTTCAGTTCTTACTCTGAAAGTACTACACGCATCTAAATGCTCTTCATACTCCATTTCAAATAGTATCCTATCTTGCAGAGGTTATTTACAATTGTTCTACACGCACAAATATTTTTAACTCTGCATTTTCCTGCCTGATTACTCAGCAACATATTTAGCAGTATTCTCAATTCCTCTTTTTAAATAGGACACTTCCTTATTTTGGTGGTAGCTGGAATTTTCTCTGCTCAAAGGGTCCATCCTTTATTCCATTTTGACATCATATGTTTAATTCATCTCCAGAGACATCACACATTTTTGTCTCCTCTGTAGATTTCTTAATTTCTCCCAAATCTCTCAGCTATCGGATAATGTTCTATGAACCATTTGTATATGTGTATCTTTGTGATGATGTTCTAAGGCCTCTTGCAGATAATCACTGTGTGAATACTTGTTTGTATTTGGTAGCACAAAAATGTATTTGACTACTCTACATGTAATATTTTGGAATCTTAAGTCTGTGTTTCAGAAAATATATTGAAAGGAATTTACACCAAAAATGCTGGGCCTTTACAATATATGGCTAAGGAAGAACTAACACTAATCACTGCTGATATTGAGCCAATGTAGACTTTGCACCATCCAAAAGGGTTCATTGTGGGTCAGAGCTGGCCGAGTCAGGTACAGCTTAACCGGAAAGGGTCAATAACTGAGGCTTCCTCGTGACCTCATTAAAATTATGATCAGCTTGGGACAGCTAAAAATGTACCCCTCATTGTTTAATGGCAAATCCATAAAGTGAGGAGGTTTACTTGTGTGAAGACACAAAAGTGAGTAGTCTCGAAGAAGCATTTAAAAATGTTGACAAGAACTGAGAACAACAATAATAATAGATGCTAGACTTGTGCACGGCAAGCAAAATCTATTCAGACCATATTTTCGTTTTGTTTTGTTTGTATTTCTTTCGGACATCGAATTTCGTTCCCTGGCCAGTTGATCCGGAAGAAATTTGTGGGCACTTTTTCATTTGGAAAGGACATTTGAGGGGCGTTCCCAAAGGGGAAGGTCCCTGACACCTTCTGGACTCACCTTTCACCTTCAGCAGCACCATTACAAAGATAAGGAAGAGATCCACACTCGGTTTTGGACTACAGGACCACTTCCAGCAACCGCAGCACTGCAGCAATAGATACACACATCCAGCAGCATGCTACGTGATTAAATTTCTCCAAAAAAATGGACCATTTTAATTAATTGATCCCACAGAGTAAAAAAGGTTAAATGCCAAAAGCAGCAGTAGTAGCAGGGCACTGGGAGTATACTGACACAAACATGTATCCATCCCCACCGTAGATGACACTGAATTTCCACCAAAATTAGAAAAATATTTATCCCTCAGAGTAAGGAAGGAAATTGAGCTGCAGAGGCAGAACAGGGCATAGGGCAGGCACTGGCAGACAGACTGAACCACTATATGGACAAAAGTATTGGGACACACCTCTTAATTATTGAAATTGGGGTTTGGGCTAGGCATCTTACTTCCAGTGAAGGGAGTAAGACATTTTGGACAATGCTATGCTTCCAGCTTTGTGGAAACATATTGGAAAGGCCCTTTTCTAACCCAATTGAACACCTTTGGGATAAACTGGAACAGAGATTGCAAGCCAGGCCTTCTTGTCCAACATCATGACCTCACAAATGCTCTACTGGATGAATGGGCAAAGATTGCCACAGAAACACTCCAAAATCTTGTGGAAAGCCTTCACAAAAGAGTGGAAGGTGTTATATCTGCAAAGGAGGTGTCAGGGTCCTTACTCAGCCTGGACCATGACATAAGTATTCATGTTTTACATTCATCTGCAACCACTAGTGGCCACTCTTATCACTTTGGAGCACCCAGACCTAATTACAAGGAACAGCTGAACCTTGTTCCTGAGTTGAGCCTTGCCTTTATACACCTGCTCTGCTTCTCAGACAGGGCCTTTGTATTGCAGCGTGAGCAGCTTGTTGCTGTGGCTCTGCACGTGATCCTGGATTGTTCCTGGTATCCTGTTCCTGACCCAGCTAGATATATCGACCTCTCTTCTGCCTACCGTTACTGGCGTTTCTAACTTCAGCTACACAGAGCGGGCCCCCATCAGTTCAGCCCTGCCAGTGGTCTTTCTGCCGTCTGCCCTGCCATTGGGCGTCCTGCCGTCCGATCTGCTTGAGGACTTCCAAGCCGTGTGTCCTTGCTACAGCTCCCGTGTCCTCACTACAGCTCCTGTGTCCTCGCTACATCTCTCGTGTCCTCGCTACAGCTCCCTTATATTCTGTTCCCAGTCCTACTATTCCGTCTGTACCTACCTACCCATCAGAATGCATCAAGGGGTACAGACAGAACCCCTAGTATCCACTGCACCTGGGTTCCTACCTGACCTGCTTGCCCGGGTCCTGACAGGAGGGGACCAACTTCATATTAATGTCTATGTATTTAAAATGTGATGTCATAAAAATCACTGTGGGTGTAATGGTCAGTTTTCTCAATACTTTTGTTTGTATTTTGTTTTGTATTATAATGCCTGATTTGTCACCAATATTTATTTATCAATGAATAATATATGATAAGATAGAAAATAATTTAAAAAATTAACTTGTCCACAAATTAGAGGTTTGGCTTGCAGCATAAATGGGCAACTAAAACTACTTAGGGACAGGTTTTAAATAGTAAACAACTGAAAGACAGGCACTCTGTGTGCAAGCCCAGTGGAATGCCTAGTTGTTTCACCAATATTTATTAATGAAGAGGAAGAATAATAAAAGATAAGAAAATACCAAATATTTTGTGTTGTCCACAAAGTAGAGATTTGGCTAGTAGTGTAAATACACAACTGTCTTAATCAAATAAACTCTACTCAGGAACAGAACAGTATTTAGTAAACAACAAAAACACACTGTGTACATGCACAGTCAAATTCCTAATTTTGTCACAAATAATTTTTTTTGACCAAAAACTAGAGGACAGGGAACATGTTTTGTTGCCCAAAATCGAATGGGCCAACAATGAAGCGAAAATTTTTTGGCCCATTTGCACAACTCGTTCCTTCCAACTGTACCTTATCAAAGAGCACCAATACCACTTGTGATGGCGCCAAAATGGCGGCTGCACATGGCAACAAATGGACGAATCCTAATAAGATTTTGTCACTTTTGCAATTTGTTTTTGGCAGTTTCTTCTGTGATCGCCCTCATTTTCGGAGATTCGTACAAATGCACCAAACAGGCAACTTTCGTTAAAAAAACAAGTTTGTACGAATCCGAATGCACAAGTCTAATAGATGCATAGGGTCCCTCATTTTGATTGCAAAAACCACTCCACACAAAAGTATTTGTGACACTACACAATATACAAAGTTAATCATCCTACAAATTATGTTTGTCTGCAGTTTCTTTCAAAGGTACTTTAAATTCACAAGATCCAGAATACCAATTTGATTAATTGATTGTGTGGCCAGATGCCAAGGTTCTGTAAATCTTTACATTTAATAATTTCAAACCTATGAATGCCAGCATTGCTTTTAACATCATTGCCTACCTTAGGTGGAGTGAAATCATAAATATTTTATACTATTGCGCAAATAGCTTGATTTATTGGTAGTTCTAAAACATGATAGCCACACACATACAAATCAACGAAATGCAGAATATATAGCACTTTCATACTGCTGTTTGTTACTTTGTTTAAACATTCATTTTTGTGATAAACTGATAATGCTTTGAGTAGACAAAAAGAAAAAATGTACAGTATCTCACATTTTTGTAAATATTTTATTATATCTTTTCATGTGACAACACTGAAGAAATGACACTCTGCTACAATGTAAAGTAGTGAGTGTACAGCCTGTATAACAGTGTAAATTTGCTGTTCCCTTAAAAATAATTCAACACACAGCCATTAATCTCTAAACCTTGGCAACAAAAGTGAGTACACACCTAAGTGGAAATGTCCAAATTGGGCCCAATTTCCCTCCCCGGTGTCATGTGACTTGTTAGTGTTACAAGGTCTCAGCTGTGTTAAATTTGGTGTTATCGCTCTTACACTCTCTCATACTGGACACTGGAAGTTCAACATGGCACCTCATGGCAAAGAACTCTCTGAGGATCTGAAAAAAAGAATTGTTCCTCTACATAAAGGTGTATGTAGAGCAACAATTACGCCTCCGTCTTCCTGCTCTGCCGCTGCTTCCTGCTCTGCCGCTGCTTCACTGCTGAGCTCCGAAATAAGACGTCATATTTCGGCGCTCAGCATGACATGCTGGCACCGCGACGGAGTTAGAGGCCTCGCGAAGGAGACTGAGGGGCGCCGAGTGGTGGACCGCCCCCGGCCCCCGCTAGGTACGCTACTTGTATTCCAACATGATAACGACCCCAAATATACCTCCAAGACGACCACTGCCTTGCTAAAGAAGCGGAGGGTAAAGGTGATGGCCAAGCATGTCTCCAGACTTAAACCCTATTGAGCATCTGTGGGGCATCCTTAAACGGAGGGTGGTGGAGCGCAAGGTCTCTAACATCCACCAGCTCCGTGATTTCATCATGGAGGAGTGGAAGAAGACTCCAGTGGCAACCTGTGAAGCTCTGGTGAACTCCATGCCCAAGAAGGTTAAGGCAGTGCTGGAAAATAATGGTGGCCACACAAAATATTTTTGGCCCAATTTGGACATTTCCACGTAGGGGTGTACTCACTTTTGTTGCCATGGTTTAGTAATGGCTGTGTGTTATTTTTGAGGGAACAGCAAATTTACACTGTTATACAGGCGGTACACCCAGTCTTTCTTTTGTTGTGGGATTAAGACGACTAGGGAAAATGTTATCATCTTTCAATCCATCAATCTCTTTCACTACCAAGTTGAGAAACAGGTCAATATTGGAAAAAAAACTAAATCCTTGCTGTAAACGTGCTGCCTTCTTTAAGATGAACAAAGGCAGTAAATCAATAATTGACTGTTTAGGTACTCAAGTTCCTTTTCAGACTTATTTGTTCTCTTTTTCTTATGTCTGGAGTCATCAATTTTGTATTAATTAACTTAAGTAAAGGTTATGTTTTACTCAACTTTTTGTGTATTTTTATAACAGGTCACAAAATAAAAATAAAGAAGCGACATCTGTCGGGTAAAGAATACAATGATTGTAAATTAACTATTATGTTTTGTGCAAGAGACTGATAAATACTGGTAAAGCATGAATCGGGGGTAATTTAGGGTAGCAAACAGTGGCAGCTTTAGGTTTCTAGAAGTGAAAAGATTTACAGTATTATGGTGCCTATTTAAACATAAGCTAAAGAAAAAAAACTAATTATCACTAATGAAATAATACATAAGAGATACAACTGTAAAATCTGTGCTCATCATCTATAGGACTTCTTGGATCTCTATTATTATATGGATTATGATGGCGCTTTATGAAACAATAAATAATTATAAGTGTCAGGCCAAAATGTATATTAAATATAAAACTCCTTCACCAAATAAAAAGACTAAATACAAACATAAAGATAGTTTTAATGTTCTATTGCGTATCATAAAAATGTTTTGGATGAACTTAACTACTCATGTACAATATAGGGAAAAATATCTTCCAGGACAAATCATTGAATTTTACACAGAACTCAGATGTTCCCTAAGTGATTAACATAGTTTACATTTGTGCTAATGAATTACTAATTTCTTTTGTAAAAGCATTTTGTGGTTTGACACCTTTAACATATCCATCACTTTCATTGCAACAGTATACTTTAAGTAATGGTGTTACTATTATTTGTAAAATATTTTATGGTGAGGAAACGTCAGCATAACAATTGGAACTGGAAATGATATTCCCTCTGTATGTTTTCAAGACCTTAGAGGCCCATTCTTCAAGAAGTTACGTGACTCTACATTTGAATTAGTGAACGGTGGTCTAGTAAGATGCATCACAAAATTCTTAGGACTATGTTTTCTGGGACCAATATGGTAATATGCATTTTTGTGATACATCTACCATAAACAATTAAGTCATTTTGGTAAACAAGGAGGTTTGTCCAGTTTATTTACCCCCTCCATTTCTCAACCTCACTGATGAAGTTGTAGTTTTTGAAATGCCCCATTTAGACGAATGATGGACCTAACACTAGATGAAAATCTACAAGGTTTATTGGGCTGTTGGCTAGCTGTTTTTTTTGTCCCTTTGCTCTCTGTATCGCCTACATTATTCTTGTCTCCTGAAGCACTTCCGCATTAGAGTGGTGCCTCTGCAGGCACCACAGAGACAATCTCCAATCTGGGGAAAGGTTGTCCATGTAAGGTCCACCGAGGCTCCGCCCTGATGCAGAAGTGTTCCAGGAGGCCAGATTAACACAGCAGATCACCAGAGAAGAATGAAGAGGTGGAAACCAAGAAGAAAAAGAAGAAACAGAGCTGTGGAGACATAGAGAAGAGGAGAAAGGGAGAGAGAGTGTGAGACAAAAAAATATTGTTTCCGAATTTAAAGAAAAGTCCTCCAACTCTCATCCCAACCCGAAAAAGCAGGAAAAGAAATTCATCTGAAAACCACAAATGCAACAAATCATTTGTCTCAATAGACAAGAGAGCTAAAGAAAAAATTAAGATATGAGCTATAGAAAAAGGAGACCTAATGTGAAAGAGGAGAGGAGATAAAGAGAAATGGGGAGACTGAAAGAGGAGGAGAGATAAAGAAAAAGGATAAAGTGAAAAAAAAGAGATATAAAGAAAGGGGAGCAATGAAGAGAAAGGGGAGAGATAGAAGAAATAAGAGGAAAGAGAAGGAGGGATTATGAGAAGGGGATCAAAGAGAAAGGGGAGAGATAACAAGAAATGGAAGTGATAAAGAGAAATGCAAGAGATAGTGAGAAAAGAAAGATATGAGATAAAGAGAAATGGAAGGGATTATGAGAAAGGGGAGAGGTAAGGAAAAAGAGAGAGATAAAGAGAAAAGGAATATATAGAGAAAAAGGTTGAGGGAAAGAGAGAGAAGAGGGGAGATAGAAAGGGGAGAAAGAGAGCTAAAGAGAAAGGTGACAGAGAAAAGGAGATAAACAGAACAAAGAGAGATAAAAAGAAAGGGGACATATAAAGAAAAAAGGGAGGATCAAAGAGAATGGGACAGATAAATAGAAAGGAGAGAGCTAAAGGGGGTTAACGAGAAAGGAGAGAGATGTTCAGAAAGGGAAGAGATAATGAGAAGACGAGAGATAATGGGATGCAGAAGAAATTATGAGAAAGTGTATGGGCAGGCATTTGTAAAGGTAGAGTATATATATGTTTATTTTGATACTGTTACTGTTTTGGGTCTAAAGAGTATATAATGAATAAAGGGTGTGCGTAAACCAGACTGATAGGAGACCTGAGACTCCAAGAAGGGTCCACTGTTGGTACAATCTGGGTGCTGGGTAAATCATGTGTCTGTGTGTAATCTGGCTGCTGGGGCAAATCCTGTGGGTGCAGACTGAGTGCTGGGGCAAGTTCTATGTACATATTATATAGTTAAAACTAAAGATTGGATATCCAAGGTAAATAGACTTGCTTGAATAAACCACAGAGGTTGTTAATTTATACATGTTTTGGAAATATTTATGTGTGTTTATATACGTATCTATGTACGTATGCGTATATTATATACCTATGGCGTTTTATAATTGCCCCCTACATTTGTCCCTATCCCATCAGTACGCCTGTGCCTCCTCTTTGTCACTGATTAAGGCATCCAGTCAGCGGCAGGAAAACGCTCCCATGGAAATCAACGGTAGCACTTTCCGCAAAAGCACACGTAGGTGGTAACAGAACCCGCCTGCAGCGTTTACATAACCAGTGCTGAGGCTGCCTGCAAGCAGGTATGTTCCCCACATGCAGTTGGAAATGTAAAGGGACCATGTAGTTATTATATGCATTAAAGTGCACATGAAGGCTGGAATATCCCTTTAAGTAAAGATCAAAGCCCCCCATTATCATTTATTTCACCATCAACTGTGCTTCTCCTGTTTTACTATCATTTTATACCACCGTTTTATTCGTGTTATGGTTGACAGCCCAGTGACAGCCCAGGGTGAGGTGATCCAGTGTGTACGGATGTTGAGTTTGGCAGCGTAAGAGAGGACAAAGGGGAGGGATAGCAGGACGACGCTCCGATCCAGGGGCGGAGAGGAAGAAAAAAAGAAGAGGAGGAGAAAAGAAAGGAGGAAAAAAGGGAGGAGGGAGAAATAAAGATTCACTGTCGGAGGAAAAAAAATGTGTGAGTGTTTTATCTAGTGCGCGGCCAGAGGAGGACATCTAACAAGGCGGCTCCATTCTCCAGAGAAATAGCACGATCCGTACCGACTGGGACCGGGGCTGGATGTGACTGGAGCACGAAGGCGCCTCCGTCTTTTTTTCCCTGTCTGAGGAAGAGAGGAAAGAAAAAGTAACTTGTGGCCGGAGGAAAAAAAAATACGAAGCGGAAGAGATCAGGCGAAAAAACCCGTCGAGCGACTTCTGCTGTGGAAAGGGGCGAAGGGGGTTAGAGTTCCCGGCGGAGGGTGGGGAGCTGCTGGGAGTTCACTCCCGTAATCCCTGACGTTCTATCGCGTCTTCCTAGAACCCGATCCGAAAGTTTGCTGTAAACGGATACAAGCAAAGTTCTTCATTCGATTCCTGCTGGCCCCACACCGGGAGTGATCAACGATCGTTGTGGGGAGGGGGGGAGTGATCCTCCTGGAACCCGGGAGATCAGGAGGGGCGCACCGCTCCGGGCTGAGCCGGAGAAGCATGATGAGCTCTGGTGGCGGTGGAGTGGGTGCTGGAAGCGGCGGCGAGGTGGTCTGCTCCGGATGGCTCCGTAAATCACCGCCGGAGAAGAAGTTGAAACGTTTTGTAAGTATCAACGCGCGTTGTGCAAGTCTGGTTGAAGTTTGGACAGGAACGCAGAGGGCCACGGCATGCCTGCGATTACTGGCGCTCATCATGCACTGTGTTTGGTAACCCAACCCCACAAGTGTCCTGCTTTATTTATTTTCTTCTTCTATCTGTTTTCTGGGACGTAAATGTACTTCATCCTGATCCCTATCAGCCATTCTCACATTGTTTACTGGTATTATGAGGAAGATCGCCCAAGTGTTCTTACGACTTAAAGAAGTGGAAGCTATTTCATTATCAATGCAGTAATGTATTGTATTTATTAGTTTAATGATGACTGTTACAGTAGAAACATGTATGATGACAGGTAGAATGAACATTTTAACCCTTTCCACCCAGTATAGTTGGGGGTTGTGCATACCTTCTGCTGTTTGTTTACCTGTGTATTGTATGCTGAAGTTGGTGCCCCCTTTATTATTCTAGTGAGGGGGTAGGGTGGAATATTTGTGGCAGTTGTTGCTGGAATGAGGGAGGGGACACGGCAGTGTGTTTGTAGCTTGAGGAGGGGGGTAGTTGCTGTTCAGTGCTCCTATTTCTGTATCCAAACAATCTGCCCCTGTGAGTAGTAGGTAGGCTGTGTGGGAACTTGGCTGGCACTGTGACTGTTTGCTGAGAGGGCAGATTTCTGCGTACAGGGTGAAGGCTGAAAGTTGAGACCTGGCAGCCAGTCACGTGATCACATTTTAGAATGTCTCACTGAAGTTCAGAAGGAATCTCATTTTCTTATTTAACTGTTAATACTGCTTTTTCACATTCAGATCTTATGGTTTATGTTTATATATATATATATATGTATATATATATTTTAAATGAGCTAACATTTAGTGTTTGGGACAAGCTTTCTATCAAACGTACCTTTTATCAAGTCTGAAACAATCAATATTTTGATGTTTGCTCTTTTGCATCACAACAAAAAGTTATGACTACAACAGTTTACATGGACACATTTAGCAAACTTTTTTTAAAAAAAAGCTACTTCTAGCTCAACCTATGAAAAAAAGCACAATGTAGCTATTGTAAGCTTGTTTCTTTTGTATTAAATACAAACTCAGCACTGCTTCGCTCACTTGTTTTGAAGCAGCTGTTATACTGATACAGTTTCTTGTGGTAATCGTATTTTAACAATTTCGCAATTATTGTTTTTCCATGGAAGTGTGACAACACATCCTTAAAGCACTTCTATTCATATTGCATTGGTGGGAGAGTTTCAGCTCGCTCACTTTCTAATTCAACACTGGCAGGTTTCTCCAGCCTGAAGGGTTAAACTGAACCTGTTTGATACATAATTCAATAATATATAATAATCCAAGCCTTTGAAGAAATATCAGTAACTATACGTCATACAGGGCCAGTCAAGCTATTCCTGCAGTGGAAGCTTATTGGGGTTGGCCATTCTTAATGAATAGATGCCAACATGTTTAAAATACCAGTACCAAAAGTACAGCTAGTCCAGTATTCCAGGGAAAAATACCTTCTCCAATGTTTTAAATGCAATGGTACATGTAGCATAGTAATTTAGGTTGAACAAAGACACAAGTCCAGCAAGTTTAAACTTGCTGTTGGTCCAGAAGAAGGCAAATGGGTTTGTTGCAAAAAGTTTTATTTATTATCATTTATTGTTTTATATAGCGCCATCAAATTCCATAGCGCTGTGAAATGGGTGGACAGGACATAACGAGTAGTATGTAACATAACAATTTGACTTACAGAGACAACAGGTGAGGAGGGCCCTGCTCAGATGAGCTTATTTGTATTGTTCATTTCTACTGGTTTGATAAAATATGGGTGGTATTTTTCTGCTTCCTCTCTCCCAAAAACTAGAGCATCAGAGTTTATATATATATATATATATATATATATATATATATATATATATATATATATAATATGTATATATATATATGTATATGTTGTGTGTGTGTGTGTGTGTGTGTGTGTGTAATTTCTGTATAGCTTTATGCTGAAATTAATGGGCTTAGTTTAGAGGGAGCTCAAGACACATTGGGGGGCTATCTATAAAAAGTGATTCATCTGCAAGGTTTGTAAAGCTGTATTACCACCATAACTAATAATGTTATGTTCCTGATCATTCTTTATCTGCTGCGAAATTACAGGTTTTTGTTTTTAAATATATATTCTATTAATACTAGAAGTACAATATTAGGTGAAAGACAATTTCAACCAGGACATAATAGCTGCATGATTACTGTGATACAGCTTAGGGCAATTAGCATACAGTAAAACTCCAGTTTCACATTAGTCAGAATCTCAGTAATGGCATAGTGCTCCAGAGTCTGTTTTCACACATAATCCCCACTGTATGGCTACAGAAAGATTCCTGATTAGACACAGACTCGGTAGGTGCAGTTTGATGACGTCGCAACAGCTGCTGGAAACTGCTGTCTTGGATTTTTTTTTTTACACTGAGCGTTAGAAATTGACTGGAAACAGTGAACTGTCCTTTTTTTTTTTTTTTTTTTTCAATATGAGCCGTGAGAAGCTGTCTGTGTAACGAGAGACACAAACATTGTGCTATAAACCAATATGAAAGTGGTGGAGACTGCCATGACTAAGGTTATTCCTAGGTTGTGATGTGAGATACAGAAACGTACACTGAAAGGCCAAGCATGTGCCTTACACGGAAAGACCAGAGAGAGAGAAGCACATAGGCAAATACAAATACACATTACTTTCAAATCACTGCAGTCACTGACACTGTTAGCCGAGAAACATTAATATATCAAAAAGTTTAATTTATTCACCTTAAATTTATTCAGTCAAATCCACGCAGACCAACTCATTCTGCAATGTTATATACCAACCCAGTATATTTTATTTTACTAAAAAAAGTAAAATCTGTTCTGATGACGGTATATATTTCATTTTATTTTGCTGAATATTTCTCCCCAAAATTGCTTTTTTACTTCAGGACATTGTAAAAGATGCAAGTCCATCAAGTTCAACCTTGTTGTTGATCCAGAGAAGATCATTCCAAATTGTGCCTCAGAAGAGGGAAAGATTCCTTCTTGACTTTAAAATGGCAATCTGATTTCTCATTATTTACTATATTTTTCCCCAAAAAAATCATGGGTTTACTATATAAATATATCTGCTAAAAGCGTTTTGCTAAAAATACAGTATAGAATTCTCATGGGTGCATTAAATAACAACTGGGATTCGTTGTAGAACAAACACATGCCAAGATGCTCAGATATTATTTATTTATAGAATGTGTCCAAAAGCCATTAGAATGGGCCAATCGAAGGATTAGTTTTGCGGTAGCGATCTAAGCAAGGCCTCGTTATGTCATGCTCAAGACCAGCTTCTTCACATACCATTTCTTATTAATGTTACTGACAAGCTGCAGCGAGAGGCACCTTACATACTACATTCATGACTATTTCAGATACTGGCTTCAAGTGGTAGCCCATCCACTTGTGCAGCGATAAGAAGCATAGGACAAAATAGTAAACCGTGTGTCTAGTACGGTTTCCATTTAGAAATGTAGAGATAGAAAGGTTTAGGGGCCATCTTGACTTTATTCAGTTGAGTTAAGTAAAAGATTTTGTGCCAGCAGTAAAATATCCAGTGGTTTCCCAAAACTATATGTAGGCTGTGGTTTGTTTCTAACAGTATTTTGCTATTCATGTACTCTGTGAGACACTGCAGCCATCATGTGCACTTTAATGCATGTGCTAGTAGTCCCTTTAAATTTTCTTGATGTCCTCTTTACAAATGTATTCTGCAGAATCCCCCCCCCCCCACACCCAGTTATTTGCAGTATACGACATACGACACAAGATATATGTACCACCACTCAGCTCCAGCACTGGACATTACACGGGGTCTAACAAGCGCTTGCATTGAATTTAGTATCATTGGACTATGGAAGAGGCGTTTTGCTGCAGCTTCCGTCTATGCGAAGGTTTATATTTATTGTTCAGGGGTCTGTCTGGGATACTGGAGTGTTATATATATATATATATATATATATATATATATATATATATATATATATATATATATATATATATATATATATATATATATATATATATATATATATGATACCTGTTTAGCATTTTGTAAGCATTATTTTTCTGGCCAATACTGATCTATATTTCTGCACCCCTTCCAGATTTTAATCAACCATCTGCTTTTCTGACAAATATAAAGAGTGAACAGATACTTTGTAATCTTACCAGATTTGCCCCAGGATATTTCCATAATGTTAGCCATGATTACTTCCACATAAAATAAATACAACATCTTTAATTTCTATCCCAGCAGCATCAACAATTTGCTTGTAAGTAGCTTGTTATTTCATAGCGTTGTTATAATACATCCTGCTGTAGTTGAGATATAACAAACACATTTTTGCTTCAAAATCAATAGCCAGATTGGGAGTTCTGAAAGGCTTTCCGAAGCTTGCGAGAAGGGTACGATGTACCTAATCTATCCGTTTGTCTAAGTCTGCCAGTTCTAGTCTTGTCACATCCCTCAAATATATATGTATTGTAAGAAGCGCTGTTTAAATGGTTGCCGCTATATAAGTAAAAGGTAATAAAAAATAGGGTGAAAATACATTTTCTTTCCTTCAAGCATATCCCACAATCCTTGTCTTTAAGTATGATGTAAATGCCCGCTCTGGTTTATAGCTAAAATGGCTCGAAGAGTAGGCCGTAATATGAAGCCTACCATCCTATCTAATGAGCTTTCAGTGACAACCAAAAAGGACAGAAGTAGATTTTTTTCCTTTTAAAAATACATCTAAATATTAAGTCTAATGAAACAAGAACATACAAAAGTAAAACCTTCTCAGCGTCGTCTTGTCAGGGGTCCAGCAGTTGTGTTCCTTCAACCATTCTTCAAGTCACCCAACTCACTGGAAACTTCAACAAGCTGTTACAGCCCAAGTGTGACTTTAACTTGAAACCAGAAAGGAGACCCCTTATCTTCTACTCAGATGATGATCAATGTCCCAGGGCACTGGGAACCTGTAGCACATGATCTTTTTTCCTCCATAATGAAAACGTCCTGGTTACACATATAAGGGTGTTTCTGCCAGTATCAGAGTTCCTGCAGGCTCATGTGTACCTAATATTTATTTAGTAATGTTCTTTTAAGTAGAGAAAATGTGGTACTAATCTGACAAATGTCTCAACTTGCCTTCGCTCCGCTCTAAGACCTGTTTACATACCTCGTGATCGAAACTCGGTTTTCTGGTTTGTTGAGTCTTTTTTTAAAAAAGCGGATTTATGTAGGTTACTGCTGTAATGATTTATTTTTTTTTCATTTAAAGATCTTCAAAGTGCTCACTTACTAGTACTTGTGGGGTATAACATATCCAGGACTCCAGTATTGCCTACAAGATACAAGTGTTCACCTTGTAAGCACAGAAGTATGCCTTGAAAAAACCTTCCTGATATATTTATGGGTTGAAAGGGTTCATTTGGATGGCCCAATAGTAGCTGTTTACGTGTTGCAAGTACATGTTTAGAGACATTCTCCCTCACCCAATTTACATGACCAAACTATGCCAGTGGAATGGGTATATTATTTAACTCTTAAAGAGCTTAGACTATATACCTGCTGGTTCTAAATTAGAATAATATTCAACCAATCTCCGCAAACCAGTCTGATCTAAACTGACATACAAACTCACTAGTTTGAAGACTAAAAACCTGTGCATTTCTCTCTTCTTTTACATCTTTAATTTGAACAGCAGCTGGAAGGGATGCCCAATATGTATTTTTCATGTTCTTGGAAACACATCTTTGTTGCTCTATTGATAACTTCATATATAGCTCAAAATTAGAGCTATGAAGGTATCATGTTAATTCCAAAGGGCAAATGTGATGGGTATCTACAGTTATTCACTTACTAAAGATAAAGGCAGTGGGGAAATGGCGTCATGGAGTATTTGTGCATGTTTTTTTTTTATTAGTATTTACCTAACATAGAACTTTATTAGTGATGAGACTGCATAACTATTTGCCTAATAGTACTAATATGGATTCAATAGCTATATATATCTTAGTATAATGCAACATTTATTCCAAATATACTTTTATATGAAAAGTATGAAGAATGTTTGTAATATATATATTTTTCATCGTTCAAGGGCATATTGTTTTAATAGGAAATGTCTGGTCCTAAAAATGTAAACTTTGGTTTAAGAAATTTGATTTCAACCGCCTTTTTTGACGCATTTAGTTTATCAGTAAATCAGAAATAGTTTTAGATTATTGGAAGACAAATATGATATTTTCAGAAAAGAGTTCCTGTTCTGAGATACTACTTCTCTACAGAGCAGAATTTAAAGGACAATTATCCCCTCTTTTTTCTCAATCTATCTGCCGCATCTGTCATCTGTGGTTTGGCTTACTCATGGTTTCTACTTAAATATCCCAACAACGTGTGTTGTAGGCTAACAAATCATCAACTGCATTTCCCATTTCAGTAGGAGTACACCAGGGCTCTGTTCTGGGTTCCCTCTTCTTTCTGCACATTTTTACCATGGGGCAGTTTAGATAATCAGTTTATCTACAACAATCTACAAGTATCTTCCCACGCAATTCAACAGAAGTTTCCAGCTTTCTATTCCTATATGCATCATCTGTGATTGAAATTTACATAAGTATAACACCTTAATCTAGGTTTGGATGGCTCTTCTATTTAATTTGTGGCAGCCTCCCATTGCAAGATTATATTAATCTGGTGAGGTGTGATGTAGTATGTCCAACTGTTGAGAAATGTTGGCCAGCCATGGTTTGATATTGGTTGGATATAGGGTGGCAGGAGTTGATGGTTTTGCCAGTGTATTTGGATTTGGAGCATTTCTTGCATTGTATGAAAGCTGTCATATTGTTAGATTTGCAAATAAAAGATCCATAAATTAACAGTTCTGTGGAGAGTGGTTTGCATAGAGTTGTGCTGTCGGGTTGCACATCTATTGCTGTTGCAGGGTGAGGTGCCTTCAGAGATGGTTCAGAAGACGCAAGTCCGTTCCTGACCATGGAGATTGGCTGGTGGGTGACATGCGCTTCAAAAAATTGTCTGGTTCTTAGAGTCTGGAAAGGTGTTTTACAGACACAATTTGCATGCTCACAGGAAAAACATTTAATTCTCTTCACGTTTAAATACTAAAGAGTTTTGTAAACTTTGGAACGCTTCCATGAAGTAACATATCTTCTGTGTTTTAGCTGCCTGTGTCTAAAAATAAATAAATAAAATTAAAACTTTCAGGGGCATTTTCCGTTCAGTGAATCTAGCACAGGCATTACAGCCACTTGCAGACCTTCTAGTAGGCCTGATAAATGCAGGGCTGGCTCTAAAGCCTGCATTCAGGGGCACTCGCGTTGTAGTTATAATAAACCAAAGAATGTGACGGTAGATAAGAACCATTCAACCTATCTAGTCTTCCCATTTTCTCCGGGAAAGACCTTGATCTTGTCTTCAGGATTCAGGACAGCTTTATGCCTATCCCATACGTGTTTTTAAATTCCCTCACTGTATTATCCTCCATGACTTCTGCTGGGTGGCGGTTCTGTTTATCTAGCATCCTCTCGGTAAAGTAAAATTTATGTTACATCGAAACCTCTTACAAAAAGGGGTCACAGTCTAAAACTAGTAACACTCCTTTTAATATGGTGTCTTTTTCCATAAATTTTAATATACTGTTATATGGCACTATAAAAAAAAAAAAAAAAAAAAAAAAAAACTTAACTACAATGCTATCTTATTACATGTTTTTTTTTATTAGTGTTGGATCAGGTGTCGCCATGTCTTGTTTTTCCAAGAAAGAATGCAATGAAAAATCATTACTGTAATTAGATATGCCTGTAAGATTAACGTTAAACACACCCTTTGCAATCCAGGTTTTTCTTTCTTAAGGAATTGTACACATTTATGTTCACCCAAGCGGTACACAAATGCTGTATTGTTTACCGTGAGGGAGAATTAACTGGTTAGGTGCTTACTAGGAAAATGCTTAAATTGTTAAAAACTGCACATTTAACACGTGAAGTACAAATGCAGTAAATGTGCAGTAATACTGCAGTAAAAGTGCAGTATTGCAGTTTTTTCATGTCCAAAAAACTGCAGTAATTTTTCGTAAGGGTATATAAAACAATAAATAATAATAATAGGGTTGCCGTTAGCTAGAGTCTGCAAAAATGGCCCTGGCCTCCTGGGCGGAAAAATGTGTCCAAACCCCTGCAACTTAGAATGTATGTAATGTCTCCATCTTTTCCTAAAGTTTTATTAAGATCATGACAAAAAAAGCTATAAGCACAAATTGTTTGATTTAATGGTAATTTTTTTATGTACAGAGTTGAGTTATTTTATGGACCATAATGTAAAGTGTTTTTTTGTTTTTTTTTCTCCATCCTGTGTTTTTTGTTTTTTTTAAATGGAACATTCAGTCTGAAATAGATATTTATACCATTCAGTAATTCCCATAGGGAGCTGTGTCCTCGTAAAGGGGGGGAAAAGCCAGAGGAAAACATGGGCAGGCAATGTCTTGTGACTGAAATTGGCTGCTATTGTCCCCGTTCCAGCTTTGTCCGACCCAGGAAACTCCCCTATGAGCCCATCACCAGTGTGAACTAAATCTTGTGTTTTTACGTGATGTCGTTTCTTTGCTGTATTGTATTATGTGCAAACTTGCACAAGGGAAGTACTGTGTGTATCGCTGCATGCTTGCATTAGCTCAGCTGTAGGATTTGAAGCTGTACATGAGCCTGGATTCAATCAGCTAATGAGATGAGGTAATCACTGTTTGGTTGCATAGTGCTTTCTTGATGGCAGGCCATTACTTTAATCCCTTGACATCCTAAAGTAGCCATGCCATCCGCTAATCTGTTTACTCCGCTACGCAGCACAGAACAAAGTAAGGCAATATGAACAAAGTGATTGCGTTTCATTTCTAAAATAGGCATAGAAAATCACGTATTGTTTTGTAGTGCAACATATTTTTAAGGCTAATCATACAATGGCTTCACCTATGTGCTAAATACCCTAAGGATTCCTGGAGGTAATCAAACCCTATTAGCAAAACTTCAAAGTAGAACTATAGGAATCCTACGTATAGAGCATGACTTTTATTTGTATACCCTAAGATTAAATGAAAATAGGAGGGATATATAGATATTAATTGTCTAATTGAGGTGTAAACGGAAGGATACGTATAAATCCCTAGTCCCATTCCCTATACTTCAATACCCAGCTATTACATAGAATGAGCCCCAACTCAGTACCTTGATATCCTCAGAGAGTGAGAAGGACCTATTTCTAGTTCTTGTAAGAGAATCCCCTAACAATACTGTAGGTGGGATTATGTAGAAACGAGTGTCGGGCATATTTCTTTCTTATTTAGATGATTGAGGCCCATGGTCAATGATAGCAGGCTAGACGGGAATAGGTCCTTCTCACCCTTTGCAGTTGCTAATCGTTGTACCGATTTAGGATTTGTCCTATTTAATAGCTATTGGAACATAATTTTTTTTTGTGGTGTTCATGGAAATAGCACCTGTAACCTTACTGCTGTTGAAAGCTGTGTGTTTTTAGCTTACAGTCAAAATGCAACACATACATAGAATACTTAATCCTAATTACCCTTGTTCCAGATCCATTGACAAAGCAATCTGGCAGGCCACAATAAAATTAAAAAAATATGCCATATATTAAAAGGCAGGGTTAAAGTATAGTTGTTTCCTACGCCAAACATGGATCTCTGTGTTAATGAGCATTTTTTCATTTTTTCCCACACTGGGAATATATATATATATATATATATATATATATATATATATATATATATATATATATATATATATATATATATATACAATGGACTATTAAAAACGATTATATATTCACTTAAGGGTTATGGAAAATATAGCTACGTTGGTGAGAAATGCTATAGCTTTTGAAGACTACAGAGCTCAAATATATAAATAACTCAACAAAATATATATAAATGTCAACATAATAAAGCGAAGAACTGTTTTCCCTATTTTTAGGAACACGAGTACAAAATTCGTATATTAGCCCCCGCTTGGGCACTATTGCTTTAAATGGGAGCTGTTGCTATTGCTTTTAGCATAACTGAATTATTTAAGCTAATTTTTTTTGTTTGGCGGCCGATCATTTCATCTTAGAGATGTTTAGCTTACAAATAGTGAAAGTTGAGATCAGTGATTCTGAGCGTTAGAAACAGTATATTATCTAATAAATGCCCTGTCTTGAAATTCTTTCCCTCCTTATCCTCATACCTTTACACAGTCGGCTTTAACCAATCAACAAAAATAACAACTTAATAGGGCAGAGATAAGTTAAGAAATGAATAACCCTGCGGATTCTGATAAAAGAAAGCTAGGAAACTTTTCACCATGGTTAATAAATATTAGGTGTCTTTTTAAGATAGATACATTCTTTAGTATATAAACACTATCATATTGGAATTTTCGATGTATACAATTTCTGCTGTAAATTCACAGGCATGCAAAATGTTCCTTTCTGGTCTTTGCCGTTGCTAGTGTTTATAACATAGAAACATAGAATTTGATGGCAGGTAGAAAATAAAAATTAATTATTTTTTCTGATGTAAAGACTGAGTCAGTCCTTGGTCTCCTCAAGATGGCTTTATGCCTATCCCATGCATGTTTAAATTCCCACTCTGTATTAACATCTATCACTTATGCTGGAAGGCTGTATAATCTAGTAATGGTTCTGGATCCCAGACCAGATCGCTCTTCCACGGTTCTCTTCCTGGTCTGGTTCTGATTGTACAATAGACATCGTGATATGGTCACGCGTTGGGCAGAGAGCAAGCGAGTATCTGTTTTTATTATACAGAAAGACCAAATAATAAAAATCAACTGTATCACCCTGGGAAAATGTAATTATTTCAGATCACTAAAAACCAATAAAATGTTTTTATTTTATAAAATGTATTTCAAAGTGGCTTTGTTACAGCCACATATAATGCTTCTGTGTTGGAGATCTGGCGTACAGTAAGCCTCTCTCATGCCGTTGCATAGCTAGAAGATTGAGGCTGACTTTCTGTTAAAAGCCCCCAAGCTGCAAAGATGGATAAGCCACCCCCTCCCATACATTAAATCATGCTGGGTGATCGCAGCCACTGTTATTTCCAGTCCCATTGTGTCTGCTTCCTGTTGGTCAAAGGTTATTAGGATGGGGTACTGCATGGAGGTGGAAAGCTGAATACAAATATAATATATATCTGGGCTGCGTTTCCAAACCTGCTCCACTTGCTGACCGGGCGAGTCGTCATTTCGATTGTGCATACAAAAAAGGTAAAACTACTATTCTTTCTCTACTGAGATTTTTTTTTTCAGTTTTATTTTGATAAACAATTGTATGTATCGGATAAGGATGGCTTTGGCTGAATTCTGCGCTCTTTTTAAGATCTGTTTTTTTGTTGTTGTTGAAAGCAGTGATTGTCACAGACTGAAATGCAGTATTTTTGTTGCATGAATAAGAATTTGTCTTTAAATGTCTATGACACAGAACCACTGGACTGAATCCTCTGATTTTTGAACCAGTGCGAACCCGACAACCGATGATAATGAAATCTGTTTCCAAATGTGTTTTTTTTTTTTTTTTTTTTTTCTTCAATGAAACACAGAGCAGTTCAATGGTCTCCACCCTTGCATTGTATCCCGGTCTTGGCTGTTCAGCTGTGCACACAACTATGCAAGATGTTTTTTCCCCCTTTATTAATGATACTGTGTCTGTGTCTCGCAGATAATAATTAAAACTAGTTCATGCCATTTCTGCGCGTTCTCAAAGTGTGTTCAATGACTCATGATATCGTTTGGAAGCTATCGTTCTTTGGAAAGCTGTTTCCATCTAGTTGCGGTTTCGGTTGTGTTGTAATTTTCCTTTACATGCAGTTAGCACATAGCGCTGTCTGCGTGTATTTTGCTTGCCGAGTCAGATACTTATGAAAGCTGGATCAGCCAAGGGACATTGTAGGGTGTTTGCACAAGAATATGTTAAAGATGAAATCCTACATCAGTACAAGTTAGCTATTGTGTGCTGACTCGAAAGGGTGACAGATTGTGTTTTTCTATTTGATTGTTGAATTGCTACCAGTTCCTAAGACTTAACGTACTTCTAGTTTTCACAAATTTTTTTCTAATACATGTAAGTATAATAATAATTGTAATTTTTACCCGAGTTGACAAAAATATGCAAAATTAAAGAGCCAGAAAGAGCTGCTATTATTTTTATTATCTTTTATTTATATATAGCGCCATCAATTTATATGTCCATTTGAGATCTATATACATACGGTAAAACGAGCCAACACAAGATCCATGATTGTTTTTGTAATCACATTTAAGCAAATATTGTGTGTATGTATAGGACCTAGAATATGGTTTCCATGTTGGAAGAGATGGCATGCAAAATATTTTGTGCAGGTTCACCTAAAGTTTTTGGGGTTTTTTTTTTATTTTTTTTTTTTTGGTAAAAACTGGAAGGCACCCTGATGCCTTTTTGTTGCCCATTTAGGTGGATGCATGGCCGTGTTGATGAAAGCGACAGATCTATAATCTAAAACTCATGTTAAATGTGACGTGTACCAAAAGCCAGCATTCTTTTTCAGGCAAACAGGTTTAGGGCTTTTAAGGTAACACTTTAGTCTTGCATATACAAGCCTATATAATGTGTGTTTTTGATGATGATACTTAAATGTTCAGCTTAACCTTTAGTTAACTGCTAAAACTGCCTGTAACTTGTACTTGTACTTCTTGTTTTTCAGTTGTTGTAATTGTGTTTTGTTTTTTTTTTTTTTGTTTTTTTTTTTACATTGGGTGAGTTGAGATTAGTTTTCTGTGCTGTAGATTTCTACATTCACTTTACCCTAACTGTGAAAAGCAATGATTTTCTACCAAAGGGGAGCAGTATAATAAGAATATAATTACATAATAGGGAAAAGGTGAATGAAAATATGAAATGGCTACTTCTATATTCTGCATAAGGTGAGTTTTTGATATGTAAAACGTAGTGTTTGGGGAACTGACAAATCGGCTTCATACTTTCCTTTATAAGCCTTTGACATTTGGATCTTATTCTTTTCATTCTCAGCTGTATTGCATCAAAACAAAAACACAAAAGAGCAACTTTCGGTGTCTTATTTAATTGCAAATTCATTGAGCAATAGCAAGTATAAAGGCATATGGAATAGTTTATGCCAATGATTATAGCCTTTGGTAACTATTAATATGCTTGGATAAGGTCAAAACATTTGATAAACAAATGTAATAATTTTCCAGGAGGTAAAGTGATAAAGCGACAAAATACATAGACATTTGTTTTTTCTGATTTACCTGTTAGGACCTGTACTACGTGTTCATGTGTTCCCAATGCGTTCTTCACAACAGGCTGGGTTCATGGATGAGTCCAGTTGCAACTCATCCATGCCATTGCAAGCCTAGCATAGACAATGATAGAAAAGGGGAGAACTAAGTAGCTACACAGAGTGCTCCACATAGAAATGGGCTTTAGCTTTTATGGAAAAAGAACAGACATTTCAATTGCATTAGATTTTCTTCAGCCTGTTCCACCTACTTTGTTGAATGTAACAGTTTATTTCTAGCAATGTTGGAGGCCCAATGTTTTGTCATAGACAATGATGTAATAGATTAATAAATACATTTGTCTTGTTTGAAACCTCCTGGGCGATTGCCTAATAGTCACGTGACACAAATCTATACACTGATTGTTGCATAGACATTGGTTGTTGCCATAGACATTGAGGAGCCTTAAATATTTGTGTTCTTTTTGTGTGTAAGGAGAAAAACAAATTACATATGTTCTAAGGTTTTAATGCTAGAGAGCAACACCTTAAACAAGAATGTGTAAAATGAGATTAATGTGTTATGCGTCATTAATGACCCTTTACTTTTTTCACTATGCTGTATACTACAGTGGGATTGCTGATCATTTGATTGACCTGTTAAAGGAGAATCTCATGGAAAAAGTTTTTTCCCTTGCCATTCCAGGTGGCACATGAGAAGAAGGCTCCGCCTACCAGGTAGGGCAGGAAACACTACAAAAAAAGGAGACCTCCCCCTTCCTCCCCAGTGTTGTTTCCTGCCCTACTCAGGTAGCGGTTAGGTTTTAGCTTACCTTCCCTCTTCTTTTTTGTTTTCTTGGAGCCCCGGGGGGGCGTCCTTCTCTCCGATCCCCGATAGTGATCCCGGTGGATCCAGGGTGATGCGGCAGCCTCGGAGGCTGTAACTCCGCGGTCCTCGCGGTTACTCGAGGCTCAGTCCTC
Organism: Spea bombifrons; assembly: GCF_027358695.1. NCBI lineage: Eukaryota > Metazoa > Chordata > Amphibia > Anura > Pelobatidae > Spea > Spea bombifrons. The sequence goes on along the minus strand of NC_071087.1, from coordinate 37,482,735 downwards.
GGTATATGCTGCCCACAGCCCAGGGGGCTCACTGGGAGGTGCATCCCCGGGCTCCGGTTCCCTCCGTCCCGGGGAGGAGGAGGAGGAATCCTCAGCGTGAGGCACGGCAGGAGAGCGCTCCGGAGGCGCTGCGAGCGGGACTTTATAGCCGGCTGTGCCGGTTTCACGGCACCCGTTGTTCATTATTTTCCTCTCTGCATTACCCCCGGCTGCGTCCGGGGTCACGAGAGGTCAATTGACGAGGAATTTCCGGATGTGACGTTTTCTGGGCCTGGGCGCCTAAATGCCTCTATAAAAACGCCAGAATGGGTAAGATCTTTCCTTGCTCTCGTTCCTGTGCTGTATTATTGCATTTTCTACTCCTTTTTTGTGCCTGCCTGTGCCTAAGGATTGTATATTGCCTTTTTCAAGTAGGTGTTTCCCTCCTGGGTTTTAAGGAGATTTCCATGGCCTATTTCCATTGCTTTCTGTGGTCTCATTTTTGTGTTTTTTCTCCTCAGTCATGTCAGATAAAAATCCAGACATCCCTCCTGAGGCCTCCCCACATAGGAAGTCTGTGGGTAAAACGAAACACAAAGCCTGCTCTTCCTGTAAAAAGACCCTACACGACCCTACGGCCAAAATGTGCAGCTCCTGCTCTCGGCCTAAAGAAGTTTCCGCAACGGAATTTACCTCCTGGTTGAAAGGGGAACTTCAGTCTACCTTTGACTGTTTTCGGGCTATGGCAAGCTCCTCTCAGGCGCCGGTGCCTCACCATCAACTTTACCAGCAGGGTCCACCAAATGTTCTTCCAGATACCCTGGAAGATTATTCGGCTCCTTTTTCGGAATATTACTACCAGTCGAATGACCCCCAGTCTTCGGATGAGGAGGGGGAAATTAAAGAGGAAACCTTTTTCTTCCCAGTCGAAGAAACAGGGAAGCTCATATCTGCAGTCAGGTCTACTTTGAATCTACAGGATGACATACCAGTCTCAAAACCGGATCCTTTTCAGGGTCACTCTAGGAAACCGCAGACCTTTCCAGTTCACGATTCACTTTCAGCAATAATCACGGAGCAGTGGAGATATCCTGACCGGAGATTCTTCACGTCTTCCAGAATCAAAAAGCTGTTCCCTTTTGATGGTAAGAACTCTGATGCCTGGGAAGTTCCGAAAGTGGACACCGCAGTAGCCAAGGCTACGAAGAAAACAGCCATTCCGATGGAGGACGCGTCTCATTTCAAAGACCCCATGGACCGGCGGGCCGAGAATGCCGCCAAGAGGGCTTTTGAAGCAGCAGCGGCGAACTTTCGTCCAACCATTGCAATAGCGTCAACTTCTAGAGCCATTAAGATCTGGCTTCAACAAGCGGTGGAAGACCTGGCAGCTATTCCAGGGACTGAGCAGGTCGCAAGAAACCTGGCCGACACCTGCTTAGCAATTGATTTCATCTCCGATGCCTCCATTGAATCTGTCCGTGCATCTGCTAAAGCTACGGCACTTTCAACGGTTTCTAGACGAGCGCTCTGGCTTAAGTCGTGGTCGGCAGATAATGCCTCAAAACACAAGCTGTGCGGCATTCCGTTCCAGGGGAATCACCTCTTCGGCAGCGACCTCGACACGATTTTAGAATCCACCACGGGCGACAAGCACTGGTTACCTCAGAGGAAAGGACCACCTCGTTTCAGGTCTAATTATTATAGAGCTCCAAGAGACAGGGAGTTCTACAGGCCCTCTACCTCCAATCAAGACTACCAGTCCTTTCGGGGTAAACCCTACGCAAGAGGTAGATTCCAGAGAGGAAGAGGCAGAGGCAGGGACGGTAAATCAGGAAGGTTCTGACGCCAGCAGGCTTCAAGTAGGGGGCAGGTTAACCGGTTTCTTTCATGCCTGGGAAGAGATCACCTCAGACCCCTGGGTCCTTCGCATCATCAATCAAGGCTATGCACTGGAGTTTACTCACCTACCTGCCCAGAAATTCCTGCTGTCCATGCCCCCCGCAGATCCCTGGAAAAGAGCGGGATTTTTCTCCACACTCACCAACTTAATTCACGAGAGGGCGCTAGTCCCGGTGCCTCATCTAGAAATAGGAGAGGGAACCTATTCCCACGTCTTCGTCGTACCAAAACCATCCGGGAAATTCAGGTTAATAATCAACCTACAGTTGGTAAATGCCTGTATAAAATACAACAGGTTTCGGATGGAATCCCTGAAGTCCGCCACGGAGATTATTTCATCGGGGGACTTCATGGTCACTATAGACCTGCGGGATGCCTATCTACATGTCCTCATCAGGGAAGACCACCAAAGATTCCTTCGCCTGGCCGTTACACTGCCTCAAGGTGTTCGTCATCTTCAGTTTCGGGCCCTTCCGTTTGGGATTGCTTCAGCACCACGGATCTTCACGAAACTCATGTCAGTGGTCGTGGCCTTCCTGAGGCAAAGAGGCATCAAAGTGGTCCCATACCTGGACGATTGGCTCCTAATTGCAGCCTCGGCATCATTGCTCCAATCACATCTAGAGTTTTCCCTCAAGACTCTCCACAACCTGGGATGGTTGGTGAACTCTCTAAAGTCAAAGTTACTTCCAAACAGACGTCGGACCTTTCTGGGAATGATCCTCGATTCAGAAGTACAGAAGACGTTTCTCCCGCAGGACAAAATCCTAAGATTACGGGAATTCACACACGCGGTCCTACAGAGCAAATCAGTGTCCCTCAGATCCGTCATGTCTTTGCTCGGTCTAATGACCTCCTCCATCTCGGCGGTTCCCTGGGCACTGGCTCACGCAAGACCTCTTCAACGGTTTTTACTGGATCACTGGGATCGCTCCGGGACGTCCCTATGCAAGAAGGTCCGGCTTTCTCCCTTCGTTCGGGAGTCACTCCGTTGGTGGCTGTCAGCCAAGAAGCTTTCACAGGGACTCCCTTGGCGGACGAGAGATTGGGTGGTAATCTCCACCGACGCCAGTTTGACAGGCTGGGGTGCTGTCATGGGAAGCCATATTACCCAGGGAACCTGGTCTCCTCAAGAATCAAGCCTGCACATCAATCTTCTAGAACTGCTGGCGGTCTGGAGGGCTCTAAGGTTCTGGTCTCCAATCCTGCGGCACAAGTCCATCAGGATCCTTTCGGACAACGTCACCGTGGTGGCCTACCTTTCCAAGCAGGGTGGCACCAGAAGCAGACGCCTGCAGACCCTGACGGCTCAGATCTGCCGATGGGCGGAGTTCAGTCTCTGTACTCTCTCCGCGGTCCATATCAAGGGTTCACTGAATCAGGAGGCGGATTACCTCAGCAGGAACTCAGTACCTCCGGGAGAATGGTCCTTAAACAAAAGGGTCTTCACCTTCATCACAAAGAAATGGGGCACTCCCCAGATAGACCTGATGGCCACGCATCTGAACACTCAGGTAAAGGAGTTTTTCTCTCTTTCACCAGTCGGCCGTCCCCGAGGCCTGGAAGCACTCTCGCAGACCTGGGATTTCGATCTCGCATACGTTTTTCCTCCGCTTCCCCTTATCTCCAGAGTGCTCCGGAAAATTCGGGAAAACCCTCAAAAAGTCATCCTGGTTGTTCCTTTCTGGCCTCGAAGAATTTGGTTCTCGGACCTTACCACCTTGTCCATAGACGAACCCATGCTTCTTCCTCAGGTCAAGGATCTTCTCGTTCAAGGTCCTGTTCTCCACCCAGATCCCTCCCGATTCAACCTCTCCGCATGGCTTCTGAAAGGGAGATCCTGACCTCTAAAGGATTAGCTGCACCAGTGGTGAGCACCATTCTCTCCAGCCGCAAAAATTCTACGACCGCCAAGTACCAGAAGGTTTGGGAAACATTCATCGCCTGGTGCAATATGCACGAAGTATCCTCTCCATCTATCTGTGAGGTGCTGCGTTTTTTTCAAGATGGCTTTGATAAAGGATTCCAACCTGCTACTATCAAGGTCCAGATCTCAGCTCTCAGCAACTTCTTGGACTTCAATCTGGCTTCCCATCCTTGGATCTCCAGATTTTCTAAGGGAATGTGTAGACTTCGCCCTAGGCTCCGTCCGTCGGTCCCGCCCTGGGACCTTAACCTGGTGTTGCATCAGCTCACCACGTCTCCCTTCGAGCCTCTAGAGGATACCTCTCTAAAGCTACTCACCTACAAGGTTGTCCTCCTAGTAGCCCTCACTTCTGCTAGGAGGGTGAGCGAGCTCCAGGCTCTCTCCAGAGTAGAACCTTTTCTCAGGATTCTGCCGGACTGCATTATCCTTCGTTTGCCACCGGAGTTTCTCCCTAAAGTAGTCTCTCCTTTCCATTCGGATCAGGAGATCGTCCTGCCTACTCTCTGTCCGGATCCCAAGAATCCCAAAGAACTGGAACTCCACTCGCTAGACCTGCGGAGATGTCTCCTGTCCTATCTCTCACGTACGTCTGCCTGGAAGAAATCCGATTCTCTCTTTCTGTCCTTTGCGGGGACCCGCAAGGGCAAGTCAGTATCCAGGGCTTCCGTGAGCCACTGGCTCAAAGACGCAATCACTTTATGTTACGTCTCCGCGGGAAGAGTACCTCCCTCCGGCCTGAAGGCTCACTCGACCAGATCCGTCTCGACTTCCTGGGCCGAACTCTCCGGGGTGTCTCCGTCTCTTATTTGTAAGGCAGCGACCTGGAGGTCGATTCATACGTTCGTAAGGCACTACAGGCTGAATCTTCACCTCTCAGACGAGTCTCAATTTGGTCGGCGTGTCCTACAGACTGGAATCCTTCCCCCCCTATCTTGCTAATTCTTCTCATGTGCCACCTGGAATGGCAAGGGAAAGAAAGAATTCTTACCTGGGAATTCCTTTTCCTTGTCCATTTCCAAGGTGGCACACTTTTTCTCCCACCCATTAAATTTTCTTTGTTTGGCTTTTATTTGTCTGAGTCTTTCTTTTTAACCACACTGGGGAGGAAGGGGGAGGTCTCCTTTTTTTGTAGTGTTTCCTGCCCTACCTGGTAGGCGGAGCCTTCTTCTCATGTGCCACCTTGGAAATGGACAAGGAAAAGGAATTCCCAGGTAAGAATTCTTTCTTTTTTTTCTCTCCTTGTGCATATAATGTACAGTAATAATTTTTTCCCATTTAGACACTCTATTTGCAGACCTGGAGGCTGCCATTGTTGTCAGTAATGGGGTATTGTGGGTTACTTTCCATGCTCAAATATCACACTGAGCTGATTCCTTATGTCAGTCTAATGAAGCCAGTTCCTCTAAAGACTTTCATTAGTCTTGACTTAGTTTGATTTGGTGCTTGTTTCCATCTCTTGTTGGAACCTAAACTGAAAAAGCCATCTGGACATTACTAGCAAAGCATATTGAATCACCAAGCATTTCCTTGGGGGGGGGGGGTGTTACCGCTCCGCTCCTTGCATAAAACAGGTAGACCAACTAATCATTTATTTTCCTTATCTGCTTGTCTCTGCCTAGAATTCCTAGAGTGCTTTTGGAAACTTTTACACGTGATTTCAGTGCAGGACTAGACATGCCCATATAGGCATAAGTGTATTTTATTTTGCTTACAACATACTGTAACTTAGTACGTTGCTCTACAGGGGACCCGGATCCTCCTGTCTGGTAACCTCAGCTGCTGCGGGCACTTCCACCGGGGCTTCTATCACCGAGCACTGGCGAAAGCACGGGGGGGAAGCGTAGGTTGTCTACGCGCATCATGCAGACCGTCCCCGGCTGCTAGAGAGGCACTTCCGCCAGGGCTTCTATGATGGAGCACCGAAGTCACATGACCTTCTGCTGCTCAGTCATAGAAGCCCTGGGCAGAACTAATGCCGACCTCCACCCGCTGCCCCCACAGACACCAGGGAGTCAGAAGCACTGGTAAGTCGGGGGGGGGGTGTTATATGGGGGGCATAAGGCTTTTCTGGAGGCAAAGTGCCCCATTATATGCCTTTTAACCCCCTTTGTGCCACTCTGCCTCCAGAAATACCTTTTAACCCCCTATATGCCATTCTGCCTCCAGAAATGCCTTTTAACCCCAGAGTGGCATATAGGGAGTTAAAAGGCCTATCATGGGACAGAGTGGCATATAGCAGGGTATAAGGCATTTCTGGAGGCAGAGTGGCAAGCCTGGGGGCAGATGTGCATAACTTGGGGGGGGGGCAGGTTGGCAAATAAAAGGAAATAAAAACAAAAAAAATATTCTCAATCATTTTATTAAATATGAAAAAATAGTTTACATGAATTAACATTTACTGGTAAAACTTTTTTCCTATAGAGTCCTCTTATATTCAGGCTTTTTCTTTTTTTCCTAAATTAATATTCAGATTTTGGGGGGTCGTCTTATAATCGAGCACATACGGTATTTCTTCTTTTTATGTATTTGTACTACTGGCGTGATGAGATGGCTATCCTCAATGATGTATTTTCAAAGGCAAACAATGTTGCTTTTGAAAATAGTATTCTAATTCCATTGACTAAAAGTATGGTTTCTTAAATCGTACCTACTGTTAACAAAGCTCTTTGTGTATATTTTCTAAACAGATACCATACTTTTGCACCACTTTATGTTGATCTCTATAAGTACATCCCTTCTTGGCTCCTAAAATGATCTGTTTGGCCCGATGATTTTTCATCCCCAAATGGTTTAAAGGCGCTTTAAATTATGTTGTTTCAACATTTTGAAACATAATGGTAATGCCAAAGGTTTGGATCACAAAGAATACGAATATATAATATAATATATAATATAATATATATATATATATATATATATAATTCCTCAATCCCTACGTGGCTTTGTGTTTGCTTCACAGTTCTCTTTTACATTCAGTGATTTATTTTGTTTACCCAGTTAGTCTAAAGTTAGACCTGACAGCGCATAACTAGTGAGTGGTGACAATAGTTCGAAAACAGGAAATGTTATACAAATGTGCATGCGGAACAGATGACCAGGATGATAGTCAGTGGAGTGGAAACTTCCATTGAGCCTGTTTTTTCCTTACTTTGCTCAGTAAGATCGCATTTCTACTTCCTGGAAAACAACCCTATTCAAACGTGGAAATAGTAGGCTGACTTTTTTATAAGCTCACCTTTATGGATAAAAACAGTCCTTCTCAAAACCATTTGTTTTTGTGTGTACATGTATGTTATAAGAACGCATCATGTGTATTGAATGCAAGACCCTCTGTTGCACTATTTTAAGCGTGTTTTAGTCTCAGAAGCTTGAATGAGCCTGGTCTTGTGCCGTGCGTATTTAATAAGGTGATACGTTGCAGGGGCATTGTCCTCATGAGACAAAACTGACTGATGGTTGGTGTTTCTTTATATAAAATGTGGTGTAAAATGAAACTAACGGTTTACTGTTTTAATTGCTTCTTGAACCCTTTCCATGTTTCTTAGTGGTTAGGATCTTTTGTTGTTGTTTGTTGTAGCGCTACTCACTTTCTAGCCGGGAAGAGTAATTCCGTCTTTCTGCCTGACTATAGGAATTATTGCATGCTCGGCCCTACTTCTGTTATGTAGGCAAATTATAAGGGGCAGTAGGGCATGCGCAGGAAGCATACTTGGGTACACGTTCTGTTTCTAGGAGAGTAGAAAAATGATCTCATGGTCAAATGTTCTAATTCCAATCACTAGAAAAGGTTGCACTGATTAGCATGCAGGAAAATGACTTTCACTGTTTACAGTCTATGTCATTAAAGTCCTATTACAAATGTAGCATTAGGTATTAAATGTTTCTAATTATTAGGAACTGAAAATCAAAGTTAAAAAAAAAAATCACACTTAAAACTACGCTAAAGGTTTGCATGGGTTAAATCCAAAAATAGGATAGAATAGTTCATAAGAATGCAAGATATTCTCAGATAACAAAGGGTAATTTATTTGGACTCTTCTACAATCTGACATAACAGAGGCACTTTTGTGCTATGATTAGCATTGGTGCTGATGTCATTTTGCTTGTCTGGCATTAAGCTTTTATTCTGCTGTTAAACTCTTCTTTGTACTCCCAGCCAGAGGACCTTTCTGTATGGCCCGTAGAAGAGCACAGTTAGTGATTTGCTCCCCCTCCTTCCCTTCTAGTTCAATCTGTGCCAGTCCCAATGAGTGACTCATTTATTCACATGAACCAGCATTCAGATAGAGTAGCAGGTGTTTAGCTACAGTGTTAACTTTGGTAAGTAGTTACTGTGCTGAGCAATTCACCACTAGAATGAAGCACCAAGCTATGGACTCATTTTGATGAGTAATCCAACCTATTCAGGATGATTTTTTGTGAAGAAAGCTTTGCCCTCTGACACAGACTCAAAGGCTTGATCAGCCTTGACAAACAAGCAAGTTTTCAGCATGAAAGCCCTACTTATTGATGTGAATTGATGATCGATTTGTCAGGTTCCAGCCTATGTGGAACCATTGTAATGAATGATCAGTTGGGTTGGGTACACAAACCCTGAAGGAAGGATCTATACTATTTTTGCTTTTGATTGCTCATAGCAGAAATGACCCCGCAACAGACGGGCTTTTTTTTTTTCGTCTTTACATTAGTCAAATGTATTTTCCCCTTAGGGATGATTATAATATAACCGAACAGAGGGGTAGTGAGACGTAATATAACCTCTTACAATTAACTAATATTAAATATGATGAGAAAAAAGCACCAGAACAAAAAGACCCCAAGTATAGACTGCAAATCATTAAAATGCCACTGAACAGCCTAATTTAATTCCCTTAGAGGTGCTTCCTATCAAGCTAAAAACTAACAAACATAAGAGTACTAATTACACTGGCCTAAAGCACATTGATAAAGTGATGTTTATATTAAAAGTATTTTATGTAATACTCCCTTTGCGTTTCAAGATCTTATTTCCTTGGTATATTTTTTTTTTACTGTGTCGTATAGAAATCAACCTATATAAGTGAGTTGTAAATATTGTAAACGCCACAAACATTTATTATAATATGCCGCAAGGTCTTTCCACAATAAAATATAATAACAAATAAGTGATTACAGAATTGTTGATTAGGTAGACACGTTCACATGTGTAACAGAAGCGTACGGAAAGTTAGTACATCCAAGCTCAGTTTTAAACATTTTACTTTTCAATTTAATACTTTTACTTAATATATCGGTTTGCCTTAGTCAATTGCTATATGAATAAAAAATAATAATAAATGCTTGCAGTATCTTTTTAAACCATTCTCTGTGTTTGAATAATTTGAGTCTTTGATTCTTTTTCCTCTCTTTCATCAAATGATTGAAGAGTCAAAGGTGCCTTTTATGGTGCAGAGAGCAGATTTTTAGCCCCAGGAAACTATAACAAGTAAATATGTGTCCTGTGGTAAATTATTTACTGTGTACATGCAATAATAATAATAAAAAAAATTGACCACATTATTTTTGTTCTTTTCTTTTAGGCATGGAAAAGAAGATGGTTTGTACTTCGCAGCGGACGTTTAACCGGAGATCCCGATGTACTCGAATATTACAAAAATGACCACGCCAAGAAACCAATTCGAATTATTGACTTAAACTTGTGCGAACAGGTTGATGCCGGGTTGGAATTCAACAAAAAAGAGTTTGAAAACAGTTATATTTTCGATATAAAGACCATCGACAGAGTTTTCTATTTAGTGGCCGAAAGTGAAGAGGAGATGAATAAGTGGGTTCGAAATATATGTGACATCTGTGGGTTTAATCCTACTGAAGAAGGTAAGTCAACTTTTAAAACAAAGTATGGGAGTGTTTTTACATGAATACTGACGTAATGTTCCCTACATGTCCCTTTATAGATCTTTACATAATTAAATGCAGGGTAACTAATGAAAGGCAGTCTTGTACTATCTATTTGTATACATTGAATCTGTTCAATACAGAACAATGTACCGATTTTGTTAATTCTTTGCTATTATATGGCAATGCTAGACTCCTCGTTTATCCACATAACATATTTTACACAAATGCCTAAACTTATGGAGTTTTTTTTAGCTGTTTTGGTGCTGTTTTCAGAAGCTGCCAAAATAATCCTCTAAGACTAAAGAAACGCTAGAACCCCTGTATGAATAAAGTAACAGCATAATAAGGTATGAGGTGTAATTATACAATCCTTCAGTTCACGTAAGGACATGATCTACAGCCTGGACAATATTTTTACAACGTTTATCCAACCAAATCCAGAGATGGGTAAACTAGAAACGAAAAGGGAAATGACCAGCTTACTTTCAGTTTGTCCTTGTCTGATTTTCTGCAGTGTTGGCTATTTTGTTGGCACCAAGGGTTATCTCAAAGGGTTATTAGATCTAATGCAGTCACATCTGCAAGGGGTTTCCAAGCATGGTTTCCACATTTCAGATTCTACTACAACATGCTAGTGGAGTTCGGGCTGATGGACGGCCTGGTGTTCCACTGTAGGTTTTTCTCATACGAAGCACTATTCATGGCCCCTTCAGTTATGGCTACTTGTCCTGGTACAGCAGAACATCTAGGGTCCTTGGCGACTTAGAAGATTTAATTATTTGGTTCTTTAGAGATCAAAAGGGTCTTGCCAAAATCAGTATGCACAAAACGTGCAATAATGCAGGCAATCAGATGGGGTACATTACACAACTGTACCTGCTGTGGACACAGGCAGTGCTTGAATCTTCTTCTGTACATCTTCCTTCTTGTCTTATTACTTGCCTTGGATGGCTCATCTAATAAGTTACTTAGCATTCATGTCTTATTTTTCTTTGTCGGATAGCAAAAGAAAAGATTTCTTTTTCACATCATATGACTGTGGCTTGATTGTAGGCATTCCAGTTGCGTCTACAACAAAAGCATGAGCAAGAAAAAGCATATACTTTTGAGACATGCATAACATTTATGTCTTTTTGACACGTTTTAGTCTTCAGGGACACTTATTATATCTCTCGCTGAAACAAATAGCCCTGTTCTGACACTCTGCAATTTAAACATCCAGAGAAAAGATATCTATGCAGCAAATATGTAATCTTTGCAGAGCAATTGTTTGTTTTCAAGCTGTCATATTATGCTTCAGTAAATCATTTCACTTCCCTGTGATTTCTTTATGAAACATGCTGTACTATAGGCATGAGCCACATAATGTGGAAAGATCAGACTGGTTCAGAATAAATGTTGTTCTGTTAGTTTTGCCGCTTTCTGGCTCTCTCTGCCAGATTTGCTGAATATTCCCATGGCCATAGTTAAAAGAATTAGTAACATCCAAGAAAACTCATTCTAATGTATAAAAGCTTTGATGTGGTTTGGTTGTTATCCTCTGTTTTTTTCTTGTCTCTTTTATATTGCATGCAAACTTTGTAAGCCATAGCCAAACAGTTAATAAGGTTTTCCAAAAGGCTATGTTATGTTTTGATGGCTAAAGCTTGGAAAAACAGGTTTGCATTAGAGCTTTTACAAGAAATGTCCTCTTGTGTTAATTCATGTATTCTTAGTTAGATTGAGGACTCATTGTCTTGAACCATGGAATGCAATTTGTAACAATTAATGTGGTTTGGTTATTGCCTGAAATTGATGGGCTGGGTATTGTTTTAATTTTCAGCCTAGGTCCTTGAAAGTGTATCTATATTAAAACTACTCGGCCACAAATCTAGGATAAAATGGCAGAGTTGGTCTCCAATGTTTACAATGTCAGAGACAGAAAGCCGTGTAGGTAGAAGGGGATTTCCATTATAGTAATAAATAAAGAATGTTCAAGAGGAAAAATGTGAGCATTCTTCTGCAAGTGACTCGCTCTAGAAATTTGTTTGCAATGTGAAACAGCTGTCATTTCTACGAGAAGACAAACATATATTTATTAAAACTACCTGTAGATTGATTGATTGTTTTTCTTTATTAAGTATATATTTTTTTTTTCTTGCTGAAAAATATCCCATCAATGGAGCTGGGTTGGATGCCTAAACCCATACAATTACTTCCCTGGCCCAGATCCTCCTCTTTCTATTGCTACCAGAAGCAACAAGAGCCAACAAAGGGGATGGGGTGTCTCAGTGGGGATGAAATATCATGCAAATCCTGGGAACAGGAAATTAAGCTTGCTGTTCCCATTGATAGACCTATATGATGAGTAATATACAGTATATTGCTTATTTTAACATATTCTAATTATTACAGTGATTTACAAGGAAAAGAAAAATGAGATTTCTTTTTTTAAAGGGACTGATCTGCTAAACATTGTTGTATTCACCATTAGACAAGCATGTAGTTCAACAGCAATAGGCATGCCAATTTCAAAGGACTCAGCGGTTGTAATAAAATTTTAAAAACAAGTTTCAACCTATATGCAGTACAGTTTATTATACTTGTTTCGGAATAGGCACACCTACTAAGCAACTCTTGTGTTGTACAGTGACTGGCTAGGACAAGTTCTTACACGTATTTTAACAGCCTAGGTTCCAACGTGATGGTCCATGCTGGGTTAAACCCCGGTAAAGGTTACTGGTTTATGAATTATCCATGTGATCTGAATTATATATCATAATGCTGTGTGAAAGCATGTCTACAGGTTTGTGTGTTAGAGAGATACTCTGTTCCATTTACTGTGGTGCGCAGGAACATATTCATAAACCGCTTTATGTGCAGTTAAACAGCCTCTGAATGTCCTACTAAATAAATCATGTGAGCTAAGGTATTTTGTATCCAGAAGACTGGAGCTTCTTGCCAGTTTTGTCATTTAACCTTGATTCCTCTTTTGTGTGCTTAGTACATGAACATATATGTTATATTTTTTTCAGAAGAAGCAGGTATTTTGCTTAATACTATATTCATTCATATCACAAAATATTTCAGTACGTTTTTAGAAAATCTTCCCCAAAATAGGTGCCACATCTGGGGGAAAGACATAAAAACAACAATTTATGTTAATCAAAATAATAGTACAATAATTCCACGCATACATAGTGTTATTGTTGTAGGGGGCCAAAAGAGTCCCTAAATATTTTTTTATTTTATTTTACATGCCTTCTGGGAGTGGAACGGTGCATTTAAGGGCTCAAAATGTTGTTTTTTTTTTCAAATATATATTTATATACTTTTTACGTTTTAATCAGAAAAAAATGTAGTATATAATACATCCTAGTGTATCTAGAAATTGTAAACATAATTATATGGTTTTATGTGTTGAAATGAAATTTTAGGATGAGCTCAATTTTCTTTGTTAATCCTTGCAGATGTTGGGAAGCCTCACGGCGTTCCTATGCATGCACCTATTGAAATTCCTATGTCTGGAAGTTCAGAACCCTCTAGTCAAGGGTCATCACTCCATGGACCTCTTCCTCCTCCATATCAGCTCATCAATGTGCCGCCTTTTGAATCTTCTAACACTCAAGAAGATCCACAGGACTACCTGCTGTTAATCAACTGCCAAAGCAAAAAACCAGAGCCATTCAGGTAAAGCATTCACATTGTTTACTTGTATTCATAGAAAAGTAACCTTGGGGGACTTTTGTAACTAAATTTATATTGCTTCCCTTTTCATTGTTCAGAAATGCTTTTGTGTACGAGAATAAGTCTTGAGACAATGTCACTATTCCATTTTTAAGTATTACTAAGACTTTGGAAGATATTTAATTAAAGGAAATTGATACTGAGGTCTCATATGCTTTTATCAATTATCCAGATAATAATAAAACTATATTTCAAGAGAAGACATTTCCCAGGTGGTATGCTACATGTTTTTGTTTATTAACACGGACATGTATAGTTAGGCTTTAACATTACTTCAAATTCCGGTATCTCCTGTAGGCTGCAAGTGTGTTTCAGTGAGAAAATGAGTAATGTTTACCCCCTGCCCGATCCCTGACACATTCCACCAGCTACAAAACGCAAGAATGTTTTTCAGTCAGGGTTTGATTTTCTGGTTTCAGCCCTGGAAAGTCAAATAATGCTGCAGTGTGAGCTACGTGCACCCACACTGCTATATTGCTGTCACAGTGCTGATGGGTCGTAAGTGACAAAAGTACAGTACCCTGTACAGCGCACAGCAAGAAAAATGTTATTTTGTGGGCCCCCTTTATTGGCATATGTCTGCTGTTTTATACCGAGCCTTTAAATCCAGCATGGTGTTTATGCACTGTTACTTAAAGTTGATAGGCCCATTCTAGTTTTTCATGTAAAGAGATTAAGCTTTGATCAACAATATGGTCTGGCGGCCCTGGCACTTTGAGTCTGGCAGCACCCTGGTGAAGTGAGTTCGGCCGACTACTGGAAATGCGGAGACTACGAAGGTAATGCCAGATAGCCAGTCCAAGCCTGTCTACGATTAACATAGTGTAAGCAAAGGTAGTGAAACCTGGACAACATTGAATATGCACATATACACACACAAACGTTTCCAATGTTCCACTGTAAAAAGCCAATGTTATCGGTTAATGGGTGGACACTTACAGTACATGCATTCCTGTGGCTTTAATCTAGGTGTGATGCTGTCATAACCAGTAGAATTGCTAGTAAACATGGTCAGGTATGAGTCAATGACTGGAGGACGAGTCTCCAAAAAAACTTGCTGAATTGGACCGTGTGTGATGTGTAGCTTGAACGTTTAAGCATCCACAACATTTTTAACAAACAATTGCCCTCACCTTGAAAATAGTTTGATTGCCCTTTTTAAAAATCAACACAAGGCAAGTCCACACTGATATGTAAAGCAAAGAGTTGTTCTGTTGCTTGAATTGTAACTTTTAACTTTTCATTCCTGTGTAAATTTTGTTTGTAAATCAGGAAAGGGTCCTCATCATTAGCATCAGAAGAAGAATATCTGCTGCTAGAAGATTTTGAGAGCAAAAAGATATCTTGGCAGTGAGTGTATGGTGACTGGTTTACCAGTCGTAACGTGCACTTTGCATGGATGCCGTGCCTCACTCCCTGTGTGTGCTGTGAATTCAGGCCCTGCCTCCAAATGAGATTGGGCTTTTCAGACTAACTCATGGTTTACATAAAATATTTTGCATTCTAGTTTGACAGTTTTTCCTTTGTACCATCATAGTTCATATTGCTTTTATTTATCTTGTAACAAAATAATCAATATTGCTGTATTATACTTTGCTTACACTCAAGGTATTTATAAATTACAAAGTAATACTAATACACATTTTTACATTTAGAATAAAGGAACCAGTTTACATATCACGTACTAGTATATAGAGTATGATATAATAAAAGAAACACTTGAATAATCTTAGATGTTTACATGGCTCAACAGGAGGTGCTGAAATGGACACGTTCATTAGGAGCCTCAACAACTATTTGTTCTGGTCTGTCAGGGTCAAAAGTCGCCCACCATGTTCTGTTATTTGGTTATGGCAGTTACTGTCCAGAAGATGGTCAGCTGCTTCAACTTATAGTGTACCTTTTCTGTACTGGAGCCTAAGCTATGCCCTCTAGAACAGACACATAGTTTTATTTCCATATTTCCCAATGTAAGGGAATGTGATGCGTGTCATTTAATCACATATCTTATTGGGTCCTTTTTTAAATACATAAAAAAATCAAGTTGCAAATAATTTATAAGGGTCTATGTATCCTGAAATACTGACTTTAGGTGTTTATACATCATAATTTTCCTTTATATTTTTCACTTAACAGTAGTGGTGATGCCTTGCCTGACAAATGACGTAAAGCTCTGTGTTCCGTGTGCTTTTAATATGCAATTCGCACACAAGTTGATGGGCAGCTTGTACCTTTTTGTTTTCCTTTTTTTCTTTTCACATTGGACAGCATAAAAATTGAATGGATTGGGAAAAAAATCCAACTAACAGCTAGCTATATCAATGAGGTCTTAATGCAGAATAGTTTAGCCTCGGATTATCCGCCTCCTGTCTACTGAAACAAGTGGCATGCTCTTTGCTCTCGATACTGTGAAAGGGCACATACTGTTCGGTATAAATTAGTGCCTTGATGCATGACCCATTTGTTTACCGGGCAGCATGCTGTTGTGGTGTGAATTCTGCCCTTTTCAGGTGGCCCTTGCAGCTTTTAAATTACTTGATGATAAATATGTGACAACCTCTAAATGGTCCTGCTGAGTGCAGGAGACTTGCATTGGAGATTGAGTAAATGCCTAAAATGATGGCTGCTGGGTTTTCATTCATGCACTACAACTTGGTATTTTGGGGTTGTTGTTGACATGGATACCATATAAACAATGGAAATTGTGTATGTTTCAACCTTTTGTGCATATGTCAATTATAAATAGAGGTAATTTTTTAACACTTACATTTAGATAGCCTACTGCCATATGCATACACAAATGTATTAGTTATTATTACGGTATCGTTAATTCTGCACCAAATGAATAATTGCATTGTTACCATAATTTCCTAAAATGTATGAATTCTAACCTTATGAGACATATTTTGATAAAACTAAAGGTGTGCTGCTGGAAAAAAGTAACTTTATGACTGCACATGCTCTTTTTTAATCCAATGGACCCAATTGGGTTGGAAGCTGTTATTACTACCTAAACATAGTTGCTTGTTATCCTGTGTTCTAGGTCTCATGCTGATTCGGCAAAGTCAACAGCATCGGAAACAGACTGCAACGATAATGTCCCTACTCAAAAAGGAAGCAAGCATTCTGTGAATGGGTATTTCCAGCAGTCCAGTGTTTATGATTCTCCATCCCGCACAGGCTCATCCTCTACCGAGGCCAGTTTTTACAGCCTTCCCCGAAGCTACTCTCAGGACGTTTTACCAAAAGCTGTATCTCCATCTGGCACAGACGGAGATGGGGAATCAAATGTTTTTAATATGTCCGGAGCATCTTTATTGGAAGCTCAGTTTAGAAATCTATCAGTAAGTTATGACATACCGCCGTCTTCGGGAGGTACATACCAGATTCCCAGGACTGTTCCTGAAAGCTCTGTGGGGCACACGTCAACAAAATTAGAGACTGTTTCAAATGTTCCTCCACCCAGACCGCCAAAGCCTTATTATTCATCGGAACGGTCCCCGATTGAACATAATTTTACCCGTACGGCCTCAGAGACTGACAGTAGCTACTGTGTTCCTACATCTGGAATGTCCGCTTCTCGTAGTAATACTGTTTCCTCCTTAGAACTAAATAAATACAGGAAAGGTAAGGACTTTTTATTTTCTTATATTTTGCCAGCATATGTTTTTTAGTCTGTATTAAAATTACATTTTAAGTCGGTAGGTTTAACTGTCATTTAAAATAAGTACAGTTTTTATTTTGTACTCAGGGCAGTTGACTGTTTCAAACACTGTGGGATTCACCAATTTCTTTTATATCTATGCTTTTTCCAGACAAGATGAAATGTTTTATTGTTTATATTTTAGATATGAGTTCCCAAGATTTTTATGATATTCCTCGGCCGTATATCAGCGACAGATCAAGCTCGCTTGAGGGCTTTCACGGCCATTTTGTAAGTAATTGTTGTGTGCCCAAATGATTGAATGTTATTTTTAGCTACGTTTTGAATTGAAACACCATTTGAACTGTAATGACAATAAAACCTCCAAAAAAAACAGCTCATAAGCAGTTGCTGTTCTATTTCTTGTGGAAAAAAGATGTAAAAATATACTGTGTAGCGAATGCTACATTAAGATCTGCAGATCAGTAAATATTTAGGAGCAATTGCCTAGAGACTGAGTCTCATTGATATCCTGAAGGTGTGTGTATATCTATCTATGTATGTATGTATATGTGTGTATGTGTGTGTATATATATATGTATATATATATGTATATATATATATATATATATATATATAATACTACACACAATTATATATAATATATATGCAGTGTTTCTCTGTGTGCTGTGTTATGGGTAGTGGAACAAGCCCTCCATTTTCTATCATGTGGGGGAAGTTCCAGAAGTCTGTATTGGGACAATGGGTAAGACAACCTGAGAGGTCCATGTTTACAATTATTTGTAATATTCATATTGCTGTTTTTTGCAACTCCTGAATGGTAATGACCTCCTACAACACCACCACACAAGTAAATACAATACATTTAGACTCACATATGTTTTCTGCAGCGACACATGTAAAAAAAGACGTATTTACTTTTTACCTTTTATGCTTTTGTTAGAGATTGGTGTTTAATATGCATTACCTATTTCTATGCCAAGTGGCTATCATGTAAGTTTTTGGTTTTTTTTTTATGTAAAATTCCCTTTATCTGACATATATATCGATGTATGTTTTTCCCCCACAGAAAAATAAGAGCATGATGGGTGTGGGAAGTTTCTCAAATGAAGAACTAGATGAAAACTATGTAGCCATGAACCCAAATTCACCTCCTCGGCAGCATTCCAATAGCTGTACTGAACCCATCCAGGAAACCAATTATGTTCCGATGACTCCAGGCACATTTGACTTCTCGTCGTTTGGAATGCAAGTGCCACCTCCAGCACACATGGGTTTCCGGTCCAGTCCAAAGACACCACCAAGGAGGTCTGTGCCTTCTACAGACTGCGGACCCCCTCCGGTGGATCGCAACCTTAAACCAGACAGGAAAGGTAAGCTGGGGTATCAGAAAGAACTCCTGCTGCAGCTGCTGCCTGTACAGAGCAATACCGCTACCTACTGCTAACCGTGTAACCTGCTTTCTGTAAACAAACTAAAGACTCTAAAGTGTGTGCTTGGAAAAGGTACCTCAAGCCATTAGAGGCAAAAAGAAATGTACATTTTAAATAAAAACTGCACTGGCCTTTATTATGCAAAAACTTTGAGATGTTTGCTGTTTTCCTTTGTAGATTTACGACTTTACCAATTTCTGAACACATAGGCAGTTTTGGGGATTCGGTAAACAATTCTTGTATTGTAATAAAACAAAAAACCGCAATATCCGCTTTAGTGTAAAAACAAAAACAGCTCAAGAAAGTCACGTTGCACACATCCTAACGTTTCACATGGCAAAAGAGGGGCGTTTTCTTTTGTTTTGACAAACCTTTTCATGTGACTTTGTGATCTATCGATGTTTATGTAACAATGTCACTTTAAAAACCTGTTTTCTACTCTCGTTATTGTGGGTTTTAGGGATGTAGAGCTCTGTGATAAACACAGATCTACCAAATTTTGCGAGCTCCCCGAAGACATGTACACAGGGATTTGGGGGACAAAGAGGGGACTGTCCCTCCTAAAGAGATACACTAGGGTATGACATTGGCCCAGTTCTTAATTGGGTGTACCATCATGATAGAAATTTGTCTTAGTTGGACAATAAATGAACACTACAATGGCTTTACAAAATCCCAAAATTACAATTTAGGTGATACATGAATGCAGATCTGAGATATAGGTAAATACATATACACATTTACTGTGTAAAAATAACTACTGCTGTTTTGTCTCACTATGTGATACAGGTAGCTTAACCCCTAAATATAGATTTGATCAACCAGATGGTCAGAGACTTAAGTGTAATGTATGAAACTATACTTTACCAAGAGAGTGGTATATAAGTGGAACATTCTCCCAGCAAAATGGGTAGAGGTTAATACAGCAAGGGAATTTAAGCCGAAGTAAAATAGCCATATTCCTATCTCATGCATGAGACGAGATCAGGGCTCATTAAAGTCGGTTCAGAGCAGGGGGAAATACAGACTAGATTGGCCATATATTTATATGTATAAATAAGGAAGCATTGCCAAACCTAACCTACTGTACATCCACCAGACAAGCCTAAAGACTTGTTCCTCCACAGAAATCATATAGTGCAAGGGATTCTAGGTGGGTATATGTAAATCACTTTAACAACGAACGCCTCTTTTTGTGCCATTTTGTTCCCTAAATTCTGTAAACCTACCGGTCATTTTTCATTCTAACCTGTTATTGACCACATTACATGTTGCCTACTGATAAACAAATGGGTCTTCCAAAAATCCTTTGTAAGCCATCAAGGGCAGTTGGAAAGCATTGAATCTGGAGATCCACTCGCAATATTCTTTATAATTTCCATGTCAAAATTATAATATTGATCTTATAATCACTACAAAAGGAAACTGCAACCATTTTTAATCTGTTAATTACCTGCACATGAGTCAATTTTACATGTTTACTCGATTAATACCATAATGAGGCTTTTGCAAAACCTCTATTATGTTTTTTTTTTAATATCCTAGTTACCAGAAAGAAATTTCTCAAACGAAAATTAACATTTTGAATAACACACCTGTCCAAATATATGGACATATTAAAATATATATTTTGTATTATCTTTGGAATGCGGGTAGGCGGTCCCGCTGACATTGGTGGGCAGTCGGCTGATGGTGGGCAAGGCTAGCCCCACACAAAGGAAAACTGGCCATGGTTGAAGGGGAAGTGGGCGCAGAGTGGGGCGTGCCACAACACCACTCCTGCAACCCAGAGTTTCTCTGTGGTGACCTGGAGAAGCAGAGCTTCCCTCGGAATCTCTGGGAGAACCGCGTAGAGTTCCTATGGATGGTACTTGGTGTGTATGGAGACAGAATGTTTCTGACCCAGGGCAGTGCCCCCAGCCGCCCCCTACCACTTACCACCTTGGCCAAAGTCCTCCATGCTTTTTCATACTGTGTATATGGGACGGTCACAAGGGAAATCTCTGATCTCCCCAAACGGCCCGAATTGACGTGGCATGCTGCTTTAATTTATGCATCTGCTGCCGCCTTAGGCCTCGTCGGCCTAGGCGAGAATACACCGCTGCATACATGGATCGCTCTGAGCACTGAATGGTGCACATTAAGGCAGGGATTGAGAGGAAAAAGCATAGTGGCTAAAACACTATGAAATTATGTAAATCTACAGTTTGCTGTCCCTGTCACCTCCATTAAAGAAGAATGCATGTTAAAAGTACTTTTAATATAAATTCTTCGAATCAAAAAAAAGCAACTTACCAGACCTAGAAGTTGCAGGCCTTTTGCTACAGCTGCCCTCCTCCTCCGTGGTCTGACATTTCTTGCCACCTATTGGTTGCTTGAAGCAGGTGACATCCAAAAAACAATGGGGTCTATTCGCTAAAGGAGTTGTTGTTGTTTCAGCTCCTTGACTTTATTATGAAGCTCCAATCAGCTGTTGTAGTTAAAGTGCGGCTGGCCCTGAATAATGTACAGTTAATTCTGTGAGATTTCTTCAAAGTCTCCTCGCCTATTAAACATTACAATGTTGATGGCCGGCTCACCCTCTTGCTGGAGAAACCTGTGAGTGTTGGCCCATCATAAGGAATGATGAAGAAAGAGAATTAAAACCACAATTCAGCTGCCAACTCTCCCTTTAGTGAATAAGCCCCAATGATTGCTTCTCGGTTGCAATGGATGTGGTTTACATGCGTGTGTTTAGAAACTTTGGAATAGGAAAACCTACTCAGAGTTGTTTGGATTAAAACAACAGAACTAGTTCTTTGCAACTAGAATATTTGGATTAATGCAGCTGCAAACATACTCATCTGAATCATAGTTCATTTTTATATTCTTGGCAATCCCAAG
The DNA here is from genome assembly GCF_027358695.1 of Spea bombifrons. Lineage (NCBI taxonomy): Eukaryota > Metazoa > Chordata > Amphibia > Anura > Pelobatidae > Spea > Spea bombifrons. The sequence goes on along the minus strand of NC_071087.1, from coordinate 37,461,347 downwards.
CATTGGGACTGCGGATGCAGTGAATGTACGTTACACCAAATGCGAACTGCAGTTGGAATACAAACACACACTCTGTAACCTACTTTTTTCTTTTAATAAAAGCTAACTGGATCTATTCAGAGATTGATTTGGGGTAACCTGAAATATTTGGACATTTTTTTTGTTTCTAAATTGTTAGCTTGGATTTTTGGATCTAGTATGAACTTTAATCAAATTTGTTTCAAAAATAATATTAACTAAACTAAACTTTTTTATATCAATAAACCTACATTTCAAGTTACCACTTGGTTTTGTGCTGTGGTTTAGATACTATTGGATTTATTATTTTTTTACCCTTTAAAGGAATTGTTTTGCTTTAAGGATAAGTGGAACTCCTGGCCTGTTTGCGGTCCTTGGTGACGGGAGTTGTGCAGGGCTGCAATAGAGCCATTGTCCAGTCAGGACAACAGAACTCAAATACTCTTACTGATATTTTGCCAAGTTGCATTGTGTAATTACATTTATACGGAAAAGCCCTTGTAAATGTCTTTTCTAACACCTTTTGTTTGGCATTTTGTAAAATGCAGCAAACATTAACCACTTGACGACAATTGACGCTACAGGCACATCACGCGCAAACATTCAGTTAACGACAATGAACATGCCAGGACCGTCATGGCTTTAATCGGTATTAGAAAGTGAAATATGTTTGCTTTCTTCACCCAAACAGCGTTGCTGTAATGTCTCGATGTTGAGGCATTCAGCAACACCGAGACCGGCACCAAGTCTGGCCCCTCCCGGGATATAAACATCTGCCGTACACTGTTTTTAGTCAAATGTTTAAACATCAGTGGTGTCGCTGAAATGGCTCGATAGCGAGGCATTCAGCAACCCCGAACACCCACCCCAGGATGCACTGTGACTGCTCTGGAGAGGGGTCACAACCGCCACTGCGGCAGATTTTGCGTCGCCAAAGTTTCCTAGATTGTCTCTCCATCACTCCAGAGCCTCCTGAGAACTCTGGCTCCCCTTGCAGGTTGAATACAGGTACTGCAATCAATCATGCAAGTCAATAGAGCCCAGCTTTCTAATAACATTGTGATTAGTAAAATAAACTGCCAAAAAATAAACTATTATATATATTTATGAGCAAGTCATAAAATTAGTGGTATATGTCATGGAAAATGTTAAATGCCCATGGGGTGTGTCCTTTAAAAAAAAAAAAATGTATGGTTTGATGGGGTAAATTGAATTGGCCGGGTTCAACAATGTCCCAGTTAACACAGGGGGCAGGATGACCACATGTCAAATTTCATGTGTGGCCTTTTAGCTCCCAAACAACCTGACACCCCGCCATGCATGGGTTTATCACTGTACCCAGGAGATGCTGCTGAAGACATATTGGTGTGGTGTGACAGTGACGTATACCAGGACCTGTAAATTCATACCTGAAGTAAAATGTGTGTAATAAATAAATAAAACGCAAAAAATGACTACCACAAAGTTTGACAAAGACTGGTGGTAGAATTAGTGCATGGAAAGAGTTAAAATACTAAATGGTTTTGAAATAGCTGAACGCTACTTGTACTTATTGCCCCATAACATGCAGAAAAAAGCAAATAAACATAAAAACATTGGGTATTTCTAAACTCAGGACAAATAGCAGAATTTATTAGCAGTTTTTTTCATTAGTTTTTATAAATAAGTAAAAGTCAGTCCTTTTTTTTCCCCCTCAATTTTTTACAATATTTGATTTTTTTTTTTTCATCTAAAGACACCACTTCTTGTCCTGAAAAAAAAAAATATATAACTTGTGTGGGTTCAAAAAAATGTTAAAGAAGAAAATTACAGCTAAGCACCGCAAAAATGTTAAAACCATTGTCACAAAGGGGTTAAATGCAAAGAAGATTCTATATAATAAGTCAATTTGAAAGTAGATCTACATCCCCCTGTCACATAGAGTGGAAAAATGTAAATTTCATTTTATTCATACCTAAACAATCTAAGTATATTACTTAGATTGTTTATAATGTTTATCACATACATTATTTGTATATGCTAACATGGTAGTTTTAAAACACGGCAACTGCAGTAGTTGGGTAATTACTCAAACAGTTTATTTGATGGAAACTTTCACTAATTGTTTTAAACCAGATTAGTCCTGCTAATTTTTATAAAAGCCAGAAATTTTTAAAACGGATTAGCTTTTTTTAGCGTTCGACATTAAAGAATACTTAGTAACTGGGGGATTTGACCGATTTAAATTTGCAATATACTTTCGTTATTCCTGCTCTAGAAGCTATTTTCGTATTGATTTCTGAAAGATATTAGTGTGCAAAACATGTCTTGGATATGTCAACATAGTTTGAAGACTTTAATGCTATTGATTTGTTATGGAAATGCAGGCTAACATCAATTAAAATCTGTGGCAATGTGTCTGTAAAATATGATAGGAGGCTCTCTGATTCTTCTAAATGGCTGCCGCAGTATTGCATACTCAAGACATTATACAGTGTATAATATCTTGAGAGTATGCAATACTGCGTGACGCGTCTATGTTCTTAAATTGTGAGACCCTGTTGGAATGTTTCGGATTGTGTGTGGACCTGTTCTAACTCGGGTAACGCTGTAGCTCCCTATCTTTAAAACTGACCCACGTCAGATATTGCCATCATATTTTTTATAGTTTCATGGTAATCCGTTTCATTAAAGCCGAGGGACAATTTATTTTCTACCTACTGGAGATGTAGGTTAAGGCATACATTTTGACATCTATTTATAAGGCAGTTATTACTTTTCCAATATGGAAAAAGATGAAGAGCATTCATAACCGCTGAGGGTTTTTTCTTTTTTTAAGTTCAAGATACAACCTCTGAGGTCCCAGAAACCATACTTTACATCTGTATCGGCCCAATAAAGGGAACACCCTACTTTCAGTCTTTGTTGATAGCACATTTTTTGTTTTGGAAGCTGTCAGTGTAGAGAGGTGACTTATCGTATGACTCAATTTCCCACCTTGAGGTTTATTTCCCTTATTCTCACCCAGCTATATATGCAGCTTAACTGTAAGGGACAGTTGGGATGGATTAAGTATGCAGATCTTTAATAAAAGTAACTTCATACCTTTCCCCATGGTATACACATGGCGAGGTTTTAATACATTATATATATTAATATGTAATACACATACGCATACTTAATACACGCTATTGTGCCTAGGCCATAGGCGCGGTCTTGCTCGGTTTGTACAAACTGTCTGCTTGGAGGGATCATGGTTTGATGGGGAGATCCGCGTCATGAGTTTTTGGGTCATATTTCTAATTTCCTGCTTTTGGCACTTTGCAGAAATCGCCCAAAGCTCCATCACCATTCAAAACCTTAAATGCCAAGACAGAATACTATTTTAGCTATTCCTTAAAAATAAAAAATACGAGATATATTTAACATTATAGAAGGTTAATTTATTAAAATATGCAGAGTAAGCATATGTTTTTAGCCTGCACCTATGGTTGTTGGGGGCCACAAGACTGCAATTGTTAATTTTCATTTTATGTCTTGTCTCCTTCTTTTTTGCTTGCTTGAGACAAGCTTATGGCATGCAGTATGTTTTTATTTTCATTTTGGTGCTTATACATTTAACACGAGACCAGCTTAGCTGTAAGAACAGGGGGCTTTCGCTGTTACAATTAACCATGCTGTGTTGCCTGGAGTCCGCTGCTTTCAATGCAGAATTCCATTTTTTTCCAGAAAAAAAAAAACAAAACATTTTATTAAAAAGTCTTCTTTTTGCCAATTAGGTCAGAGCCCTAAAATTTTAAGACCTAAACCTCATGGTTTAGAGCGAACTGATTCACAAACCATAGGTGACTTTACCACCAGAAGAAAGGGTATGTATTTAGATCTCCACACTATTTTCTTATCTATAGTAATGCTTTTAATGGACGGAAGAAATATTGCATTGTGTGAACTATTTATATAAGTGTATTACTGTACAGTGTTTTATGTATTATATGCCCTAAATCTACTACTCAAATATTTATATTTAGATAGGTATATAAAGTTGCCCATTAGTTATAAAGTTTAACAGTAACACAGTAAAGAAAATGTAAATGTCCACCATGCATACTAATATTCTTACAATGAATTGTTGTGTTGACATCGAGTTATGCCTCTGCTGTCTGTTCTTGAGATTACTCCTTGTTCATCATTGTTGTTAATGGTTGTATCTAGAGATTTCTCTAGCCAATATGTCCTCTTTACTTCGCACACCTGCATAATGGATGCCAATTACATTTTGGTGATAAAATATTTCAGGGTCATACGATTTATTTCTGTCAAAAAAAGCACATGGTATTTTTTTAAGCAATGAGGTCCAGTGACCCACACATCCTATATGGTGTTCAAAAGCAAGTATTTGCAGGGTCTGGGTCTTTGTGTTTTTTTTTTTTTTTTTAAATCAATGCTTTATGTGGGTTAAACATCGTTAAACGTTCGTAAGATTGACGTAAATACCGAGTTGTCTGTATACAAAAGCATAAGTAAACCAAAGTAAATAAAACAATTGTTTTTCTATTTATTGGCATACAGCAAAGCCAGCACCATTGGAAATCAAGCCTTTACCCGAGTGGGAAGAATTGCACATGCAGACTCCAGTGCGTTCTCCTGTCACTCGAAGCTTTACACGAGAGTAAGTATTTAAATTTAATTTTACAAGTATTTTCTATTGTTCTATATTCTATAGTTTCTATTTTACAATGTCCACGTTGGAATGCTGCCTTCTCTATTTTTTAAAATGTTCAGGGGTTATGTGGTGTTAATATGTGACTTCCTTGTAGAACATAGATTGCCATTTTTTTAAAAAAACAAAAAATACTAGATTACTACCATTTTCTTTTGGATTATCAGAAACATGTATATGTACTTAAAGTTGATCGGCCCCTCAGTCATCAAGCCACTTATAGGCAACCTGCTGCATATTCCCAAACCTATTTAAGGACAAGGCAAGTTATTATTGTTTCTCAGGGCATGGCACACAGAATCCCACACTGGGATTTTGGATGTAGGCATTACAAGGAGTACAGTACAGGCTTCTGTCTGCTTATAGCTAAGAACGTATAGGAATTGGTGTTTTCCTTTAAGTGTCCTAGTGTCGGCAGGCATGACTGGAGTTGCTTCTCCTGTATCGGAATATAGCGGGTTTGTTAACTTTTGGTGCTGTTTAATGTTGAAACATAAAATGTTTTTTTTTTTGATTCGCTGTTTGTAAAATAACTACTGGTAATTAGCTCCTCCAGGTTCCCTATGCCTCCCAGACCGGATTCGGTTCATAGCACAGCTTCCAGCAGTGACTCGCAGGACAGTGAAGAAAACTATGTAGCCATGAACCCCAGTCTGTCCAATGAAGACCCAGTATGTAAAATCTACGTCTTAACTAAACCCTTCACACGCTTCCCTGTCTCCATACTCCTCAACGTCATACATAGCTTGTCTTTTCAACTTTCACACTACGATTTGCTTTTTTTGTTTTTCTTCCTTTTCAAGGAATCTTTAACAGTGCACTGTTTTAATTGATGTAATATGTAGAAAGAACATTACATAATCAATGATTCATATATATGTGTGTGTGTGTATATGTATGTATATATATGTATATGTATGTATATGTATATATATATGTATATGTATGTATATGTATATATATGTATGTATATGTATATATATATATGTATATGTATGTATATGTATATATATATATATGTATGTATATGTATATATGTATATGTGTATATATATATATGTATGTATGTATATATATATATATATATATATATATATGTATGTGTGTGTGTAATATAATCTGGGTACAATGTAGTATTTTAGGGTAGCTTATCCATGAGGTATTTTTATAATCGAATAAAGAAAAAACTGTGTAATTATGATAGCATGTGGTTTCACACAATAAATGTGTAAACTACCAGTACTATTGCAATATAAAAAATAATTATAATAATTGAGGTAAAATTTACTGCATGTATCCAGCTGAATTATAACTTGATGTTACCATTGCCACAAATTTTTCCACCTTAAAATTATTGTCTGTGAATGACAAAGGCAGCTAAAAAAAAAACTGAACACCACAACAATGAATGTGAGGAACACACAAAGCATACATCCAAACACAAAACTTGAAATATAGTGTGTTTAGTTTGAACGGTAGCGTTTCAAAAACCAAAGCAGGAAATACTTTATGGTTACTTAAGGTATCAATGAAAGACTCTTTTGCCATAACTTAATTACTATCTATATTTTGTGTTTTTATTCTTTATTACTTTTTTCCAAATGGTTTTGGAGCTATTTACTTTAACCCCATAAGGACAAAGTTAGTTTTACAATCAAGGAAGGAAGGAAGGAAGGATCTTTGGCTTAACCGTAGCTCTGTCTCTTTCCTTGTCTGTCTCCCTCTCTTTCTCTCTTTTCATTACCCAGACATTGCCCTACATCTTTTTACCCCAGCTGCTCCTTTACACACTTGTTTTTTTATTTATACTTTGGGCAGCAAATGGAAATGTAAATGTAAATTTTATATACCTACTAGGATGTTTATTTGAGATGTTCAGTCACATTTTTGCATTTCTTTTTCTTGTTTCTTATTATTTTGTTTATTTTTGCACTTTTCTTCATCGGACATCCGTACAATATGCCTAGAGAATCCCTGGTTTTGCTTGTAGACTCCAAGGATTTCTTTTGTAACAGAACGCCTGTTGACATGACATCACAGGGGTTTATCCCTACAGTCAATCACTTGTGCCGAAGTGTCTAAGAATATTTTCTGCTGGGTGGCTGGTATTCCCTTCCCACACTAAGGGACTGGAGGCTCTTCCAGTGTAGAAAAGGATATAGACGCATATCTTTTCTTCATTATTCGTTTAGATGAATATTCAATTTACAACAATAGATAAAACTAACTATATTACTTTATTCTCCCAGAAGTATTGGGGCTTTGGCTTGATAAGCCAATAATTTAACTATATGACATGGAGATAAAGAACTAGGTGGGTGAGTGTACAAAATCTGGTGGATTCAAGAAGTTAAAAGCAAAGTTGTCAATTGAGATGTGGTTTCAATTCCCCCAGCAGCACTTTTCATTGTGAAGGGCCACCAGTAGCTATTTTTTTTCTAACAGGAAGGGCTGTGTTGGCACTGCGTAATTCAATGTCATCATAATGTATAGAGGTGAAGTACAACATAGATGAGAGAGAGTGGTGGTCTATAGATTTGTCCACTGTGCATTTCTGTAGAGCAAGATACTCTACACTGTGTAGGTATGCATATATGTGTCTGAATACTGTCAAATGTTAGGAAGATTTGTATCTTAAACCACTTGTGGTCTTTTCTGGTTCCATTTCTTTAAAATCTTGCAATAGTAGAGCAATTTGTACTTCTGAGTAATGCATTTCAAAAGTAACTGATTGCTTGCGTCTCATTTCTTCTTTTTTCCTTGTGTTATAAATAATTGACATATCCTTGTTGAATTATTCATGCACGCAATGATCTTTCATGTGAAAATGAATGCTAGATTAGATGAGGCGCTTTGTAATTACTGTCCATCCTGAGGAAGGGTCCATACTCTTTACCTGCTTCTATGAGTTCTAATTTACATTCTCTTACATGGCAGCTCTGACTATTTCCACTCCAAGTCGGCTTGAGAATCTTGGCCTTTTTCGTTTCCTCCTGATAACTGCTTCCGTCTGTCTTCCTTCTTTTTCTTTATTTTTTAGAGAAGAGTCCTTCTATTGTACTCTCCCCATAACACCTGTTAAGAGGGAGGGATCGGGCTGGGAAAGAATTGAGGAGGTGAGGTTTAGAAAATTAATAGAAAAAAAAATCCAGAAAATAAATAGCTTGTACATTGCTGCAGTCTGTTGGCATTTTAGAAATGTCAACACTTAATTCGGGAGGAGTAAGCCACCATTGTGGTGTCTCTAGGCAACTTTTAGAAGATATGTGCGTCTTGAAGAACTGTATGTAAAAAGTAGGTGTTGAAGGTATTTTCCATTGCATTTACCGAAACAAAAATTCTGAGAGCAGCAAAACAGACCAGAACTTGATACATACAGAAATGTGCGATGTTTACGAAAACAGCACACTAACATGTTTAACCCCTTAAGGACAATGGGCGGTCCCTAAACCCAATGAAAACAATGCATTTTGAGCCCGTACGTGAGACTTTCATAATTTTTACCAGTTGAAGAATACATACTATGTACTTACATAGTATTTTAATATGTATTCTATGCTAATGGGCTTGCATGGGACACTGGAGTACCAATTATTCCCTGAAAGAAAATGTGGATGTGCCAACATTAAAAAGTTATTTACTGGAAATTTTTAGGAGTTCAACAGTAGTAGGAATTCAGCCTCATAAGTGTGGTGTGCATTATTATTATTATTATCTTTTATTTATATAGCGCCAACAATTTACGCAGTGCTTATCACAATGAAATAAGTGATGTACAACAATAGAACTTGGGGGTATTTCAGGCAGTCTGCAGGTGACTAAGATTAGGGATTTTCTTATGATCTGGGTGGGTTTGGCTTGGCTCACAAACAAGCATGCAATCAGCCTTCTTTTGTGTCTCACCAACCTGTACCTACTTTTGTAGAAACCGTGCACCCTCTGTTACACCCTGTAACCTGCCTCAATCCATCCCATTGTTTTACCTATAAACCTTTTACAGTTTAATCTGTCGCTTTTTACTTTGCGTTGCGTTTTTTTTTTCTTGTTTGTCATTTCACATTGCAGACTTTCTTGACTGTCTGATGTGATGTTATTGATATTTCAGGGATTATTTGGGAGCAGCAGTCTTGACGGTGGGAACAGTCCCCTAGTAAAGCCTAAAGGAGACAAGCAGGTGGAGTACTTGGACTTGGATCTAGACTCTGGAAAATTAACACCACCAAGAAAGGTATGTGACAAAAATGAGCAAAGGTTAGAAATAGACCATCTCAATATTACAACGTTAACATCCTTAAGATTTAGCACAAATTTGTTCCACTGTCTGCATTAAATTACTAATCCTATCTCAGTTACAATTAGAACTGCCTATTTGCAACAGACATTTTGTCGCTCCAGATTATAGAACGGTATAGAACGACATAAGATCGCAGGTACAGTTTTTAGTTTTTAGGAACTTTTTGGCACTTAGTAAATATGTTTGTGATTTTGTTAATTAAACTGTCAGCAGTGCTCATCTGAGGGAATCCTAAAAGCCTGCATTGTTGAGGATTGGAACAGAGGATAAATTACATGGCTTGTGTTGAAGACGTTTCAGGACAAGTGAAATGAAAACGTAGTAATTTTTATTTTTGTTTTCTGCAGAAGAAAATCAGCGATTCTGGGAGCATTGCTGCTGATGAAAAAGTGGATTATGTTGTAGTGGACAAACAGAAAACTATTGCGCTGCAAAACACTAGAAGAGCATGGACTGATGGGAGACAGTCTACTGAGTCTGAAACTCCAACCAAGAGCTTAAAGTGAACATTTCCAAATGCAGCTGGCAGTTGTGTTGAGTTTTAGGAAGGCACGACGTAATGCCCTCCATACTATTTGGAAATATGGAACACTTCAGATGGATCAGTGAGACAAAAATGAAACTGTGCACCATGCCATCTGCAACACTCAGACCATGTATATGATGTATGATATGAAAACTTACTGTCTCACAAGAACCATATGTTTAACACATTTAGCCATGTTTTGTAGTATTACTATGTTTATGCACTTTTTGCGGTTCAAACAATGGTTCTTGTGCCTAACACCCTAACCCCTTTTTTTTTTTTTATTAATTTTCTTGCTTGAATTTTATTTGCATTTCTTCTCCTTTTGCACACTATTACTAGCTGTTATCTGTTCAGACCCCCTAATACCAGAAAAGGCCACTTGCTATATATTGACCTCGTGTGGCTTAAACACCTGTACATAGTGTACTTTCACAAAGGGCAGTAGTAAGTAGTGTGTGTTTTAATATATTTTAGGGTTTCATTTTTGAATGCTGTTATGACAGTGTCATTTTTCAATCCTCAGGCATGGCCAGACTTTGTAGAGGGGTTGGTCATTCATGTCTAGATTTGGAATGTTAACTGTGATATTAACAAATTTCAAAGTCATCTGCTCAGCTCTAGAAGGAACTCTTCCTCACCTTTTTTAACTGACTGCGTGATTACAATTATGTTCAGAATCTTCTTGAAATGTAAACGTATATCTTGTTTTTAAGAGTGCTTTTATTTCTCTCATCTCCAAATGTAATACTTGGAGGGCGTAGGGCTGGTGCGCTTTAAACAGCATTTAAAAAAAAAAAAGTGATATACTGATGAATTAATGATCAACTTTAAACAACTTGTCGGAAACAGTTTCATGGTTTTACACATGAAACATTCAGTGATGACGTAAAGCTAAAAACTGTAATATTTAACTAAAAAAATGTAATTATGAAAATGTTGCCTTGAGCAATTTAGTCTTTTCTCCAGTAGTTTTTTTTTTTTTAATTTTTATTGTTTTTCGTTCTGTGAAGATTCTGCAGGGTGGGATCTTACACTTTGAGAGAGACTAAAAATCAAATTAAATTAACTGTAGTCTGCGCACAGAGTGTTTGGAGAAATGTTATCTCTGTTTAGGGACACATTTATAAGGAGCACCACTGGACAAAACATGAAACCATCATCATGGAATCCAGTGGTGTGTTCCTGCTGATCCATATCTAGAATTTTGCACTAGAAATGCTCTTTATAGATATGGCCAACATATTAAGTAGCTTTTTTTCTTGTACATGACTTAGAGAAGGTAATTTAATAATAATCAGGTACGTAATAAAGCACTGTTGTGCTAACACACTGATAAGGTTCATTCAGTGAAATGAAATCATTTGCTTTTACAAATCCTAATACTGTAATGTCTCTTTAAGAAAATGCCATTAACTTTTTTCTAGTACTAGCACAAAGACTGTGATTTTTTTTTTTTTTTTAAACTAAATGTCGGTCTTAGCCAAGTGTAGAATGTTTGGACATCACTGTGCCCGTTCCTGTAGACTTTAGTTTTTTTTAACACCTGCTTTGCCTTAGATTTAAATCTCCTATGCAACTTATTTTATACAAACATTTTATTGATACTAGTAACTGTTATCTTTTGTAACAAGTTTAATTTTTACATCTTTTCCTTTGAAAAGCTTTTAAAATGTTGCAGTGTACTTTAGTAATTTCAGTGCAGGAGGACCTTAACAAAAAAAAATGTATGATGATTACCACACCTAAGGAAATATTTGGTTCAAATGATGGCTATTGCCCTATAAGCTTTGCTTCTGATATGAACAAGTATTTGTGTACATATACTAAGTGTGCACCTTTACAGAAATGAATTATACAATAAGTATGCATACCCACACAAGACATATGCCTACCAGTATATATGTATGTACACATATATACACACACACATCTAGATCTGTATTTTACCATGTAAGATTACATTTTATTTTTATTCTATAGATAAAAGAAGCAATTTGGCAGTATGAAAGGATATAACAATCAGAGATGTGTAAAAGATGGCTATCTTCGCAGAATTTAAGACCTTTTAAATAGCCTGCATTTTAAGTAGTGTTGTACTGTTCTAACAGACTGCTGACAAGAGCATTCCTAGAATGTGTTAATAACGTAGGCTAGTTGAGATGTTTTATTCAGAAGCTAAAATTTTTGCCCAAAATACCTCTCTGAGCTCCCTGTGCTTAACCGCTAGTCCTCTCTCTAGTCGTTGCCCACAGCCTTCTGTGCCTTTGTTGCCCTCTTGGTGTCCTTGCTTTCTCTCCTTGCCTTGTACTGCCCCCCTGGTCATTCACCTTCTACAGGCGCTCTCTGGTCTCCTCTGATCTCTCTCCAGCTGCAGAGAAGATACTGACAGCAAAGATAGGAGGGGCAGCAATGGGGGAGGTCACAGAGTGTGCGGCTTCAGGGAAGAAACAGGAGAGCAGGGAGAGGAAGGCAGTGTGTAGTGTACACAGTGTCTTCAATAAAAGTTGCCCTAAATTTTAATTTAATCCCAGCTTGTCTGTAGAGGTGAATTAATTCACAGCTTTCCCTACACACACTGAAATTGTTAATTGTCATTTGCATCTTAATTCTGCTTGGCTAGACAAATTTTATACACTGTATTAAATATTTGATAACATTTGTTCCCCTGCCCATCAAGTGGATGTTTAGCTCAAATACTCTGTATTATGGAAAGATATTCCTACTAAGTGGCAAAGTATCAATGAATGTTGATCTTGTCTTGAGAAGCCATATGCCTATCCCGTGGATGTTTAACTTCCCTCACTGTATTAGCCTCTACCACTAGTAAAGTAAATCTTCCTTACATTACAGTAACAGGGGTTCTGTGGACCTCAAGCTACAGACATATATGTACACAGTGTGGTATCAGATGCACAGAATGCATTTTGTATATCAGTGATTGAATTTTTTCCAATATAAATATCTCTGACTTTCAAAATATAGCCTTTGTTTCTTTTGCAGTATGTTAGCTCTTGCATGCTGGCCTTGATTGTTCCCTGAAGAGGCTGCATTTTCCAATACTTAATAAGCAAAACCTGTTAGATTTACTGGCTCCCAAATTGATACATTTTATGAACATTATGATATAACATGCCAATTAGATGAAGATTCGTTTTATCTTTATATGGATATTGCTTAAGTCTCAGGTGCCCAATGGTTACAGGAAGATGGAAACATACGATCTGAATTACCGTGTTTATTTCAGTGAAAAGTGAGTCTTAGGTGTGAGAAGTTTGTTGAAGTTATGTTTTTAAACTGACCTATGTTTATCTGGAAACAATTATGTTAAAGGGACAGTTTTCTATCTGATGTCCTCCTTAAAGAAGAATTCATATTAAAGCACTCTGTGAGTACTTCAATATGTATGCTTCCAATGCCTTGCGGCGTTCCCAAGCTAGCAGAGGAGCTGACTGGGGTGTAACAGTGCAGAGAGATGTGCAAAACAGACCACAAGAAAATCGAAAGGGACCATGCAAATATCATATGCATTAAAGTGTAATACTAATTTATTAATATGTGAAGAAGACATGTTAACAAAATCTTGAAGTTAAACATTTCAGCTTACTGTTTTTTTTTAAAGAGGCAACACCAATGAGCTGGCCCAACAAAACACCTAGTGATTGAATGTATTTTTCACAATGGCCTACACATTATGTAGGTTGACCATAGACCATTTTTTCCCTGCAACTGAGTGGTGTTAACGGTTTGTCATATGCAATAATTGACTCGCTTTGGGGCTTATATATCAGATTTTTAGGAATTACAATAAAGATTAGATTATTTGGTTGCAAATGTATCATCTGCCTTATATGCAAATGTGTGTTGTCTGAGTTCCATACTTTAAACGTAATTATATGCGATATTCAAAGTATCTTAAATTCTGTCAAGTTAATGAAGCTTATATAGTAGTGACAGCAGCAGTTTAATGCAGAAAAAACATTAATAGGTTCAGTTTATTTTAAGAATGAGTACTGTTTAAGGAATTGTTGGGACCTCTACCAAGTACTATATTATTCACGTTTTTCCACGTAGGCTAATGTTCTTATCTCATAACTGGTAATATAAAAATGTTGAATTTTAAACATCATTGAAATTACTATTTTTATCCCCAGTTTAATGTCAGTCACACTTACAATACACATGTCCCATCCTTAAAACTGTGCTTCCTTGGCTTGGTACTTAAATTTCATAGGGTAGTAGAAAACAAATGTTTCCCATGAGACCCACATTCACAAATTTCTCAACTTGCATCTATAAAAGATGTAAATATTGCATTTGTGTTGCATTTTTGGTACTTTTTTTGCACCAAAGCAAGTACAGGGTTTGTTATACGTTTATTTAAGCTAAACTTGCTTTGTTATTGGTCTAAATAAAAACTTGACTTAATTGTATTGTTGCAAGATAAGATCAGCCATCGGAGGAGGGCTGGCACCTTCTCACCTGCGAGCGGGCCAGCTCAAGTTGGGCTTTCCCATTGTAGTATGTGGACCATACTATTGCCAGACAAGTCTTATAAGATACTTGGAGATGGTGCAGACCTTGCTAGTGCTATCTTGATCTCTATGGATACACTTCTTGGCTTCTAACAAAACAAACAAAAAGATGGCTACTAACCTATGCTCTGGCTCCTATATTTTACCTATCTCAGTACATCCCCGACACTGCTATATCCTAAATTGTTACCCCTTTACTGTATTTATGCTAGGAATTGTTTGCATAGGAGAAAATGGATATGGTGCTTTTTTTTTGCTAACCTCTATACAGCTTTGGCAGCACCACAGATGTTTTATTTATCCTAAATAAAGTCAGTCTGATCAAGGAATATTTGATTACAGTACAAATGTATTGGAACTTTTTACTTTTTTGTTTTAGGCTGAAACATAAGCAAGTATTGTAGTAGGGATAGGTTATTCCTGGGAACACTAACTGCTTTTCCATTGTCATGCGTGACTGAAAAAAGGTACATCTATCACAAGCTGGTAACAGTGCAATGTGTCAAGTTTTCCAAACGCTGTGGATGCCTCTTACAAGATCTTTGTAGTGTCCATATTTGAAACAACAAAATAAATGTGCACCTGGAGTTTTTATATGAAAATGTAATGACTTTTTTTTTCTGTCTCTTGAAATGTGGATGCATCTGTCACATTGGAGACAAATCCTTAATCTGCCTTCAAACCCAATGCTGCAAATGTATCCCTGTATTATTATTATTTCTTTGTTAAAATTTATATTTTCCACCTTGGATATGACTTCTGGTTCCCTCATAAAATAATCAAGATATTCCATGGAGATTTTCAATAACTAAAACTCTTAAAGGAGATTACATCTGCAGTCCTCTATTCAGCCTTATAGGAAGTTGTTATATGCTTCCTGTACATTGCATGCATTTCACTAGATTTCGCTTTAAAACCTTTGAATTCCAGTACCGGCAAATTCTGTAGCACACCCGCAAAGAGGGGAAGCTGTAAAACGTTACAATACATATAGAGATTTGGGGCAATGGAGATAAATGGTAAGGGGACTGCTTGGACAATATGGTTTGTTTACGTGAAAGGAAAAATATGCAGATAGATGTCTCATGATGGTATCAGAGTTTGGGGAGATGTCATCTTTCAAAATGCTGGTTGCAAAGCATTTATGTGCAGTGCTTTTAAAGAGCATTTCACCCTTGTTGGCATATTTTTCTTAAGATGCCGGGGTTTTTCTTTGTTTTTAACTTTTGCTTTAGTTTAGGATACAACCTTATAAACTGCTTACACTTAACCTAAAGAAATGTGTATATATATATATATATATATATATATTTCTTAAGGACTAGATATAAGTGTAAGACAAACCATGCTAGGCAACCATAAGAAGTGTGCTATAGCGAAAACATAGGAAATACATGTGTGACGGCTGGCCAGATGATCTGCCTGGATGAATCTACACAGACCCTCCATTGACCATATTAACTGCTCTGAGTTTGTCGCCACTTCTTCCAGAAAGACCACACTATCGAGAACCTCCAAATAAAAATATGAAGGGACACAGAAAAGAAAAGCATTTCAAATCAAGATTATTATAGCAACAAATACACTGGATGAAACATGGGCATTAGATTCCTATCACATTACCATAACTTATATAATTTCTTCTATTTAATTCAACCATTAGCATCCTTTTAATTTAACAGGGGTCATTTTGTCTAAAGATAGATGTATAAGTTCCTTCTTTTTAACAGTGTCATAATCATTCTCACTCCCCCTACCTCTCCACATTATTTTCACACTGACTAAATTAATTGAGCAACACCTTAAACTGCTGTGATCTATATCTCATCTTTTGTACAAACTTACATATTTTGCTAGTTGTGTGCGTTTGTACGAATCTCTGATAATGAGAAGGGCCTCCAAGAAACAAACGAAAACGAATGGCTAAGCCTCCGAAATGTCATTAAAATTAATTTCTTTACCTGCTGTAGCCGAGTCATTCCTCCCCCTCTCTCACTCACATTTTCTGAGAGGGTTTGCAGTTAATTAGAAGATGTTCCTTTTATTGGGGCCAGACAGGCTTAAGCAAGCTGTGGGTGGAATTTTGGCAAGGCGCCTAGAAATTGTAGCTATAGCAAACCATTGTAACACCAGAGATATATACGCAAAAAAATGAAATCCTACCGCAGATCACTCTAAAACTAAACTTTTAATAATATCATTCAAAAGCTCAAGTAAAGCACCAACTTATAATAGAGAAGTGCAAAGACGAGGAAAATAAAAATGCAAACATGCGTGGGATAGGCATATGGCTCATGAAATTTGGCATGGTGGGCCTCTAACTGCAATAGTGGTCTCAGATATTCCAGGTATTTTACTATGACCATTTTGACACTTTTCAGGCAGTCGTTTCTTCAGCAATTGCTGCCAAAGTTTGTGCTATTGTTACATTTTTGTGTTTTTCCTGTACTTCAATATTGCTTGAGATTTTATGTTGAATTTTGTATAGAACATGTGAAACTGCAGAAAAAAATTGTGTTCACCAACATCCTTAAGTTCAATGATACGTCAAATGCATAAGTTAGATATGTGTTGAGGAAACTATTGGGCCAAAACCGGAACATGTGCATTTCAGTTTCAACCGGAACATGTGCATTGGAATTTTTTTAGAAATTTGTTTGCTGGGGCCAATTTTGGCCCCCCCAAATTCAAATTACTCCCATAGACGCCAGTCTATGTTCACCAGCATGAGATGATGCATAGGTTGGGCAAGTTTTGGGGAAACTTTTTAAATCTTATAGTGACTGAACCAAATATATAGCTTCAAACTGCCACTGTTCAAAAAGTGTTTACAGTGCATTTCTGTTTAGATGCCCTAAATGTAAACCCCAGTGTTTATTATATTAAAACTACTACCCCAAATTATATTAAGCTATTGCTCTACTTTTTGAGAAACAAATGTGCTCACGGACTTATTATATACTTCCTTTATTAGGAAGCTGAAAAATATAACATTAACCATAAAAGGTGACAATGTCAACAACATTAGCTATATGATTGGGGAAAAGAAGGAATACATAAATGAAATACATGTTTCATTTTCGTCAATCAACCGAAATGTGTGGTACTCCTTTAAAGCAGTTGCCAATGCACAATGGGGACGGTAAAAGGTTGTGTCCTTCCTGTGCCCTTTGACATATCCACTCTACACTGTTTCTGTGTCTTGGATGTTTTGTAGGTTGAAGGGAATTTAGAATTGAATTGTCCTGCCCCAATTCTCACAGGACTTCCAGGAGATACAGAAGCACCAGGATCATCTTGCATTAAGATCCCCCTATTCAACTCAAGCTACTAAAAAATAAAAATTATTATGTGCATTGTGTAGATTGCAGCTTTCTTATACCATGTATTTGTTTTGCTCAACTTGCACACATCTTTCCTGTCTTTTGTATTTTACTGCCAAAAGTTCCTATTGGCACAAAGCTGAAAATGTCCCGTTTTGGTGTTTATAACCCTAAGCAGTTGTGGGAACCCTATGTGGTTTCGCCTTATAGTACCACAAGCCACGATATCCATGCAAAACAGCAGGTTGAACAAAGGGACACTTTTTGTCTAGAAGTTGTCTACATACAAGTGGTACCAATTGTTCATCAATGGGCACACAGGGTCTCAGACAGGTGCTCCTGTGTACACATAGAAGGAATCTGTGTAGCCACTACCAGTCTCACATAATTTATAAAATGTAACCCCATACCTAGAGCATTTAGAGGTGATGTATCGCATGAATCCCAACCTACAGAGGGATCAGGATCACTACTTGGTTACATGTGGTTCCCCTTAAGTAGGGGTCCAACACAATGAGAGCTGCTGCTATCCTGACTCTTGTCAAAATCTGCCACAGTGTCATTGGCCAAAATATTGTATGCCTCTTCGGCACTATAAAACCTCTCTGTAACAGATATAACAAACATAAACAGGAAAAAAATCTAATTAACCCCATAGGGTCAAGTACTGCTGATTCGAACACTGAGGAGCAGTGAAAAATGATATAAATTAATTTAACGCTCAGGAGACACTGCAATAAAGTACCCTGTGTCTTCCAACTCACAACCACAAGTGAGAAGGAGAGAGTCGGGATATTATGGACAGATGATACAATGTTTATTAACAAACATGCTTTGCGACCTGGGAGTGAGATTCAGCGATGACGTACCAGCTACATCCATGGTACACTGAAGACACTTCCACCTGACATACATGGTACATCTGTGGTCATGAAGGGGTTAAGCTAACATTTAAGAAATATGTAATCTAAGATTTTTGTGATGTGTTTGTTGAGTAAGAAAAATATAAACATGCTAAAAATGTATAGTTCAAAGATGTTTGTGACTCACAGGGTTAATAAAGATAAACTTGTGCATGTTTTTGTCCCCTTTATGTGAGCTTTCAGGAAATACATAGTTTTGCTTATTTTTTGGGACAGTTTATTCCAGTTTGTCCATGGAATTTATCACCCTTTTTACCTCTTTTATAATAATAAAAATAATGAATGACATTTTTGTGTTTTTGCCAATATTTAAAAAGTGCACTTAAATCTACACATATTCAACAAAAATATACTCAAGGGATGTTGTAAAAACATTTATTTCAACAAACCTCATGCATTTTGGTAGCTTTATATGATTTAATAGTTAGAGAATTAACCCCCCCCCATGTTTTATGTAGTTTAGGTTTCATTCTACTAAGGGAATTAAGAGGAATCATTTTAGTATAGACACTGCTAAATTGGTTTGTGTAAAATGTAAAAAAATGTGTTGTTTATATATTATTTCTCTGTATCATTGTAATGTTTAGGATGATAGAGCACAGTGATATACTTATACCCATTCTAAGCTACTAAAAAAGTAAGACAATACAAAAAAAAGAGAAACTCATACTCCTCAAACTGGGTAGATATGGCTCAGAACTAAAACATCAGATTACTAAAGTACAAAGCACTGGTATTTGAAAGCACATTTTGTAAACTGCACAAATATGAGTTTTAAAAGCTTTTTAACCCGCTCGTCCTGACTTTGCAGAGGAGGGAACAGAAGCCGACCAGAAGGTGACTGGAGGACAAGAGGATGTGTAATCTCGATCCATACTGCAGTGGGAGCAGAGCAAAAAAATGAAGAAAGGGAAAATAATAATAAAATAAAAAAACATAAAAAAAAATAAAAAACATTAAAAAAAAGTGCCCCAATATCCCTTAGCCCTGCCACTTCAGGTAAAAAGTAAAATATAAATATATATCTTTATATAAAAACTCTACCTCCTGTTGCCTTAAACCAGTGGTACTAATAAATCTATAATATAGAATAATATGTAAAGTATGGATGTGACCTTCTTGAATTTATTAAACCATAGCAATAGTAATGAAGAAAATTCTGGTAGTTGCATCTTATATAGGTACACATTATTACATTGGTTTTCAAAAAAAAAAAAAAAAGAGTAATTCTGCTAATAATTGAACATTCATATTCTAATGCAGAGCTTCAATTTATTTAGCTTCACCATTTTGTGTTTTTTTAAAAAATTATTATTATAATACCTCCATCATACAGTTTTGGAGCATTAACATTTCTAATATACCATGACTGAATTCTGGCAAATAAAAATCATAACAAAAAGAATGACCATAATTAAAGCAGCCCAATGTTTGGTGTGTGTTGCCTAAAGATAAAGTCATGCTCCGTATCAGAAGTTACACAAAATATGGAAAGGAATAAGTGAGATTAGGAAAAATATTTTCTTTTTTTAAGAAATGGTTACTGTCTGTTGTTCGATAGGTTTTTGACAAATTTTACCGCATCTCATACAAAACAATTTCCTCCTGAATTTTGGATATCCAAGTCCTAAAATAAATGGAGAAACTACAGCATAAATATCTCCTACTATCTTCCTAAAGCTGAAAGTCAAGCAGCTTGAAAAATTCCGGAGAAGGGTGTCGATGACATTGCAGATTATGTAACACACCAAAAGAGCTGCTATTCCTTTCATAGCGTTCGTTCCATGCTGATTTCTCCTTGAGCTTGTTAAAGTAACATCGACTGTCTTTTGGTGTTTCAGAAGAATATATAAAATATTGATGCTAACCCCACTCATTAAAATGACAGCCAGAACCTGAGTTACAGTACCAAAAATGGTATCAAATATTTTAACTTTGGTATCTTTATCTGTTAAAGTATCCAGAGTTGAACAGGTACAAGTATCCGTGACATTGTGATGACTTGGTCGACTTCCAGAAATGGACAAAGCGTATGGTAAGCAAACAGAGGATAACAAAATCCAGGTGAGAATCAGACAAGGTGGGATCAAGGTATTTTTCTGTATCGTGTTTCTTAATATCCTGCCTTGGTTCTTGAGCTTCATGAGACGGAAAACTCCAAGCATTAATGTGAACAGCATACTCCCTCCTCGCCCTAAGCAGAGCCCCAGTATAGTCACTTTGCAAGCTGCTGTCATTGGATAGCACGTGCCTTGTTGATCTGGAATCACTATAGTCAGGATTTGTGAAAAGAGATGCATCATATTAGCAACAGAGAGATGTACGATCAACACTTCAGCAGTTGTCAGCTTTTCCACACTCTTGAACATAACACACATTATCAAACTGTTCCCTGGTAGTCCAACAGCAGCCAGAACTAAAGAGCTAACAAGCAAATGTGTAGTGACCATAGTTAGCAGAACAAAGAGACAAGTGGAGTTCCAGTAGGTTTCCAGCTAAAGAATGGCAGGGATATCCCAGAACCATAACACTTTCTCTCACATGGCAGGAAATACAAAAGTTACAATGGCAAGATACAAAGTAATCCCATGAATAATGCTATGGCTACAGAAGATTTTTGTATTCTCCAAGGACCAATGTAAGACCACGGTGATGTATATCTTTGTTAGCATTAAGATGTCACAGACAAGTAACAGCTTGCCTGTTCTGTAATGACATGCACTTCAGGTAGAGGCTGGTCATCTGGATCATCGTATGCACAAAGAAAAGTATCTGTATGGTGGATTTATTTAAAAGCCAAACAATCATTTTATTATTCATCTCTTTACTGCTAAAGCTGTTTGATATCATAGAAACATAGGCAAGTAGAGACAGAAAAAGCATATAAAAGCTCTGTGCAAACAACTGGTAAGGTTTGAAAACGATCTCACTTAGGTCATTAGTTACATTATGCTATGTGATGCTTTAAATGAGCAGTAATGTTCTATTTTTTCTTTGGTTATTTCACTAATTACTATTGTTTCTACATTGCCTATGCCGTTTGTGTCACACCAACTTGTGTAGTGCATACATGGACTTGCTACCTAGTAGAGATGGTATGGCCAATTTCAGTATTGGAGGGGTTAATTTGATTGTACAGGCCAAAAGGCCAAATGTGGTGCCAAAAGGTCTTGTGAGATAAATTTGTCCTTTTGAAGCTCGGACTCCAACCGGGGCCTTCTACGGGGTGTTAGGTCCTGCAGTGGAGCTGCCGTTTTGTCTAGGTTCAAATGTAGACGACCATATGCCTGTATCCCCTCATATATAATGGATTCTTTGATATGCTAAGTGACCACTAGCAGTCAGGAAAACATATCAATAATAACTTATATATTCATTATCATACCTCCTTGTGTGCATACCTAGAACGGGGAAAGCACACCCTACAAAAAGAGTACAAACATGGCAGCACCACTTAACCAGTTTGGAAGGAATTGTGAAGTCTATGATGTTTAGTCATAAGTAGCTAGTGTGACATATCTATGGACTTCACAATTTACAGGAAATTCATAAATGTATGAATTATGGCTGTGGCGAGCACAGGAGGGACGATAAAATGAATATAAATTATTTGGACTGATATGTTTCCACCACACAAGGGGGAGGTCACCTATGGTACACCTTCCCTCCGCTTATACCACCTCTGGGCCGGCTTGGAAACTCGAGATGAACTGGGAAAGTGTATAAAATTAACGAGAGAAGATGGGTCAGTGTGCTTACTAGGGGCCAAGATCTAATTTTGAGTAAGTCGCCATCTTTCCTTGCCGGAGCCCTACGGACAGAAAAACTGTTACTTGACCATCTAAGTGAGTAGTTAGGTTTTCTGTAATTTTCTCCTTTTTATTTTATCTGTTTGGTGTAAATAATCTGTTTATCATCTTTTTGTGTATGCACTGTGATTTTTTTATTCATAATAAATATTCCTTTATTAAGTTCTGCCTTTGTCTGGTAAAGACTCACGTTACCTGAAGAGACCGTTTTATTGGTAATTTTAAATCACATAATTATTGTGTTAAAATATACTGTGTGGGTTTTTATAGTCTGATTCATTTGGGGTACCAAGGCACCCCATTTCTAAATTGTCTTGGTGGTGGCAGCGTTATTTTGATATTTGCTATATCATTATAGTTAAGTGCGGGTGGTAGTAAGGGTGGATATTTCTATTTTTATCGCTATTTTCGGTCTAGTGCAGACAGATAGTGAATTTTAACCCTTTTACCACCAGAACCAAGTCACGCGCACGCTTGGAGTAGAGTGCGTTTGTGACAAATTGGTGGCATAGCGGTGGGATAGTTAAAGATTTTTTCCATCTTTTTCGGTACCAGATTTCAGTGTTGCTGGATTAGCTAATCCAGACACTAAAAAGAAATTGTTTCTCAATTTCCAAAGGCTGAACTCAGTGCATACTTAGTATATTTACACCTCAACAGTCCCCCCCCCCTTCTTTGTTTTCTTTTCTTTTGCTATCATTTGTTTGGGCCGGTGTGATAAATGGAATACCAAACACAGTCCAAGAGTGCTCTGGAGCAACGTTGCCGTGAACAATGTATTCCCATCCGGGGAAAATCAAAGGATGAACTTATTCAAGCGCTTGTGGACTATGATATGCAACAAGCAGTGCAAAGTGATGCCGCAAACGCTTCTGAGGGAGGCATGGTCATACGGGAGATACCTGCAGCTGATGTCGGTGACGTGCCAAGATCTGGAGATCCCTTGGACTCTTATCTACAAACTGTTTTCAAATACGTGGACCCAGCAGATGCAAACCTCAGACTGCAGCTTATCCTTAAATATCAAGAGAGAGAAGCTGCAGAGCGCCAGGCCGAGAGAGAGAGGGAAGCTGCAGAGCGCCAGGCTGAGAGAGAGACTGCAGAACGCCAGGCTGAGAGAGAGACTGCAGAGCGCCTGGCTGAGAGAGAGACTGCAGAGCGCCTGGCCGAGAGAGAGAGGGAAGCTGCAGAGCGCCAGGCGGCAAGAGAGCATGAACTAAAACTGGCAGAGTTGGAGAGGTTAAGTGCCTCACCTATCAGTGTGGTTTCAAGAGACTCTTCTGCACCCAAACCACGTGCAGAGAATTTTCCCACTTTGGACAAAGATGGGGATCTGGATGTTTTTCTGCGCAGTTTTGAAAAGGTTTGCAGGCAGTACCAATTGCCAAAGGACCAGTGGGCAAAGTACCTCACCCCTGGTCTCCGAGGTCCTGCGCTGGAAGCATTTGCAGAGCTACCAGCAGAATCTGACCAGGACTATGAGGCAATTAAGGCTGCACTGCAGAGACGTACAACCTTACCCCTGAGGTGTACCGAAAGAAATTCCGGACTTTGCAAAAGCGTTCCACCGAGAGCTACACTGCAGTTGTGGGACACCTGACGACGGCATTCCGGCAGTGGATTAGAGGGCTGGAGATTAAAACCTTAGAAAGCTTGGAAGATCTAATCATCAAGGAACAGTTTTTGCAGCTGTGCCCAGCCAATGTACAAGAATGGCTGCTGGACCGGGAGCCCAAGACAGCACTGGAAGCGGGTGAGCTGGCGGATTTCCACACTGCCAACCGAGCACAATCGGACCGGAGCAGAGGTTTTTCTACAGGAGCATCCAGCTGGAAGACCACTACACCACGGCTTCCCACCACCCAGTCTACTGTACCACCTTCTGTGTCAATTTCTACCTCAGGGAGAGGGGGAGCTAGTGCCATTTCTACGTATGGGGATAGCCGCAGGTGTTTTATTTGTAATAAAGTGGGGCACATTAGCGCTACTTGCCCGGAGAAAAGAAATCCTACGCCATCCACAGGAGTGGGTCACCCCTCAGAATCACCATCTTCGGTGTTGTTCGTCTCCAGCGCTGAGAACACCCCCAATGTGAATATGCAACCTGTGACTGTGGGAAACAAGGTAACTGTGGGGCTCAGAGACACGGGGGCAGAAGTGACTCTTGTGCGTCCAGAGCTAGTGAGCTCTGAGGACTTTATTCTTGGCAAGAACTTAACAGTGCGGGGAATTGGGGGAGTACTTCATGCAGTGCCAATGGCACGAGTATTTTTGGATTGGGGAGCGGGGAAGGGTGTAAGAGATGTGGGGGTATCAGATAACATTCCTACTAATGTGTTACTGGGTACTGATTTGGGTAGGCTGTTGTCAAAATATATGCCGGAGGATGACACTTTTGATTTATCCAGGTATTCTAGGGGCCCTACCATAGAAAGGGCAGTGTATAAAAATGTACCAGGGCAGCCTCATGGGGAGAGTGGGCAGAAAGGTTGTGCGTGTCTGCCTGTGCTAGAACCCAGAATGTCTGAGGTGCTGTGGGAGAATGTGAAGGTTTTGCATCACTGGGAGGGAGGGCAGAGCGAATCTGTGCCAGAACCAGGGATGTCTGAGGTGCCATGTGAGAATGTGGAGGTTTTGCATCACTGGGAGGGAGGGCAGAGCGAATCTGTGCCAGAACCAGGGGTGTCTGAGGTACCGTGTGAGAATGTGGAGGTTTTGCATCACTGGGAGGGAGGGCAGAGCGAATCTGTGCCAGAACCAGGGATGTCTGAGGTGCCATGTGAGAAGGTGGAGGTTTTGCATCACTGGGAGGGAGGACAGATTGAATCTGTGCCAGAACCAGGGATGTCTGAGGTGGCGTGTGAGAATGTGGAGGTTTTGCATCACTGGGAGGGAGGGCAGAGCGAATCTGTGCCAGAACCAGGGGTGTCTGAGGTACCGTGTGAGAATGTGGAGGTTTTGCATCACTGGGAGGGAGGGCAGAGCGAATCTGTGCCAGAACCAGGGGTGTCTGAGGTGCCGTTTGAGAATTTGAAGGTTTTGCATCACTGGGAGGGAGGGCAGAGTGACTCTGTGCCAGAACCAGGGATGTTTGAGGTGCTGTGCGAAAATGTGAGGGGGCCACCCTGTGAAGAAGGGCAGAGGGTGAGTGAATGTTCCTCTGTGTCAGGATTAGCTGGTTCCCAGGGTCCTGTATGTATGCATCCTTGGAGTGGAACAGGTGGAGTGACAGATGTTTCAATCATAGCTGTGGTAACCTGGCCGCAGAATAGGGGACAAAGAGAGGGCTTTGGTGCACTCGTGCCCGTATTCTGTGGGACTACGAAGTCGGGACACAAGGGAGAGGGTGAAACTGGTGACCATTCTGTTATCCCTTACGCAGGGCCTACATGGTTTGGGAAGCCAGGGCGAGACACCCTAGCTACCCATCGAGTAGATTTGTTGGGGCTTATAGCTATACCGAGCCGCATGGAGAACCAATCTGTTACTAAGGGGATGGACTATGCCCCTGGGTACCCTGAGACCATGGCCTTATCCTGTAACAGAGCAGACAACGTAGCCGATGCTTTGAAAAGTACCTTCTGTAGGGTGGGTTTTCCCAAAGAAATACTTTATCTTAGCCGGAAACTGTTACCCAGGGAAAAAGTAGGTAGGCGCAGAGATAAGCTTGTGGCTTAATCTCTGGGCCACCATCTTATTTGGGGGAGGTGTCACACCAACTTGTGTAGTGCATACATGGACTTGCTACCTAGTAGAGATGGTATGGCCAATTTCAGTATTGGAGGGGTTAATTTGATTGTACAGGCCAAAAAGGCCAAATGTGGTGCCAAAAGGTCTTGTGAGATAAATTTGTCCTTTTGAAGCTCGGACTCCAACCGGGGCCTTCTACGGGGTGTTAGGTCCTGCAGTGGAGCTGCCGTTTTGTCTAGGTTCAAATGTAGACGACCATATGCCTGTATCCCCTCATATATAATGGATTCTTTGATATGCTAAGTGACCACTAGCAGTCAGGAAAACCATTTCATATCCAGGTCATATCAAACACATATCAATAATAACTTATATATTCATTATCATACCTCCTTGTGTGCATACCTAGAACGGGGAAAGCACACCCTACAAAAAGAGTACAAACATGGCAGCGCCACTTAACCAGTTTGGAAGGAATTGTGAAGTCTATGATGTTTAGTCATAAGTAGCTAGTGTGACATATCTATGGACTTCACAATTTACAGGAAATTCATAAATGTATGAATTATGGCTGTGGCGAGCACAGGAGGGACGATAAAATGAATATAAATTATTTGGACTGATATCTTTCCACCACACAAGGGGGAGGTCACCTATGGTACACCTTCCCTCCGCTTATACCACCTCTGGGCCGGCTTGGAAACTCGAGATGAACTGGGAAAGTGTATAAAATTAACGAGAGAAGATGGGTCAGTGTGCTTACTAGGGGCCAAGATCTAATTTTGAGTAAGTCGCCATCTTTCCTTGCCGGAGCCCTACGGACAGAAAAACTGTTACTTGACCATCTAAGTGAGTAGTTAGGTTTTCTGTAATTTTCTCCTTTTTATTTTATCTGTTTGGTGTAAATAATCTGTTTATCATCTTTTTGTGTATGCACTGTGATGTTTTTATTCATAATAAATATTCCTTTATTAAGTTCTGCCTTTGTCTGGTAAAGACTCACGTTACCTGAAGAGACCGTTTTATTGGTAATTTTAAATCACATAATTATTGTGTTAAAATATACTGTGTGGGTTTTTATAGTCTGATTCATTTGGGGTACCAAGGCACCCCATTTCTAAATTGTCTTGGTGGTGGCAGCGTTATTTTGATATTTGCTATATCATTATAGTTAAGTGCGGGTGGTAGTAAGGGTGGATATTTCTATTTTTATCGCTATTTTCGGTCTAGTGCAGACAGATAGTGAATTTTAACCCTTTTACCACCAGAACCAAGTCACGCGCACGCTTGGAGTAGAGTGCGTTTGTGACAAATTGGTGGCATAGCGGTGGGATAGTTAAAGATTTTTTCCATCTTTTTCGGTACCAGATTTCAGTGTTGCTGGATTAGCTAATCCAGACACTAAAAAGAAATTGTTTCTCAATTTCCAAAGGCTGAACTCAGTGCATACTTAGTATAGTTACACCTCAACAGTCCCCCCCCCCTTCTTTGTTTTCTTTTCTTTTGCTATCATTTGTTTGGGCCGGTGTGATAAATGGAATACCAAACACAGTCCAAGAGTGCTCTGGAGCAACGTTGCCGTGAACAATGTATTCCCATCCGGGGAAAATCAAAGGATGAACTTATTCAAGCGCTTGTGGACTATGATATGCAACAAGCAGTGCAAAGTGATGCCGCAAACGCTTCTGAGGGAGGCATGGTCATACGGGAGATACCTGCAGCTGATGTCGGTGACGTGCCAAGATCTGGAGATCCCTTGGACTCTTATCTACAAACTGTTTTCAAATACGTGGACCCAGCAGATGCAAACCTCAGACTGCAGCTTATCCTTAAATATCAAGAGAGAGAAGCTGCAGAGCGCCAGGCCGAGAGAGAGAGGGAAGCTGCAGAGCGCCAGGCTGAGAGAGAGACTGCAGAACGCCAGGCTGAGAGAGAGACTGCAGAGCGCCTGGCTGAGAGAGAGACTGCAGAGCGCCTGGCCGAGAGAGAGAGGGAAGCTGCAGAGCGCCAGGCGGCAAGAGAGCATGAACTAAAACTGGCAGAGTTGGAGAGGTTAAGTGCCTCACCTATCAGTGTGGTTTCAAGAGACTCTTCTGCACCCAAACCACGTGCAGAGAATTTTCCCACTTTGGACAAAGATGGGGATCTGGATGTTTTTCTGCGCAGTTTTGAAAAGGTTTGCAGGCAGTACCAATTGCCAAAGGACCAGTGGGCAAAGTACCTCACCCCTGGTCTCCGAGGTCCTGCGCTGGAAGCATTTGCAGAGCTACCAGCAGAATCTGACCAGGACTATGAGGCAATTAAGGCTGCACTGCAGAGACGGTACAACCTTACCCCTGAGGTGTACCGAAAGAAATTCCGGACTTTGCAAAAGCGTTCCACCGAGAGCTACACTGCAGTTGTGGGACACCTGACGACGGCATTCCGGCAGTGGATTAGAGGGCTGGAGATTAAAACCTTAGAAAGCTTGGAAGATCTAATCATCAAGGAACAGTTTTTGCAGCTGTGCCCAGCCAATGTACAAGAATGGCTGCTGGACCGGGAGCCCAAGACAGCACTGGAAGCGGGTGAGCTGGCGGATTTCCACACTGCCAACCGAGCACAATCGGACCGGAGCAGAGGTTTTTCTACAGGAGCATCCAGCTGGAAGACCACTACACCACGGCTTCCCACCACCCAGTCTACTGTACCACCTTCTGTGTCAATTTCTACCTCAGGGAGAGGGGGAGCTAGTGCCATTTCTACGTATGGGGATAGCCGCAGGTGTTTTATTTGTAATAAAGTGGGGCACATTAGCGCTACTTGCCCGGAGAAAAGAAATCCTACGCCATCCACAGGAGTGGGTCACCCCTCAGAATCACCATCTTCGGTGTTGTTCGTCTCCAGCGCTGAGAACACCCCCAATGTGAATATGCAACCTGTGACTGTGGGAAACAAGGTAACTGTGGGGCTCAGAGACACGGGGGCAGAAGTGACTCTTGTGCGTCCAGAGCTAGTGAGCTCTGAGGACTTTATTCTTGGCAAGAACTTAACAGTGCGGGGAATTGGGGGAGTACTTCATGCAGTGCCAATGGCACGAGTATTTTTGGATTGGGGAGCGGGGAAGGGTGTAAGAGATGTGGGGGTATCAGATAACATTCCTACTAATGTGTTACTGGGTACTGATTTGGGTAGGCTGTTGTCAAAATATATGCCGGAGGATGACACTTTTGATTTATCCAGGTATTCTAGGGGCCCTACCATAGAAAGGGCAGTGTATAAAAATGTACCAGGGCAGCCTCATGGGGAGAGTGGGCAGAAAGGTTGTGCGTGTCTGCCTGTGCTAGAACCCAGAATGTCTGAGGTGCTGTGGGAGAATGTGAAGGTTTTGCATCACTGGGAGGGAGGGCAGAGCGAATCTGTGCCAGAACCAGGGATGTCTGAGGTGCCATGTGAGAATGTGGAGGTTTTGCATCACTGGGAGGGAGGGCAGAGCGAATCTGTGCCAGAACCAGGGGTGTCTGAGGTACCGTGTGAGAATGTGGAGGTTTTGCATCACTGGGAGGGAGGGCAGAGCGAATCTGTGCCAGAACCAGGGATGTCTGAGGTGCCATGTGAGAAGGTGGAGGTTTTGCATCACTGGGAGGGAGGACAGATTGAATCTGTGCCAGAACCAGGGATGTCTGAGGTGGCGTGTGAGAATGTGGAGGTTTTGCATCACTGGGAGGGAGGGCAGAGCGAATCTGTGCCAGAACCAGGGGTGTCTGAGGTACCGTGTGAGAATGTGGAGGTTTTGCATCACTGGGAGGGAGGGCAGAGCGAATCTGTGCCAGAACCAGGGGTGTCTGAGGTGCCGTTTGAGAATTTGAAGGTTTTGCATCACTGGGAGGGAGGGCAGAGTGACTCTGTGCCAGAACCAGGGATGTTTGAGGTGCTGTGCGAAAATGTGAGGGGGCCACCCTGTGAAGAAGGGCAGAGGGTGAGTGAATGTTCCTCTGTGTCAGGATTAGCTGGTTCCCAGGGTCCTGTATGTATGCATCCTTGGAGTGGAACAGGTGGAGTGACAGATGTTTCAATCATAGCTGTGGTAACCTGGCCGCAGAATAGGGGACAAAGAGAGGGCTTTGGTGCACTCGTGCCCGTATTCTGTGGGACTACGAAGTCGGGACACAAGGGAGAGGGTGAAACTGGTGACCATTCTGTTATCCCTTACGCAGGGCCTACATGGTTTGGGAAGCCAGGGCGAGACACCCTAGCTACCCATCGAGTAGATTTGTTGGGGCTTATAGCTATACCGAGCCGCATGGAGAACCAATCTGTTACTAAGGGGATGGACTATGCCCCTGGGTACCCTGAGACCATGGCCTTATCCTGTAACAGAGCAGACAACGTAGCCGATGCTTTGAAAAGTACCTTCTGTAGGGTGGGTTTTCCCAAAGAAATACTTTATCTTAGCCGGAAACTGTTACCCAGGGAAAAAGTAGGTAGGCGCAGAGATAAGCTTGTGGCTTAATCTCTGGGCCACCATCTTATTTGGGGGAGGTGTCACACCAACTTGTGTAGTGCATACATGGACTTGCTACCTAGTAGAGATGGTATGGCCAATTTCAGTATTGGAGGGGTTAATTTGATTGTACAGGCCAAAAAGGCCAAATGTGGTGCCAAAAGGTCTTGTGAGATAAATTTGTCCTTTTGAAGCTCGGACTCCAACCGGGGCCTTCTACGGGGTGTTAGGTCCTGCAGTGGAGCTGCCGTTTTGTCTAGGTTCAAATGTAGACGACCATATGCCTGTATCCCCTCATATATAATGGATTCTTTGATATGCTAAGTGACCACTAGCAGTCAGGAAAACCATTTCATATCCAGGTCATATCAAACACATATCAATAATAACTTATATATTCATTATCATACCTCCTTGTGTGCATACCTAGAACGGGGAAAGCACACCCTACAAAAAGAGTACAAACATGGCAGCGCCACTTAACCAGTTTGGAAGGAATTGTGAAGTCTATGATGTTTAGTCATAAGTAGCTAGTGTGACATATCTATGGACTTCACAATTTACAGGAAATTCATAAATGTATGAATTATGGCTGTGGCGAGCACAGGAGGGACGATAAAATGAATATAAATTATTTGGACTGATATGTTTCCACCACACAAGGGGGAGGTCACCTATGGTACACCTTCCCTCCGCTTATACCACCTCTGGGCCGGCTTGGAAACTCGAGATGAACTGGGAAAGTGTATAAAATTAACGAGAGAAGATGGGTCAGTGTGCTTACTAGGGGCCAAGATCTAATTTTGAGTAAGTCGCCATCTTTCCTTGCCGGAGCCCTACGGACAGAAAAACTGTTACTTGACCATCTAAGTGAGTAGTTAGGTTTTCTGTAATTTTCTCCTTTTTATTTTATCTGTTTGGTGTAAATAATCTGTTTATCATCTTTTTGTGTATGCACTGTGATTTTTTTATTCATAATAAATATTCCTTTATTAAGTTCTGCCTTTGTCTGGTAAAGACTCATGTTACCTGAAGAGACCGTTTTATTGGTAATTTTAAATCACATAATTATTGTGTTAAAATATACTGTGTGGGTTTTTATAGTCTGATTCATTTGGGGTACCAAGGCACCCCATTTCTAAATTGTCTTGGTGGTGGCAGCGTTATTTTGATATTTGCTATATCATTATAGTTAAGTGCGGGTGGTAGTAAGGGTGGATATTTCTATTTTTATCGCTATTTTCGGTCTAGTGCAGACAGATAGTGAATTTTAACCCTTTTACCACCAGAACCAAGTCACGCGCACGCTTGGAGTAGATTGCGTTCGTGACAGTTTGAACATCCACTTTGAGAACTACTGGTTGTTTAGTATGTGTGTCAGACAGGAGCGGGGTTGCTCAGTGGGCAGGGAGAAATTCCCCCTGCATCGTCTTTTCATCGTCTGCTGCTCCCCGATATCCACTCCAGCAACCAGGCCTCCTGGAGCACTTTCACAAAAGCGTGGAGTCTCCATGCACACCCTCTCCCCTGTTTGGAGGAATGGGGGAGAGGCTGTCCACGTGGTACCAGCTGTGTGGAAGTACTCCAAGAGGTCAAAATAATGCAAACAGATTTGGATAGATAAAGAGGTGCAGAAACGCTTCTCTTGAGAGCAGCAAAGGCAACAAAACGCAATAAAATTTGCAGCGCTATACTTTGTTTTTGTTTCCTTGGGGGTCCTTCCTTGTTGGCACAAGTATAATAATATTAATAATAATATATGGACACATGCAAGGCAAATGGGGCTTATTTTTCTAGAAAAATGTTTTATGAAGCTTGCATATTCACCTGTGCAATACATTTCAGGGGTAGACTCAACAGTCATTTATTGGGTCATTGGCCAGACATCAATATCGTCAAGGACCACTTGGAGAGATCATAAATCTCCTCTAACTGGACTACCATGATATAAGGGTTCAAGAGCCAAAGAAATCTGGGATAGAAAGATTAACAATACAAAACAAATTACTTGCACCGACGTCTTCTCCTCCGATCAGAATATGCGGTGGATGATGTCACTGCAAGCACCGCCATATTGCCCTCAGTTCACCTGGGGGCAAAATGATGGCACTTGCAGTGATGTCCTTGATTGGAGGATCAAATTGGAGCATCACTGCAGCCCCGCCATTTTGGCAGAAGTTGCCGGGTTATGTCCTGACCAAGAAAGAACATATCAGATTAAGAATTGAAGATAGACTAGACAAGGGAGAATATAGAAGATGTGGAAAAGTCAGAGTCAGAAGTCAAATCTGACTTTTAATATTAAAATAATTATTCATAAATATTGGCCTATATTAAAAAATGACAAAGTATTGGGAGATTTCATACCAGATATACCCCAAATAATTTCCAAAAAAACAGATTAATTAAAACAATTTTTTTTTAGCACCAAGTGCACTTATAATAGAGGAAACAAAAACTTTGTATGAGAAAAAACAAAAGGTTTCCAAAAATGTGGTAGGTGCAAGATGTGTGTAAATCTTCCAAAGAAAGATTTAGATTTTTCGGGTCATATCACATAGGTATACTAAACAAAAAACCCCAGATTCTCGTGCTCATAAGTGTATGTGGAAGAATATAATATTGTAATACTTCCCAGAAGACTCCAGCAACCCAAAGGGCACTCTTCCTCAAAGTGTAGGTATACCAATTAGCAAATAATTGGGGCGCAAACACATACAGGGAAGAAAAAAATATAATAATAGTACAATATGTACAACAGTGAGTAATGCGGTATTCACTCACAAACAATCTAGATGCATCAGACCCATCGGCCAATGCAGTGTAAAATGTATTTTAATAATCTTCATTAAGAATCTATAAAAAAAAGCATATATATGTTAAGATCCTTTAACCTTTCCTGGTAGGTTTTATCCTGTAATTCATGAAACATTTTAGTAGCCCTTTTCTGAACTTTCTCCAACATACAGTATCTCACAAAAGTGAGTACACCCCTCACATTTTTGTAACCAGTGTCCCCTCAAAATAACTCAACACACAGCCATTAATGTCTAAACCTTAGCAACAAAAGTCAGTACACCCCTAAGTGAAAATGTCGAAATTGGGCCCAAAGTCTCAATATTTTGTGTGACCACCATTATTTTCTTTGTCTACTAATCTCCCTGGTCCCTTCCCTATTTATCCTACCCTGTCTACGCAGCATCGCAGGGGTAGCTGTCATCCAGACAGGCTCTCCAGGTTTGTCCCAACCTAGACTGTTTGCAGAAGCTTGACAGTAGAATTAGCCAGAATTTATTTCTAAGCCCTCCTTTCAATCTACTCCAGGATGGCCAACAAGTGGAAACAGTAGGGTACCAGATGAAGGAGGCAATTTATGAAATCTGCCAATTTTAAAAGTTGCCTTGTTTGTATTCAGAGGGAGTGACCCGATTTTCCCCCCCTTCCTTTTATGTGCTGAATTGGGTCTGATGAGTAAATTGCTAAATTGGTGACTGGCTAGAAAAAACAAATGTTACATAAACTTTTGGAACCTCAGAGATGTATTGCTCAGATTAAATTATATTTTTTAATGAGTATTGTTTAAAGGTTTACCTGGCATTTTTAGTAGAACTCACATGTCCTAGACGTAGCCAGTTTGAATTTTGAAGAGAGGTAATCGGGTGCGGGTGAATAAATGAGTGAATGAACGGGTGAATGAATGAGTGTTTAGGGGCAGAAATGGGAAAGGTGAAGAGCTGGCACAGGCATTCCGTTTTGGGGCAGAGCTGGCACAGGTAGGCTGTTTCAGGGGCAGAGGTGGCATGGGCAGGCTGTTTCAGGGGCAGAGGTGGTACGGGCAGGCTGCTTCAGGGGCAGAGGTGGCACAGACAGGCAGTTAAAGGGGCAAAAGTGGCACAGGAATGCCGTTTTATGGGCATAGGCCTACCACGTCAATGTCTGGCTTAGTGTGTAGTGATAGAGTTTAAGCTGCACTACCGTGAATGTCAGGTTCAGTGTATAGTGATTGGAGTTACACTCTACCTCCATTGATGTCTGGCTTAGTATATAGCGATAGGAGTTATGCTGTACCATATCCGTTCAGTAAATGTTATTTATTTAAACGTATTTAATTTATCAGTTAATCATTTATTTTTTCAGATTTCAAGTTTTTTTCCAGTTGACATACAGTTTACAAATTTGTGAAATATTCTATGTGTATATATATATATATACACATATATATATATATATATATACACATATATATATATATATATATATATATATATATATATATATATACACATATACATATATATATACACATATACGACTAGTTTAGTTTTGGAACAAGATTGTCTGCAAAAGGCTTTTGTTCAACTAATGAGACCAGATCTACTTTCACACATTTACAAATAAACCAACGAGATTGGTTACAAACTGCAGGTAGCACTAAAATGGGTAGGAGTGAAGTATTATTACTAGTTATATCATGAGCATTGTTATAAGCAAGTACTGACATGAAAGCCTTCTAAGCATCTACAAAGAGAACAGCTAATGAGTTGTTGTTGGACTGTATAGCATAGAAACAAGCATTTAAATGACACATTACTTTTTTTTTTTTAAGATGAAGCAGACATATAACTGACTTGTTACTACATAGACTAGAGTGACTTGTCCAATAACTTAACAAAGGGGATACTAAAAGTAATGGAGAAACATTTTAACAGGGACTAATTAACAATGCAGTAATAATATTTTATAAAGCAATGCATTTTTAAAAACTAAATTAACAGACATAAATACATTTTTCTAATTCAGACTTTGGATCCTTAAGCATGCCTGTTTGCATCAGCTGTTTGATGGAAAATGTTTCAATGCCACTCCAGTTTTTTCTGTTATTTCAGTTTGGAGGCCTTTGTCAACTATGCCGCTGTAGAGATTATTGTCAGTTTGTTGAATTACAGAGAAACATTTGTAGCAAGTCAAAATCTATATGCATGAATTGGTCCTTAAACTTTAGCTTTCTGCACTCAAACCCTAACTAACCATATATTTTATCTCATCACATATCTCATCTTTAAAAAAAATGCCATTTTTAGCATATCTTTGTTCAACCATCATAGCCCTTTTCCACGTATGGTGTAAAAAATACTGTTTACGGATGGTTAGAGGCTTGCTCTAACCATCTAGTAATTTCTAGTGGGAGGGACACAAGATATTTGTTCACCCATTTTTACATTTTTAAATAATTTTTTTTATTTTTTTAACTAAAATATTTTTTCAGTTGTATTATTTTTGTAACACTTTTTTGACTAGCGATCCCTTTGAGGTATTTTAAAGACCTCAGGGATTTCTCTTGGAACTGGATGATATACCCCTTATGATGTCATGGTGACATCATTGTCTTGAATTATCTTTTATTTTTACAATCTTTTTACAATCTTTACAATATACTTTTTCTGCGAACATTTTTATTTTGCAATGTTTCTGTTGGGCATTCTCCGCTATACTAGTGATGCTTGTGATGATCAGCTGGAAGCTAGCAATTCTGGCTCTTGCTGACAGAGGAGATGCCAGGCTGCCGTATGACACCCTGGCCTCCTGTGCAAAAACGACAGGACGTTCTATTATGTCATCAGTCATCTAGTGCCTGTTTTATAAGACGTCGCTAAGTGGTTAAGAGACTGACTATACTGTAGCTTTCTCCCTAGCTAATGATGGACTGACCATCATAACATCAAACAACATTAACATAAGAACAATAGGCTATGTTTCTTCCACTTTCACCCGGAATAATGGTTGCTCAAATAAGAAAGAGAGCCTGTTTCCTTCATCCCTGCATGGATTAATGTTAAATGGAGCAGCTGTGTCAATTGGACCCCTAGTTAACCATCTCTTACTAATGTAAAAGCCCTCTTTCACCCAGTCAGATATCCCCCTCTGCTGCTTAACACCAGAAATAAGGCCATGAACCAGATAAAGATCAGCATTAGCATGTAGCAACCTCTGAGGCACCAACCCGCAATGTTGACACCGACCAGAAGGTGACTGGAGGACAAGGGAATGTATAATCTCGATCCATACTGCAGTGGGAACAGAGCAAAAAATGAAGAAAGGGAAAATTATATTTTTTTAATTAAAAACATTAAAAAACAAAAAAGTGCCCCTATATGTCTTAGCCCTGCCATTTCAGGTAAAAAAAAAATATATAAATGTATATATTTATATAAAAATCCTACCTCCTATTGCCTTAAGCCAGTGGTACTAATAAATCTATAATATAGAATAATATGTAAAGTATGGATGTGACCTTCTTGAATTTATTAAACCATAGCAATAGTAATGAAGAAAATTCTGGTAGTTGTATCTTATAAAGATACAGCACATTATTACATTGGTTTTCAAAAAAGAGTAATTCAGCCAATAATTTAACATTTATATTCTAATGCAGAGGTGTTTTTTAATTATTATTATTATAATAGCTCAATCATACAGTTTTGGAGCATTAACATTTCTAATATACCATGACTGACTTCTGACAAATAAAAATCATAGTAAAAAGAATGACCATAATTAAAGCAGCCCAATGTTTGGTGTGTGTTGCCTCAAGATAAAGTAATGCTTCGTATCAGAAGCATTAGTTACACAAAATATGGATAGGAATAACTGAGATTTTAAAAATATTTTTAGAAGAGATATTTTTTTAAGAAATGGTTACTGTCTGTTGTTCGATAGGTTTTTGACAAATTTTACCACATCTCATACAAAACAATTTCCTCCTGAATTTTGGATATCCAAGTCCTAAAACAAATGGAGAAACTACAGCATAAATATCTCCTACTATCTTCCTAAAGCTGAAAGTCAAGCAGCTTGAAAAATTCCGGAGAATAGTATTGATGACATTGCAGATTATGTAACACACCAAAAGAGCTGCTATTCCTTTCATAGCGTTCGTTCCATGCTGATTTCTCCTTGAGCTTGTTAAAGTAACATCAACTGTCTTTTGGTGTTTCAGAAGAATATATAAAATATTGATGCTAACCCCACTCATTAAAATGACAGCCAGAACCTGAGTTACAGTACCAAAGATGATATCAAATATTTTAACTTTGGTATCTTTATCTGTTAAAGTATCCAAAATTGAACAGGTACAAGTATCCGTGACATTGTGACGACTTGGTCGACTTCCAGAAATGGACAAAGCGTATGGTGAGCAAACAGAGGATAACAAAATCCAGGTGAGAATCAGACAAGGTGGGATTAAGGTATTTTTCTGTATCGTGTTTCTTAATATCCTGCCTTGGTTCTTGAGCTTCATGAGACGGAAAACTCCAAGCATTAATGTGAACAGCATACTCCCTCCTCGCCCTAAGCAGAGCCCCAGTATAGTCACTTTGCAAGCTGCTGTCATTGGATAGCACGTGCCTTGTTGATCTGGAATCACTATAGTCAGGATTCGTGAAAAGAAATGCATCATATTAGCAACAGAGAGATGTACGATCAACACTTCAGCAGTTGTCAGCTTTTCCACACTCTTGAACATAACACACATTATCAAACTGTTCCCTGGTAGTCCAACAGCAGCCAGAACTAAAGAGCTAACAAGCAAATGTGTAGTAACCATAGTTAGCAGAACAAAGAGACAAGTGGAGTTCCAGTAGGTTTCCAGCTAAAGAATGGCAGGAATATCCCAGAACCATAACACTTTCTTCTCACAGGGCAGGAAATACAAAAGTTACAATGGCAAGGTACAAAGTAATCCCATGAATAATGCTATGGCTACAGAAGATTTTTGTATTCTCCAAGGACCAATGTAAGACCACGGTAATGTATATTTTTGTTAGCATTAAGATGTCACAGACAAGTAACAGCTTGCCTGTTCTGTAATGACATGCACCTCAGGTAGATGCTGGTCATCTGGATCATCGTATGTACAAAGAAAAGTATCTGTATGGTGGATTTATTTAAAAGCCAAACAATCATTTTATTATTCATCTCGTTACTGCTAAAGCTGTTTGATATCAAAGAAACATAGGCAAGTAGAGACAGAAAAAACATATAAAAGCTCTGTGCAAACAACTGGTTAGGTTTGAAAATGATCTCACTTAGGTCATTAGTTACATTATGCTATGTGATGCTTTAAACGAGCAGTAATGTTCTATTTTTTCTATGGTTATTTCACTAATTACTATTGTTTCTACATTGCCTATGCCGTTTGAACATCCACTTTGAGAACTACTGGTTGTTTAGTATGTGTGTCAGACAGGAGCGGGGTTGCCCAGTGGGCAGGGAGAAATTCCCCCTGCATCGTCTTTTCATCGTCTGCTGCTCCCCGATATCCACTCCAGCAACCAGGCCTCCTGGAGCACTTTCACAAAAGCGTGGAGTCTCCATGCACACCCTCTCCCCTGTTTGGAGGAATGGGGGAGAGGCTGTCCGTGGTACCAGCTGTGTGAAAGTACTCCAAGAGGTCAAAATAATGCAAACAGATTTGGATAGAAAAAGAGGTGCAGAAACGCTTCTCTTGAGTGCAACAAAGGCAACAAAACGCAAATAAAAAATTGCAGGTCTCTACATTGTTTTCGTTTGTTTCCTTGGGAGACCCTCCCTGTCGGCACAAGTATTATAATAATATATGGACACATCAAGGCAAATGGGGCTTATTTTTCTAGAAAAATGTTTTATGAAGCTTGCATATTCACCTGTACAATACATTTCAGGGGTAGACTCAACAGTCATTTATTGGGTTATTGGCTAGATATCAATATCGTCAAGGACCACTTGGAGAGATCATAAATCTCCTCCAACCTGGACTAACATGATATAAGGGTTCAAGAGCCAAAGAAATCTGGGATAGAAAGATTAACAATACAAAAACAATTACTTGCACCGACGTCCTCTCCTCCGATCAAAATATGCGGTAAATGACGTCACTGGAAGCGCCGCCATATTGCCCTCAGTTCACCTGAGGGCAAAATGACTGCACTTGCAGTGATGTCCTCGATTGGAGGATCGAGGAGGACATCACTGCGCCGCCGCCATTTTGGCAGAAGTTGCCGGGTTATGTACTGATGAAGAAAGAACATATCAGTTAAGAATTGAAGATAGACTAGAGAAGGGAGAATATAGAAGATGTGGAAGAGCCAGAAGTAAAATCTGGTTGTAAATGACATGAAGATATAACTCTAAATGTGCTTAAATTGCTCAAAAGACACTGACTAAAGTTTTTGCAAGTTTTGCAAGTTGGAGAGCTAAATCAGAAATTTATAAACACTACCCTTAAAATATTTTACAAGATAGTTTAAAAACATGGTAATAGTATAAAAAGAAAGGAACTTTCAAAGAATAAAAAAAGTCTAATGATATTAAAAACAATTTTGATTTCACTTTTATTACTAATTATAATACTGACTTTTAATATTAAAAGAATTATTCATAAATATTGGCCTATGTTAAAAATTGACAAAGTATTGGGAGATTTTATACCAGATATACCCCAAATAATTTTCAAAAAAACAGATTCATTAAAACATTTTTTTTTAGCACCAAGTACATTTAAGTAAATTTTTAGATTTTTCAGGTCATAACACAGGTATAACATATAAAACTGAACATTTTATCAATTGTAATTCAAACAATGTGATTTATTGATCTGTGCATTATCTTCTTTGTGTAAACACTTCTGTTTGAGTTAACATGATCTGCTAGCACAATCCAATATAGACTGTCTCAAATATATCCAGCTTTCTGTTGAACCTGCTGGCTTGCACACGCAGCATGTGTGCGCGTGTCGACATGGAGCAAGCGGCTCCAGCCCCTGCCATGCTGCTAGCTGAAGCGTGACACAGAGGAGGGCGCCATGACAGATGGTAACCTTTTGTATGTTTGTGGCGGCCAGATTACATAGAAACATAGATAAGAACCATTCGGCCCATCCAGTCTGCCCAACCTCTGAATGCTTTCCTTAGTCCCTGTCCTTATTCTATATATAGCTTAGCCTTATGCCATGCTTGCTTAAATGTCTTCACTGTATGAATATCTAGAAGGCTATTCCATACATCCACTTCCCTTTCAGTAAAGTAACATTTCCTGATGTCACTTTTAAACTTTTGCCCCTTTAGCTTAAGGATGGGGAGCTTCGCCCTTGCATCGATTGAACAGGATCACCAGGCGCAACACGTACCCCATTCCATTGATTTCCGAGCTATTTGACAGATTGCGCGGAGCCACAGTCTATACTAAGCTGGACCTCCGGGGTGCGTACAATCTTGTTCGAATTCGCACGAACGATGAATGGAAGACTGCATTTAATACACGATCAGGACATTACGAATATACGGTTATGCCGTTCGGGCTATGCAATGCCCCAGCCGTCTTTCAGGAGTTCATTAACGATTGCCTCAGGGATTTTCTTCAACAGTTCGTCGTAGTATACCTGGATGACATCTTGATCTACTCCTCTGACCTCTCCACCCATCGCACACAAGTCGCTCAGGTACTAAACCGATTACGGCAACACGGGCTCTACGCCAAACTGGAGAAGTGCGCGTTTGAGGTTCGCAAGGTGTTATTCTTAGGTTACGTCATCACCCCAGAGGGGTTTGAGATGGACCCTGCTAAAGTACGTGCTATTAAAGACTGGCCGCAACCTGTGGGTCTGAAACCACTACAACGTTTTTTGGGGTTCGCCAACTACTACAGACGTTTTATCAGAGACTATTCTAAGATCGCGGCTCCTCTAACAGCTCTCACAAAGAAGGGGGCCGACACGATTGTATGGCCGCAGGCCGCCATTTCCGCTTTCGATCAGTTGAGGGAGAGGTTTACCACAGCTCCTGTGCTACGACATCCGGACCCACTACTACCTTTTGTCCTGGAGGTGGATGCATCTGGGACTGGGGTGGGGGCTGTTCTCTCTCAACGAGCCTCTTACAGTGGGCCACTACACCCGTGTGGTTACTTTTCCAGAAGATTTTCTCCGGCGGAGAGAAATTATGATATCGGCAACAAAGAACTTTTGGCTGTCATTTTGGCCTTAGAGGAGTGGCGACATCTTCTGGAGGGTGTACAAGTTCCAACCTTGATCCTGACTGACCATAAGAACTTACAATATATAGAGTCCGCGAAATGTCTGAATCCTCGACAAGCCAGGTGGTCCCTGTTCCTGTCCCGGTTTCCCTTCGTGTTGACCTACCGTCCGGGGTCCAAGAATGCCAAAGCCGACGCTCTCTCGCGAATGCACACCTTTCCTGATGAGGAGAATCATGAACCCGAGAATATTGTGCCAACAACAAAGGTCTTAGCTGCTACCCACCTTACCTGTCTTACTCCTCTCATGGATCGTATTGCCAGGTTGCAGTCACAAGCTCCGGGATCTCTACCTACTGGCAAGCTGTTCTTTACGGTTCGTTTTAGACCTCGAGTTCTCCGTTTATCCCATGGCTCCAGAACGGCAGGACACCCGGGGGTTACACGCACAAGGGATCTCGTTTCCAGAACTTTTTGGTGGCCAGGTTGGGCCAAGGACGTTGTTTCGTTTGTCCGATCCTATACTAAGTGCGCAGCTAACAAGTCCTCCAGGAGAGCGCCCGTCGGGTTGCTCCACCCTCTGCCGCTTCCCTCAGCACCATGGACACACATAGCTATGGATTTCATTGTTGACTTACCCAACTCCAGAGGGCATACAGTCATACTCATGGTGGTGGCTCGCATGATTCCGTTGAGGAAATTACCTTCTGCTGCTACATTGGCTGATGTCTTCATACGCGAGATCGTCCGGCTCCACAGACTACCTACCGAGATTGTTTCCGACCAAGGCTCACAGTTCATAGCACGCTTCTGGCGTGAATTCACCAAAGCCTTGGGCATTACTCTGGCCTTCTCGTCCGCGTATCATCCCCAATCTAACGGGGCAGCTGAAAGGGCTAACCAGCATCTGAAACAATATCTACGCCTGTTCATCAACAACCACCAGGACAACTGGGTTGATCTACTACCCTTTGCTGAATTTGCCCGTAACAACTCCGTGCAGGAG
The DNA here is from genome assembly GCF_027358695.1 of Spea bombifrons. NCBI lineage: Eukaryota > Metazoa > Chordata > Amphibia > Anura > Pelobatidae > Spea > Spea bombifrons. The sequence goes on along the minus strand of NC_071087.1, from coordinate 37,419,031 downwards.
TCTACAGGGGTATCCTCCTTCTACTGCCTGTACGGTTTACATCCTCAGCCTTTTCCTGGGGCATTTCCCGTCTCTACGCTTCCGGCCTTACACGAAAGGCTGGTTGCCATCCGGGCTACTTGGTTGTCTGTACAGGAGACACTACAACGTGCGGGCAGGCGACAAGAACGCCAAGTTAATAAGAAACGTTCTCGCGCCCCTGATTATCTGCCGGGAGAAAGGGTTTGGTTATCTACCAGATACCTCAAGCTAAGGGTACCATCTATGAAGTTGGCGCCACGTTTTATTGGCCCCTTCTCTATAATTCGCCGGGTCAATCCGGTAGCTTATGAACTCTTGTTACCCCGAACCCTCCGGATTCCTCGAGTTTTCCACGTCTCCCTTCTGAAACCTCTGGTGTGCAATCGCTTTACTACCATAAGACCACCTCCGGCGGGCATCTCTGTCGCAGATTCCCTTCGGCGTTGTCCTCAAATGATTCTGGCTACTCGCAGACAAGGGAGTGTGCAGTATTTGATTCACTGGAGAGGACTTGGTCCGGAGAGTCATTCCTGGGTTCCCGCTGCTCGTCTCAACGCCCCCCCCGTCTGGTACGTGCCTTCCTTGCCAGGAAACGGGTGGGTCTTGCCAGGGGTCGCCCGGTGGTCGCTCCTTCGAGGGGGGGGTACTGTAACGTACCTGGCTGCCTGGCGTACCTGTTCCTCCGGGTCCGCGGATCTTCAGCCGCCACGGAGAAGGGGGAGACCGCCCGCTTCACCACAGCGGCATCAGCCGCCACGGAGAAGGGGCAGACCCCCCACCTTGCCGCAACAGCCACAGCCGCCGCAGAGAAGGGGGAGACCCCACACCCTGCCACAGCAGCTTCAACCGCCGTGGAGGAGAGGAAGACCTCCCTCCTCCGCGAGACAGCTTCTGCCGCCGCGAGGACGGGGAAGACCCCGCAACTCCACACGGCAGCCGCCGCCTACTGGAACCTGGTCCGGACCTGCAGCGTGTACATTTTCTTCCACATGCCACCTAGTGGTGCCAGCCGGTACTACCGGTCCTTTTAGGAATTTGAGATCCCGCCAATCCCAAGATGGCCGCGGACCGGAAGTGACGTAACGGCATTTTGCATTTTTGGCGGGAAAACGCTAATTGGTGTCTGGACTTCCTCTACCTATTTAAGAGCCTCAGAAACCTTCCAGCGTTGCCTTCTGATGGTCGTACCTATCTTGTATAGTGTTTACTCCTTAGTTAGCGTTCCCGTGTGATTTCCTGTTACCGACTCGGCTTGTTCCTGTTCTTATGTTCCTGGCGTTTGACTCTGGCTTCCCTCACAGCGATTCTGACTTCTGGCTTCCTGACCTCGGCTTACCCTGCAACGATCCTGACTTCCTGACCTCGGCTTGCTCATTGGCTATTCTGTGCTGGACTTTTTGTGATCTGTCTATTGGACTTGCACACGCTGTTCTACCTGATTTCAGGTCCTATTCTACGCTGTGCGTGACAGCCGATACTAATTTTTAATCCTATGATCCCTTTGATCATGGGGTTAAATTTAGCCAACGGTAGAGGGAGGCAATTTTTGAAATCCTGATGAACTGCAAATATTATTAAAATCAGCCATTTAGCCCGTGCGGTACGTGAGTAACCATATCATCCCTGGAGCGCCTTGCATTTTTACTGCAAAACTTATTTTTGCTGTAAAAGTGATTTTTTTTTCTCCCTTTACCATCATTTCTTTGGGATTGTAAGGGGAAAGAATGGTGTGTGCTTCTGTGAGTGAATGTATTTAAAGTATGGTGTGTGCTTCTGCGAGTGAATGGAGATATGTATGGTGTGAATGGTCAGTAATTAGGGTTGAAGCCTTGACGTGGCATTACTGCTCACGTAGGAAGTTAAATTATGGCACAAAAAGTTCACATTTGCAAAAATGACATCCCTTGGCGCATCAAATGAGGGGCTGCATGTGTTTCTAGTACAAACCTGGAGTGCGCAAGACACAAATGAACATGTCGTTATGGTTAGAAAAAACATATTTTCAAGCCAAAGACATATTCCATAATTATTTGTGCACTCAACTTTTGTCCTAGAAATACATGTAACCGCTCATTTGAAGCTCCAAGGGGTGTAGTTTCTTAAAATGGATGAATTGTCTGAATGAGGGAGAGCATGAGTTAATATGTGGATGATTTGTCTGAATGAGGGAGAGCATGAGTTAATGTGATTGTGTGTATCATAGATGTATAATTGTGGAAGGGCAAAGATGGCACTAGCAGGATGTTTGAGCCTTGGGGACCAAGATGGCACAGGCAGGGTGTATATGGGACAAAGATGGCACATCTCATGTGTGTTATCTGGGTGCTGGCCAGGTTCTATGTGGGTAGTGTGGTTGGGGTGTGCAACCTGTGATCTATCCCCTGTAATTTAGGGGTTTTAAATATACCTTTTAATGCCGTTTAATGCCGTGTTTTTATGTGAATTCCAATTGATCTGTACCTGCAAAGCTTGGTTTGTGTGTTCTTCTGTAGATCCATATCTGCTATGCTAAGTTTCCATACATTATTTATGTATACCTGCAAATACAGGGTTTGTATGTCTTGTTCAGTTGATTAATACCTGCAATGCTGTTTCCATGTATTGATTTGATCTATACCTGCAATGCTACATTTCATATATTATTATTGTATACCTGCAAATACAGGATTTGTATGTCTGATTCTGTTTATTTGATATACCGTATTTGCTCGATTATAAGACGAGGTTTTTTCCAGAGCAAATGCTCTGAAAAATACCCCTTGTCTTATAATCGGGGTCGTCTTCTAATCAGACCCCAAAAAAATGGCTGGGGCCATGCTGCTTACCGGTCGCGAGCAGCGTCTCTTCCGTTAGAAGCAGGAGGACAGGAAGCTTGTAGCTTCCTCACAGAACTCTATCTCCCCCTCCCTCCTCTGGGGGCGGGGCCAGAGAAGTTGCTGGTACAGCCGGTCCCCTGCAGAAGTCTTCGAGTGAGAGATCTGCAGTTCAGGTAAGGGGGTGGGGGAGGGTTTTTGGGTAAGTATGTGTGATTAATGTGTGAAGTATGTGTGATTAATGGAATGAATGAGTATTTAAATGTTTGTGAATGTGTGTTTGTGTGTGATAGCATGGATGTGTAAGGGGGGTGGGGGTTGTAGCATGGCATAAGGAGGCTGTAATCCCACTACTATCATCCCCCAGGTTCCAGCATGTACTGGCTGCCTTGGCTTGATAGGAGTGTGATTGCTGTTAGCAGCAATCACACTCCTATCAAGCCAAGGCAGCCAGTACATGCTGGGTTAAAAGGCATATCATGGGGCTGAGTGGCATATAGGGGGTTAAAATGCATTTCTGGACCTCCAGAAATGCATTTTAACCCCCTATATGCCACTCAGCCCCATGATATGCATATATACCTCCAGAAATGCATTTTAACCCCCTATATGCCACTCAGCCCCATGATATGCCTTTTAACCCCCTATATGCCAGAGTGGCATATAGGGGTATAAGGCATATCATGGGGCAGAGTGGCAAATAGGGGGGGTATAAAGCATTTCTGGGGGCAGAGTGGCATAACTGGGGGGGGCAGGTTGGCAAATAAAAGGAAATTTAAAAAATATATTTACATGAATTAATATTTACTGGTAAAACTTTTTTTCCTATAGGGTCGTCTTATATTCAGGCTTTTTGTTTTTTTCCTAAATTAATATTTTGATTTTGGGGGGTCGTCTTATAATCGGGGTCGTCTTATAATCGAGCAAATACGGTATACCTTCAGTGCTGAGATCACAAGTGAATTTCAATTGATCTATACATGCAAAGCTGGGTTTGTGTGTTAATGTGTGGATCTATACCTGCTATCGGCAGCAGGGTCTAATATTTATATATATATATATATATATATCAGCAGCAGGGACTAATATTAGGCCCTGAAATCATTTAATGGAAAAGTTAAGGTATTGTGTTGTTTAAAGGATTGCAAGGATTAGTCGTACTAAATTGTGGCTTTATGCTTCCCACGTTGAATGATCAAGTATTGTATTGTCCAATAACAAAAGTATCATTCCATAGCACATTACTTTTGGCAATATATATGTGTGTGTGTTTTTTCAGTGGTATGATTTAATGGTGGAAATTATTAATGCCCTCCCAGATTGACTGTGGTATCTTGTGTGCCCTCCCTATATATTGTTTCTACAGTCACCACTGATCATACCCCACTGTCATGTCTTCCAGGCTATATATATTAAGATCCTTTAACTTTTCCTGGTAGGTTTTATCCTGTAATTCATGAAACATTTTAGTAGCCCTTTTCTGAACTTTCTCCAACATACAGTATCTCACAACAGAGAGTACACCCCTCACATTTTTGTAAATATTTTATTATATCTTTTCATGTGACAACACTGAAGAAATGACACTCTGCTACAATATAAAGGAGTGAGTGTACAGCCTGTACAACAGTGTAAATTGGCTGTTCCCTTAAAAATAACTCAATACACTAATGTCTAAACCTTGGCAACAAAAGTGAGTACTACCGTGAATGTCAGGTTCAGTGTATAGTGATTGGAGTTACACTCTACCCCCATTTATGTCTGGCTTAGTATATAGGGATAGGATTTATGCTGTACCATAGCTGTTCAGTAAATGTTATCTTATTTAATCCATCAGTTAATCATTTATTTATTCAGATTTCAAGTTTTTTTCCAGTTGACATACAGTTTAGAAATTTGTGAAATATTCTTGCTAACAGTTTTTTTTGGGGGGGGGAGGGTGCAGGGAGGCCATATACAGGATCCGCCCCAAATACTCTAGGTATGCCCCTGAATGAATATATATATATATATATATATATATATATATATATATAAATTCCAAAAGGTGGTAGCCAGCACTCGTGGGACTTGCTTTCAAATACATTCAAGAGACTCTGTGTTGTAAGTCAACGTTTCACTATTTTATTGTCAGACTTTCCCACAAGTCCCACGAGTGCCGGCTACCACCTTTGGAATTTATATACATTATTGCTTCAGTAACCAGGCACCGGGCAGAGTTATTAAGGTTGATGTGCAATTGTACTATTTGGATTATATATATATATATATATATATAGATAGCACTCTCAAAGCACTCCAGGTCTTCAAGTTAACAACTTCATCAGGACATACATTTGAAATAAAACAAACATATTTATAATAAAATAGCACTTCAGATTGGTGAGTTCTCTTGCTATTTTATTATAAATTTTATTACAAATGTATGTCCTGATGAAAGTCAGCAATGACTGAAACGTCGACTTGACTTTGTTTGAATAAAGAAAAGTTGTGGACCTGGAGTGCTGACCATCCTTTGAGAGTGCTTTGTATGGAAACTGCTGGTTACTAGCACCAGGCTTGGAATATTTGAAATGGTGTGCAATGGACTTTGTGAGTAAATATATATACCGTATATATGCTCTGAAAAATACCCCTCGTCTTATAATCGGGTCGTCTTATAATCAGACCTCAAACAGAGGTCTGACTATGAGACTAAGATCCAGATCCCCCTGCAGCGGATCCTGGTAACCCCCCCAGACCCTCCCCGACTGTCAGAGAGGAGAGTTCCTCGCACCGATGCGGGATGTATGCGACAGTCGGAGGGTGTATGCGCGATGGACGCAGACAACCCCCGCTGCTAACCGTACCTCCTTCCGGCTGCAGCGGAAGTTGTCTAGGCGAATTGCCTAGACGTCTACCAGCTGCACGGACAACACACCGGGGAGTCAGAAGCACCGGTAAGTTTGGGGGGGTGTTAAGTGGGGGTATAAGGCATTTCTGTAGGCAGAGTGCTCTATGAAATGCCTTTTAACCCCCTTTATGCCACTCTGCCTCCAGAAATGCCTTTTAACCCTCTATATGCCACTCTGCCCCATAATATGCTTTTTTAACCCCCTAAGTACCAGAGTGGCTTATAGGTGTATAAGGCATTTCTGGAGGCAGGGTGGCACATAGGGGGTCAAAAGGCATATCATGGGGCACAGTGGCATTTAGAGGGTTAAAAGGCATATCATGGGGCACAGTGGCATATAGGGGGTACAAGGCATTTCTGGGGCAGAGTGGCAAGCCTAGGGGCGGATGTGCATAACTGGGGGACAGGTTGGAAAATAAAAGGAAATAAAAACAAAAAAAATATTTTTCTCAATCATAGCTTTTATTTAAAAAAAATAGTTTACATAGTTTACATGAATTAACATTTACTAGTAAAACTTTTTTCCTATAGGGTCGTCTTATATTCAGGCTTTTTCTTTTTTTTCCTAAATTAACATTCAGATTTTCGGGGTCATCTTATAATCGAAGACGGTATATATATACATACATACATACATACATACATACACACATATATGACTAGTTTAGTTTTAGAACAAGATTGTTTGTCTGCAAAAAGCTTTTGTTCAACTAATGAGACCAGATCTACTTTCACACATTTACAAATAAACCAATGAGATTGGTTACAAACTGCAGGTTGCACTAAAATGGGTAGGAGTGAAGTATTATTACTAATTATATCATGAGCATTGTTATAAGCAAGTACTGACATGAAAGCCTTCTTAGCATCTACAAAGAGAACAGCTAATGAGTTTTTGTGGGGCTGTGTAGCATAGAAACAAGCATTTAAATGACACGACTTATTTTTTTTTTTTTGAAGATGAAGCAGACGTATAACTGCACAAAGTACTGTTTGTGAAAATCAGGTGCCACAAAAATAGGTTGATTACACAGTGCTGCACAGAGGATTCATCTCCCTTGATACCACATTTCATGAAATCTGAACTTCTGACACTTCAAGGTCATTGTGGGGGACAGCAATAGTTGAAAATTTGGGATGAACCACCTGTAGTATCCAGCTATGCCAGAAATGCCCGGGCCTGGGTCAGGTTTGTAAAGCTTCATTTTTATTTGAGATTTCACCCCCTTCCTATGATATAGCCAAGGTATTAAGTCTCTGCCAACCCAATAGTACACTTAGTACTATTGGGAGTCCCAATCCACACTTTATTTAATGACATAGTCAAAATATGCAAAAGTGATTTGGGAGTGAGGTCTTAGCAATTAGGAAATGTTGGTGCCTACAAGCTCATTTCTCCAATGGACCCATTAGATCAATGTCAGTTCTTTCCAATGGTATGTCAATAACTTGGAAATGTACAAAAGGGCATCTAAGATTGGGTTTGGGGAATGACAACTGGCCTTCCAGGAAGCATAGTATCTTTTTACTGTCACATATAGCTCTTCCAGACAAACCTCCTTTGGACCTGTTCCTGAGTTTTCTATATTCCCAGGTAGCCCCCAGGAGATGTGGACATAGTCCTTGCATGAATAGAAGGAACCAACAGCTGTTCAACCTCCCGATCACCCTTTGTGGTTAGCTTGTAAAGGATGCCTTTCTTAAGCATCCTTTATCTTCATTTAAGATTAAATAGAGATAGAGTACATTAACAGATTGTTTGGAATCTAAACACCGGGTGGCCACTCCTTTCTTCAAATGTTGTCTCTGCTCATTCCACAAAAGCTGTGCTGAGGTTCTAGTAAATCTGTACTTGCTCTCCCTGCACTTCTGTCTAGGTTTAAGCATACAAATCAGGATGTGTGAAAGGAAAAAAATATTCTTGAGGCTACACTCTTGCCCTTTCCATTTGTTGGTGATAACTGGGATTTGATAAGGTATAGAATTCAGGAATGTTTCTTTCTAAAACTAGGGGGTAGGGTAACCTGGGTACCACTGCAGATGAGATTGGAACCACTCTACCTTATAAAGATGTTTTGATCAAGGTGGCAGGATAACAGTAAATGTATACAAAGAAGCCACACCGCATCATTGGTTCATATAAATTCAGACATTGTGCCTTGACATGCCCAATCTCTCAGCACTCAAAGCAGGATTCTGGGTTTTTCACCAAACTATTCCCTTTAATATGCGCATAGTTTGTCTTCTGAGGCTAAACTTCAGTTCCAGGTCTATCAACTTAACAAAAACTAGCATTTTTACAGTGCCTTTCTCCCAATTGGACCTCCAAGCGCTCTTAGCACACACTCTCGGGATTAACTGAATCGGAAGCGGAATAACAGATGTTATCATTACCCAATCAATGGTATTCAGTTATCAACCTTGGAAAGATGAAGGGCTAAGCTAACCCTGCTGTAATTTAAACCTATGACCCTGATGTTTGAGCAGGCTCTACAATAAGGGTTTTTACCAACTGAGCTATTTCACCGACTTCATCATCACTTATGATTCCAGCCCTTTGGAACTTAACAATAGTCCAGCTGTTTGGACTTGCAGGACCCATTATGGTAGACTTTGAGGGACAAGGGAAGAGTTTGTTAGATCCTTGGCAAACTGATATCTTTCTGCTTTGGCCACCAAGAGTCTCCACAATTTGTTTAGGACTTTGAGCCTCCTGTCTAAAGCTGAATATAATAAGCTTCCTCTTCTCTTTTGGCCATGTCCAGCAAAAAGGGACAGTAATTCCTGCTCATAGACCTGGCGGACAGTTTCTGGCAACACTGTGCATACAAACGCTAATAAATCTGCCTCTTACATCATCCAAGAATTATTTTCTGAAGGTAGCTGCTTGCCTGTATCCTGGTGCAGATATTCCCTGGGTGGTAAGATGATAAAGTACCTTTTAAGCAGGGCATGGTCCGAATTTGGTGTTTTAACCATGGCCCCAATTTGTGTAGCCAACTGTGCCTCCATTGAAGCTGCCACCTGACAGTTAGTCTCATGTTACACTATAGTAGCCTCCATCAGCGCCTTTACAATCCCACTCATAGCTGTTTACACGCTTTGTTTTTTAGTGGGTTCTGTACATTTAAGACTTCCTGATGCAAGGTCTAGTACTATTGCATTGCATCGTGAGCCCGTACATGTACGGGCTTTGTCGTGAAGGGGTTAAAAGAAGTCAGAGAAGGCCTATATTACAAAAATGGCCGTTTCATAATTCCACCTCACTGCCAACTTGAGTTCCTCCGTATGTGCCACAAGCAGGTAACCCAGGGATTTCGCGGACAAGAACCTTGGCTGAAAGACTGTATTGGTGGCTTGCGACTATAGTAAGGAATTATGTCTTCTTCTGCCAGATGTGAGCCCGCACTAAAGTATCACACCAGCATCCCTGTGGACTCCTACAGCCCTTACCAATTCCACAAACACCTTGGTCTTCAACATCTATGGATTTCATTGTCAATCTACCAGCTTTGGAAGGAAATAACACCATCCTCGTCTTTGTGGATAAACTCACTAAGATAGCCCACCTGGCCCCCTATCCTTTCTGTCAGCACCAGAGACTGCCAACCTTGTCATCAAAGAGGTAGTATGACTACATGAGGTACCTAGCTAGATTATATCTTATCGACGCTCCCAATTTACCTCCAAATTTTGAAAGTTGTTTTGTACTGTTACATGTTCAATCAGCTCTGTCTTTGGGGTATCATCCACAAACTAACGGCCAAACAGAACAGTTGAACCAGTGTTTAGAACATTTCCTACTGTGTTACACCACACACCTCCAATCCGATTGGTCAGCCCTTTTATGTTGGCGGGGTTTACATATAATAATAATAAACACGTCATGGGAATTACCATTCTTTCTTCTTTCATTCTTTCTGTATACCACCCCCCTGCCCTACCTAACAGTACCAGCTCCTGAGGTTACCAAACGTCTGCACCAGTTACGCTTTGCCGACCGTTCTTCTATATTCCATATTAATGAAGCACAGAAACAACATACAAAAGGGAGCTAAGCAACGTTCCACCAACCCCCACCAATAAACCAGGCGACAAGGTCTGGCTCTCGACACAACATCTCCACCTATCACTTCCTTCCAAGAAATTGGGTCTTCGGTTTATAGGTCCCTTCATCATCTCTTGTACCAATAACCCAGTGACATTCCGATTGATTTTCCCTAACTCATTGAAAACACACCCATTCTGTCACCATTCTTCATTTGACTCTTTTGTACAGAAGTCAAATTTGCAAGCCACAAGTTTAGTAACCAATCCTGATGTGCTTTTTGCCTATGCATTGTTACAATATCTGTCCTCTTTAGCATACATTAATGATGAAACAGCTATGCTATCCTAATCCAAAAACTCTGTTGAAATATCTGAGGTTGCAGATGCTGTTATTCAAGCGATTACTAACAATAAGAAAAATGCTAAATTACTGCTTATTACAATAGCCAATTCCAATTGCATTACGTATTGAAATAATAAGGGGAGTTTCTTTACCACATCAAGGTGGTGCCGGGGTCTAATTGAAATGTCTTGGTACATGGTGTTACAGAGTCACAAAATAACAGTGTAAAATCCCTCAGGGTTCTACAGGACGTGGCTGAACACAATATGAATGAGTGAATGTATGTAAAAGTAAGTGTGTGCGATAGCATGGAAGTGGATGTGTAAGCGTTTATGTGTTCACATGCATGTAAAAGATGGCACAGACAGGCTGTTTGAGGGCAAAAATGGCACAGGCAGGTTACTTGGGGCAAAAGTGGGACAGGCAGGCTGTTTCGGGGCAAAGATGCCACAGTCAGGCAGTTTGGAGGCAAAGATGCCACAGGCAGGTCATTTGGGGGCAGTCATGTTGCTTGGGGCAAACCAGTTTTTTTTAAGGAAGACATCCCCTGGGACTTCTGGGGTGGCAGTTAACCAAAATGGCCACTTCTTAAGAGTGCTCCTACCTGACATCACTATCCAAAGCCATCCATGGGCTGCATGGATGAGCTGGACAAACTCTTATGGCCCTCTAAGTGTGAGCAACCACCGCAGCATGATATTTCGACATACTCTCCGACATTTCCTTCCCCGGAGACCAGGATATTTCTCCAGCAGCGTGGCCTGGCGTGGCGATCAGGAAGCCCTTGCTGTACCGTTGTACCAGCCATCCACCAGGAATTAAGAGAGGGAGAAGCCTTGGCAGCATCCCGAACACTTAGCTCTCCATTTCAGAGGTGCGGCATCCTTGCAGTTCTAGGCGACCCAACAGGCTGGGTGTCGAGTCCACCCATCTTTTCTCCTTGCACAAGGGTCAAAAATCAAAAGGCCTCTGAGGTGGGGTAAGCTGCTGTGCCCACCAGGCAACCATTAATATTAGGCTCTTTATAGCCCGTTAAGTTATAGGAGCATCTCCTGTACTTTCCAGGAGCCTTGCCCTGGTGAATTGGAACGCTACTCCCATCAGGCACAGTCACCCGATTGAACCGCCTGGGGACAGTTAATTGTTGCTATAGACCCCTACACCTATCACTTTGGGGTACTTATTACTTAATTCATGTTTTTCTCCTTTTCTTTACCTTAAAAGTTGACTTTTTGGAGTATACCAAGATTATTCCTTTTTTCTGGAAATACATCGGAACTCGGTCAAAACAGATTTTGTTGCAGATGGGGTACTTTCTCTTTCCAGTTCCTGGTACACATTCCATGCACTGGACATTTATGTATGCATCAAATTGGGCTTATGTTCTGTTTGATCTGTGCTTTATTTATCATTTCTTATCTATTTTATTTTCTTATGTAACTATGGGGTATGGGAAATGTTTTTTTTTTATAATATAGTCCCTGCTGGGTCTAGTGTTAAAAGACTTACTTCTGTACTCCATTCTCTCACCCTTTTCCTTCCTCCTTCCACTTCCAAAGTAGGATTGCGCTTTTTACCGTTTGATATTTTTCATTAATGTTATCATCATTCCATATAGCAACAAGAAGCAGAACAGTGGAACAACAGTACCATGAAATTGAGGACATGTTACAGTATACATAATACGTCAAAGAATATAGGTCCAAATCTTGGCACCGTTACCCAAGCAGCAAGGCCCATCAAACCAAATCTTGTTGCATGTACATAAACAATTGAATATTTGTAATGTAACAAACCCAAATAATAAAAAACAAAAGAAAACAAAGTGAACGTCAAAACTTAAGAGAAGTCGGTCTGATCCTTATCTTACCACATGGCGTATCTATTATCCAGCACCCACACACCATGTATAATTTGGTCAAGGAGCGATCAGGTGATTCTCTCACATTATTTGTAAGCAATACCACTCTGTGTTTTTTTCGAAATTCCGAACAATCTGTGATCCAACCTGACCATCCACTGTATTAATATATGCTCCCCACGTGCCCAGGAATCCCCTGACGCTCCTCCTTCCTTCTTAGCGCGTCTGTCCAGTCCATTGTAAATAAAAAGTGTAGATTACTCTGGAAGAGTGCTATTGTAGGATCCTCCCTCCTCATCCACACTTGCAGAAAAGTTTTCCTTGCCACCGCTATGACCACCTGCTCCATTCTAGAGCCAAACCTCCCAGTATGTTCATCTAGGCCCATAATTGCCATCTCAGGGGGCAGATGTGAGTTACAGATGTTGGCCCTTTTCAAGAACAGCGGAAGTCTCCAGCAAAAAAGTCTGATAATACGGCAGAGCCACAGACCATGCATAATATTGGCATTCAGCCCACACCAAATACAATCACTGCTCTGCAATACACCCATTCTATGCAGCCTCACAGGAGACAGATAAGCCTGATGGGCCTGTTTATATATCATCTCCGCATAGGCCGCCAAAGGTAAGGACCGCCACAAATGCAGATAGGACCTCAAAATATTCTCCGAAGTGACCCCTGGAAATTGCTTGTCCCGATATCTAAGCCAGGTCTCGGCCGGCCACAGGAAGGATCTTAGATAACCTGCTCAATAAGTGTTCCGAGGACCCGGCAGATATAATGAAAGCATCTAGAGCATTACACCAGTCACCCTCCATGAAATCACTGACCTTACATAGCTTTGGGCTTGCAGATAGGTGAACCACAGCATCCTTAACCCCGGACAGGAGTCCACGCCCTGGGATCTCAGTTAGACAGCCCTTTTAGGAAAGTCAATAAAGTTCGAAATCTTCCAGGGACCACCCGCCACCCAATCCTCAAATAGGGTCCTATTCTGGAACCGGGGGTTGTCAACCAAGGTGAGGTGTAGGGTGTACTTTATTGCAGGCCATGTTGCAATATGGCGAGTTTCCACCCCTTGATTATCGGGTAAAGCAGGAGGTTATCCCTAACTTGAGCAGTAAGATCCGAATAGGGGGTGTGCAACAGACTGGGCAAAAAGCGCATACCACTCATCTGTTGATCTAGATGAATGAACGTGAATCTGTGTTAATCCAGAGCACATCTCATCAGGGCCGCCCTGTTGTAAATTTTGATTGTGAATGTTGAGTCCAAGATTAGTCTGTGGCTGTTGCAACCAAGCTAGACTAATTCTAGGTTTACAATTATTCCAGAAGGAGAGATTGAATTGTCTATGCACCCAGGCCACGTCCCCTGGGGTCAAGAGTATTGACAACTGCCATAAAGGGTACAGCAGTTTCAGTAGAGAGTCGATAGAGATGGAGCAGGCTCCAAAGCCTCAATTCCTCTACCACGTCTCTGAGTATACTAGAGATGTTAAAACTATATAGCAGGGTAGGCCTCTTGGGGATTTTAATGCCCAGGTAGGTAATCGCCTTCTCCGGCCATGTAAATCCAAATTAATTCACCCCAGGAGGCAATCGTGAGGATCCCAAGTGAAACCACCTCAGATTTGGACAAGTTAACATTGAAGCCCATAACAGGCCCATATCTCTGCAGCAGGTTTATCAGGTTAAGTATAGACTGCGAGGGATTGAAGACCAGGACCTTAGGGTCATCCGTGTATGCAGTTACTTTTAAGGTAATGTTACCCACCTCGATACCGCGTATCCCCTCGTCCCTTTGAAAGTGGTCAATAGCCAAAATAAATAGTGGGGGGATAGTGGGCAGCCCTGCCGCACTCCCCTGGAGATTCCAATTATTGTCATTGGTGGTAATCTGAGTTGTGGCACTACAGTATGGATTCTAATCAGTCCCAGGAAACACCCCCCCAAAAAAATACGCATCGGATGTTTCCAGGACACAGTGCAAAAAGCCTTTTCAGCGTCCAACACTATGAGCCCCCCTGTGCACTCTCTTAATCTGCAGCGCACCATCAAACGTGAGACGCAGAGCCATTGGCAGCCAACATGGGTAACAACTCGTGTTGTTTCATCGTTTCATGGATCCCAACAATACATAGGTTGTTTCTCCTGCTCCCGCTTTCCAAATTGTCCAATTTATCCGGTACTTGGTCCTCCAGATCACTATGCCGCTGCTCCAGAGCCTGAATCTGAGTATTATGCGTTTGTACCTGGGTCACCAGGCCCTCAATGAAGTTTTGAAATCCTGGAACCGTTGGTCCACAATTGGCATCAGAAAATTAGAGACATCTCTGGCAAGGTCACTAGAATGGGTATTATTCTGAGACAGCTCACTCTCCTCCTCCACATGCCCCAGCCGGGAGGATTGAGGATCCAAAGAGATTCTGGAATCTCCAGCATCAGTAGATTTAGGTTTATTTAAATCCGGACTTGGAGGTGACCCTCCATAACTTGTGGTGATGTGCCTTCAGCCTAGCAGGCCGGCTCAGGGCCCCAAGGTGGGTGATAAAATGGATCAATTCAGCAGGCACAACCAGAAGGAAGCCCAATCTATGCTTTTGGGCACTGGATAGTAAGCTTCAACCACACATAATAAAAATAACCAGAGGCATACCCCACAAATATCTTCCAGTAAGGTGGCCTTTAAAAAATAGGGCAACAAGGAGCAAAATAGAGAGCAGGAAAACCAAAATTCACATGTAGGAGCACAATTCCTGTAGTACAGTGTATAGAGCAACGCCCCAGAAAAAATTAAGATTTGAAAGCCTCCCGTCTGCCAGCATTTCACAGACCGATCTGTGCAATAAGGCCCCAGCCGCCAAGTCTCCTACCTACCCAGTCAGAGCACTCCAGAGAGCCTGCGACCGGCCAAGGACACCAAGGCCCAGCTCCACGATCACTTGAGGATACTGTCAGGGCCCGACACCCCTCAGTCCCAGACTAAGATCTGCAATGGCGCCGAGTACCTATCCGCCGAGCGGCAAGGAAACTAGGCTCCCGGAGGAAAAGGAATAGGCATCCCACCCCTCCTTCAGTGGGCCACGATGTGGTGCCAGGCAGCGTCTTGTCTGCCAAGCCAACAACGTCGCTAGTCACAAGGCAGAAGTAATTGCAAGACGGACTCTCGGGTTTGCTCCATCACCAGGCGGACTCAACATAAACCCTGATAGAGTACACTTCTCCCAGCGGGGGAAAACCCCCCGCTCTGCAAATTTCAGCCACTCTATATCCACCCTTTACACTATCTCCAACTAGTTAACTTTCATAGATTAGTATTCCACAATCTCTGATTGGGACATGAACAATCCACTTGATTTACATATCTTTTCATATTCCAGGAACCCATATTCCATAGCGTCCCTACATAAGTTAGTATGCATACTGATAGATTGGAACATGCATACAAGGGGCATGGCAGCCTGGGCAGAGGATATCCCAAACCCTCTAACAGAGCCTCAAGGATTTTGGTATCACGGTCATACACAGAAATGTGCTTTAAGATATTACACTGGGCATACTTGTCCCCTAAATTGCATTAGGGGAATTGTTTCCCTGATGCTTGCCCTAAATACGATTGTGCCTCTGGGGACATTTTACATCGTCTATGGGCTTGCCCACTGACAACGCTTTTGGTGTCAGATACATCAATATGCCACTCAAACTTTGAAACTTAAGTTTAATCTTACACATCTTTGGGCCTTACTTGACTTTTTGGGTATTTGAAATGCTCTATCTGTGTCAGGATTTTTGAGGAGATACAGCGTAAATGTAAGCACTTGCTTAGAAAAACAAACTTTTTAAAACATTTTTGGACCTTTTTTTTACATTTTGTTGAAACTGGGTGGTTCCCCTGCATCACTGCATAATTATTTTTACACGTTACCACATTTTATTTTTTTGTAGCTATTTTGGTTTCCATTTGTTTTTAAAAATATTTTCATAATCACATTGCGATTAGAAAGCTGGGCTCCATTGACTTGTATGATTGAATGCAGTACCAGTATTCAACCTCTCAGGAAAGCCTGGAGAGACCGTCTTGGAAACATGTTAATTTTGTGAAGAACGCCGTCATCTTGCAAGAAGAAAAATCTCTTGCAGCGGTGCTTGTGACCACTCTCTGGAGCGGTCACAGTGCATCCTGGGGTGCGTATTCGGTGAACGCCTCGGTATAGACATCATTTGCCGTTAAGTGACTGTTTTTCCATGAGGTACGTCACCAGTCCTAAAGGAGTGAAACACTTTTGGTTCCTGGGGTTTAATAATAATAATAAAATAACAGCATGTCATTCCGATATGGTTAAGGAACAATTTAATCTAATTTTAAAAAGAATGATTTATACCTATTTGGATGGCAAATAGCGCTACTCAGACAGGTAGGTATACGTGGTCTGACATGTGGGCAAAAGAACGCTATCACGAGATAAAATAGATGCGGCTTGTGTCCAAATATTCCAGGGCTGCTTTTCAGACCGGCCCTGCTAGGCTTCGTTGCAGCCTCTACCATTCTGGTTTTAGATGCCCCCTAAGGCTTGTATTATTATTGTGCAGAAACGGCTCCTTGTGGTTATTGTCGTCTTACTTTAGCGAAACATCAGCGAATACCGCTTTCGCGCCAATATAAAAATGAACGTTTGTAGATTCTCAAGAGGTGGACCTATCTGTCGTGTTTGCGCATGATGTATAAATGGCGCTACAACTGACAACTAGACGAAAAACTACGAATTCACAATTCCACATCCGTATCACTAATACATCCACCCAACAACACTCACGAAACTGTCCGATTAAGACTCCGCCCATCTCGCGATAGGTTTGCGATGTTTTTTCCCGGCATTTACGTTACTGACGCCACAACCTCCCTGTCCCAGCCTCCCATTCAATCTCTGGCACCACCCACTATGTGCGCTCTTCTCGAGAACGCGCCCCGCAATTATCTTCCTGCTTAGAGAGGTCATTCTGTTGTCTTTCTTTGTGACGTACATCAATAGGTAGATACCTACTAACGCCTGTAGACACAAGTTAGTTATGGACGGTAAATATCCCTGATATCACACTGATTCAAGAAGGCCTGCAAATAAATCGAATTCAAAATGAATACGGTCTGAACAGAACATTATCTACCACGCAAGCCGCTTAGTACTTAAAGTATGAAGGGTTGAGGTGGTACCCTGAATACCAGGGACAAAACACCACGCTAAAGAGCCATTACCCACCCAGGCAGATATTCCGCCACTTAAACAGACCCCAAAAGCGCCAACAAAAACACTTGGTGAATAAAATCACGTTAGAGGCTCCATACATTGTTTGCGTTAGGATTTTGTCTCGCGAGACCTAGCTACTCTGTATGTATGTATGCGTGCATGTATTATGAAATCCCGCCTCTTTTTACTTCTGGTAACGCGCGCGTTGTAGCGTTGAAAGAAAAAGCCGGTAAGGTGTGCGCGCTTACTTTTTCGCGCCCCCATCTCTCTGTCTCTCCTCCTCCGACAAATCTCTCCCGCCACTGGCGCGTGGTACTCGCACGCGAACCTGCTCGAGGGGCTGTCGAATCGCCGGTGCTTTTTGATTCGCTATTGTTAGCAGCCCGCGTCTGCCTTTTAATTCGGGCGCGGTGAAAGCTGGGCCGGGGTCATGTCTGAGGAAACCAACAGCGAGAAGCCGCAACAGCAGCTGGATGCGACCGCCGACTTGAAAGGAGAGAATGACTTGAGGCAGGACGCGATGGACGTTAATGCCGACAAGGAAGAGACGATGGGTGACAAAGACGCGTCTAAGGAGGATGCGACTGAGGTGAGCAGTCACGTGGGCATTAACATATCGGGGTATCCCCATGGAGACTCCCATCAGGACGGGAGAGCCCTGTGGGTACTCGCGTTCGGGCGCCCGGTGGTCCAGCCTACATCGGATCTGAGGTAGACTGAAGTAACCCCGCTTACAGCCAGTCAGGCCTTGGATAGCCCGGAATAAATGCGCCTGTGTGCTTGCGAGGACTTTTACACAATATGCATTGTTGCACCGTGAGCAAACGGGACGCATGACATCACACATACAACTGTGACTTGCAGAAACAAAAGCCTATTTTGAGTTAATTTTACACACGTTATATAACCGGGTTCCACTGTGCGGACCGGCCTGTTAGAGCCCAGAGTTGCCATTGTCTAGTTACATTGTGGGTTATTAATAAAAGCTGTTTGGATTCTAATCACCGCTATTTGTCTTGCGAGATGGGGTTCTGACAATCGTCAGTCTTCAAACAGTATAAAGTTGGAATAGATGCTTGAATTGCACACCTAATAATTCAATATTTTTCACAGTTGGATTGTGACCTCCTAGTGAGAAATATACTCATTGTTTTAGGGAAGGAAGTGCCTCCGATACTTTAGGAAACCAATGCTGGATCAGAAACATCAAGCTTAGTACGACTGAACGTGAAATTCCTTACCAGAAATCCCAAAGTAAAATATTGCTGCAAACGAGCAATTGTCATCTAGGACAGAAGGAGACACTAATAGATTATCTTTGAAACTGGAGAATGTTAATTGCCCTGTGATTACTTTTTTTCTTTGATGTTCTTGTGTGTAGAATTAATACGTTGTGTAAGTGGAACCATACCTTTAACATTGACAAGTTCAAGCATGACAGTCCTCTAGCGTAGTCTTAACGATAGTAAGCTTTGTACAGTAAGGTGTAGACACACAACTGTAAGAGTAGACTTTAGCTTTATCAAACATGGTGTTCTCTACTCAACCTTCTGCTTCTTGTGAAACCTTGTTCTTTTGTAATGACTGCTGACATGAAACTTTGGTTTGTTTGCTTTTTTTTTTTTTTCACACCGCACCAGGAGGATGTATCACGCTTTAGGTCATACATTTTATAATTTAATTTCATTCAAACAGATGTTTATTTCAAGTATGATGAGTACGCCTGTCAAATAGTTTGACATGCTAAACAGTTTTGACAGGGCATCCGAAGTGACAATGAAAGGTTACAGCTATAGTTCCAGAATAGTCAAACATTCTACAAGTTGGTAATGGTAACATTGGCAGTAATGCTCTTTGGTTCAGTGTTGTTGGAAGTTGGCAAATGCGTTTGTCTATTTCCTTGTTTGAACCCAGTGTTACTGAAGACATGATGTTTTCTAGATGATCAAGTTGGCTGGTTCTCTTATCCATTCCTGTGGCGATAGAGTAAATAGAGACTGATGGTAATGGAGGGGCGTTGTGGTTTAACCCCAGGTTGGAAGTACAGAATTGTTTTATAACCTCCATTTGTATTGTAATTTAAAGTAGTAAAGTTGGGTTGATGTTCTCATTTGTTGGAATCTCAGATGTCTAACATGTTTAAATGTATTTTTAACTATACTGTACAATTCAATGTGATGCATGAACTTCTTTAAATAAGTCTTAAAACAATGTGTTCATAGCCATTAACATAGTAACAGACTTTGTCGAGGACATTACCCATCTATATAGTGTCAGTGTTAAATATTATAACTTCTATCATTTAACTAGAGCTGAAACAACGAATCGATAAAATCGATAATAATCGATAACGGAAATCATCGATAACGATTTCCGTTATCGATTAATCGAGTGATCAATTCGTTGTTGGAGCACTCGGCTCCTTTTACTTACCTCCGCGAGCGTTCCCCGCTTCTGCTACACGCTCTGCAGTCTCCGCCTTCTTTTAGCTACGTGACGGATGTGACGCGTTCCGGAGGTAAGTATTCTTCATGTCTATGTGCACGGATCGCACAGAGCCACTCGCACAGAGCGAATCGCTCTGTGCGAATGGAGCCACTCGCACAGAGTGGCTCCATTCGCACAGAGCGGTTCGCTCTGTGCGAGTGGCTCCATTCGCACAGAGCGGTTCGCTCTGTGCGAGTGGCTCCATTCGCACAGAGCGGTTCGCTCTGTGCGAGTGGCTCCATTCGCACAGAGCGGTTCGCTCTGTGCGAGTGGCTCCATTCGCACAGAGCGGTTCGCTCTGTGCGAGTGGCTCCATTCGCACAGAGCGGTTCGTGAGTGTGGGTGCAGGGCAGAGTGGGGGTGGGGGTGCAGGGCAGAGTGGGGGTGGGGGTGCAGGGCAGAGTGGGGGTGGGGGGTGCAGGGCAGGAGACTGGGTGCAGGGCAGAGTGGGGATGCAGGGTGTGAGTGTGGGTGCAGAGCAGAGTGGGAGACTGGGTGCAGGGCAGAGTGGGGGTGGGGATGCAGGGCAGGGTGTGAGTGTGGGTGCAGGGCAGAGTGGGTGCAGGGCAGAGTGTGAGTGTGGGGGCAGGGCAGAATGTGGGGGCAGGGCTGGGTGCAGGGCAGAGTTAGAGACTGGGTGCAGGGGCACAGTGCAAAGTGCTGGGTGCAAAGTGCCAGTGCTGGGTGCAAAGTGCCAGGGCTGGGTGCAAAGTGCTGGGTGCAAAGTGCCAGGGCTGGGTGCAAAGTGCAAAGTGCTGGTGCAAAGTGCTGAATGCTGGGTGCAAAGTGCTGGATGCAAAGTGCCAGGGCTGGGGCAAAGTGCTGGGTGCAAAGTGCTGGGTGCAAAGTGCCAGGGCTGGGTGCAAAGTGCTGGGTGCAAAGTGCTGGGTGCAAAGTGCAAAGTGCTGGGGCAAAGTTTCTTGAACAGTAATAGTCCACCTCTTTTCAGAATGTTTGGGGTTATTTTGTTTCATAAATATTGTGTTTGGGTTCTTGTACTTTGAAAATATTGTTTTTTATTACATCATAACAAAATAAGAATGTTAATGTAAATTTTAAGTTGTTTTTTAACATCCAGTTCATTAAATTCTTTTAAATAAACGAAAAATTTGCATATTGTTTTTTTTTATCCGATTAATCGATTAATCGAAAAAATAATCGGCCGATTAATCGATTATTAAAATAATCGTTAGTTGCAGCCCTACATTTAACACAACATCAGCTTCAAATAAGACAATGGCTGTAACTTAATCTCTGTGGGTATGCGCTGCTTGTCATTATATTTATCTTTGTAGAGCTTCCTTAGTAGCATTTGCTAATTGCCTGCAGGGTTTTCTCGGTCCTTAATAAGAAACGACAATCAGAGGTCTGGTGGGTGTATGAATTAAATACATTTAGTTTCTGTGTAGTGAAAGCTGGTTGGCTTGTTGGAATACAGGCATAGTGAAATCTGTTGGGTTTTTTTTTATTTTTGGGCCAAGGATTCTGATTTGGGTCAGGGGTTCCTAGCTAAGTTAGGGTCCCCCAGGCAAACACTGTGGAAACAAAATAGTTCCTCATGCTTCCAAGTACCATCTCTTTAGATGGTACTTGTCTGATGGCCAAGAGTGCTTGTTATTGTATCAATGCTTCCTGAGCCCTTCAGCTAGTGCAGAATACATACAGGGCACATAAATAAGTTTTTCAGATGCGTATGTGCGGATACCTGCTGAGGCCTCTTGGCAGATCTCCACTGGCAGTCACATCCTTTTCTCAGCGGCTTTGCCCTCTCTTATCCAGGGTTAGCGGGTTCTTGCCTTCTTATGATTTACTGCTTGGTGTCCGTAATCTTTACATCAGAAAGGCAAGGAGTTCAGATGTCTGTATTTATGAAGTTTTATTCCTTGAGCACTTGGTTATAAGCTTCCTTTTGTGCATTTTCCACGTAGGAAGCCGGAAATGACGATGGGGACTCTCCTAATAAGTCAAAGGAAGTCAATGAAATGGATCCAGCTTATGAAGAAAAAAGGGTACTATAATCTTGCTTTATTTATATGTACCATCATTTTCTCCAAATCTCTAAAACTTTTTTCATCTGTCTGCCATGGATAGTGAGGGAACGATGCAGAACTTTTTCATTTTTAATGACTATACCATATTCACCATTAATCTGAAGCCTATCCAATTATAGGTAGAAAAGTACTGTAGTTTTGGAGTCGCCGTATTAGTCCAGTGTATAGGAATGACAGAATGTTGCTGAATCTTGTAGTAATTTTTTTTTTTTTTTTATAGGACTAACAGTATTTAAAAAAAAAAAAAAAAAAGTGGTTTCGGGAGTCCTCCCTTTATCAAGTCAATGCTTTTGACTTGATAAAGGGAGGACTACCGAAAGCTCGTCTTTTTTTTTTTTTTTTTTTTTTTTTTTTTAAAATACTGTTAGTCCAATAAAAAAAAATTACAAGATTCTGCAACATTCTGTCACACTTTTAAATCTATATTTTTTTTTGTTTTGTTTTTTTGATACTTCATGTGAAGCTTTCTTCCAAAATGTGTCTAGTAATTAGACATTTATAAAAAGCTAATTAGTTTGAAGCTAATGCTTTATTGCAATTCTACATTTTTAGTTTTTTTTTCTCCTGTTTAGAAAACTGACCGGTCCAATAGATTTGATTACCTTTTGAAACAAACAGAACTTTTTGCCCATTTTATTCAACCGGCTGCACAAAAGACCCCTACATCTCCATTAAAAATGAAGCCTGGGCGACCTCGTCTAAAAAAAGATGAGAAACAAGATTTATTGTCAGCAGGAGAGTAAGTATTCTCTGTTATGTATATATGTATACATTTATTTGTTCTGGAATATGCAAACGTAACTTGATGTATAAAGCCTTAAAGGGACGGTCCAATCCTCATGTGCATTTAATGCACATAAAATCCCTTTAAATTTCTGTGCAGTCCCCTTTGCAAATACATGGGGTGGTTCTGTAGAACCTTCCTATTTGAATTTGCCAGCCCCTCAGATATTCAGCCAAACACATCTCCTGGCACGTGATCAGCTCTGACTCAGTTGCGGGATGGGAATTTTTTTTTTTGAGGCCCCTCTGCATGTATCCGTTGATTTTGAAGAAAAAAAATCCTTTTAGAGTTTTATATTGAACTGGGTAAATATTTAATTCAGACATACCATATTGGCTAGTAGCCCTTAAGATACAGAATAATAATTGCTGCTCTTGCTCTAGTTATCGACATCGCCGAACTGAGCAAGAAGAAGATGAGGAGCTCTTGACTGAAAGTTCCAAGACAACCAATGTTTGCACCAGATTTGAAGATTCTCCGTCCTGTAAGTATGATGTATTGCAAAATTGTCTATCCTTTAGTTAAAGCTGTGCTGCTACTTGTGGATGCTAGGTATTTCAGTATATAGCCTGCAGAATAATGGGAATGGCTTTTCCCGAGTTTGTCTTTCCTGCTTGACTAACTTTCTGGTAACGCCAAATCTCCATTTTTGTATTTTATTTGTCTTTTCAAAACCCATGGTACAGTTTTTGAGGGCTCTTTAACCTTTTGTAGCCCCTCCCATTAGAATATGAAAATGTTGCCATGCTCTCAGCCTACATGGTGATGTTGGATAATTTATTTTGAGGGATATATATAATTAAAAATCATCCTTGTATTGTCTTCATAATGTCTGTGTATAATATATATTAAATGCAGGCCCTCTCCAGTTCTAATGAACATGATGCTTGAAAGCAAATAGTAGCTTTTGAGTATTTCGTGAAATGTTTCAGTGTGAGCTCTTAATCTATGTCCCTGATGTGCCTGATATTTAAACAGCTGTTTTTATGTATTATATGATCAGACGTGAAAGGTGGTACACTAAGAGATTATCAAGTCAGAGGATTGAACTGGTTAATATCACTTTATGAGAATGGTATCAACGGAATCCTAGCTGATGAAATGGTAAGAGATTATTTGTGTTTAGCATTTACAACCACATTTGAGTAACTTTGTTCTGTTGGTGAAACATAAGTCACACACAATTGTGCTTTTTATATTATTGAAGCCGCAATAGTTCTTTCAGTGCTTTGATTTTATTAATTTTGCCTTTGTCCATAACTTTTGACTGCAGTCATATTGTCTGAAATGTTGGGTTTCTGTCCAGAACAACCCCTGCAAATTTCATGCAAATCCATTGGGTAGTTTCTGAGAACCAAACTGCAGATAAAAACACATTATTTCATACAACACTTGGCACTACAGGCTGCCTCTGTCCCTTGTCTGCCCTACTGGCCCCTCGTCCCTTCACCCCCTTTTCAGCTACGTTATCTGCTCTCCCCTCTCTGGTTATTTTGCCGTCGGCGTGCGTGACGGAATGTAGAGTTTTGTCCTATTTCTGCTCTGTGTGTCTGAATTCAGTGGCAGTGTTTTTCCAACTTTGTGACCAACATAACGGGTCACGTGAAGTTGCACGCTGACAGCAATAGAGGGGAGGGCAGGTAAGGGACTGGTGTGACTGAAGGGGGGCAATGGCAGATGTCACTGAAGGGGGACCAGTAGCAGAGATGAGGTGCTAAGAAAGCATGTCCTCTAAGTCAATGTGTTTGCAGTGCCAGAGAGCGACAATTACTTGTTAGGGTTAATGAATCTACATCAAGGTTGCTGGGTGGGGGACAGTTGGGTAGATGAGAGGCTCAGGTGGCTAAAAGGGCATTATGATGTGGTGGATCTTTGGTGTAATTGTTTATACTGTTAGAGATGCAATAGGTAAGATTAATGAAACCATTGATGTCTTCGATGGCCGCAAAAGTACATGGAGTAGTGAACTTTATCTTTAAAAGCAAAAAATTAAGTTTGGCATTAAGGAAAGTTGATTTTTGTCATTAAATTAAAGAATTTATATTTTGACCAGTTATCTGAGTTATAGGAATGAAGTTGCATATTTGAATGAAATGTGCTTGTCTTTGTTTCTCTGAATCAAAATGAAATGTGCTTGGTTTTGTTTCTCTGAATCAAAATGAAATGTGCTTGGTTTTGCTTTATAGGGTCTTGGTAAGACTCTGCAGACAATCAGTCTTCTAGGATACATGAAACATTACAGAAGCATCCCAGGGCCACACATGGTGCTGGTACCAAAATCCACCTTGCATAACTGGATGTCAGAATTTAAAAGATGGGTGCCGACTTTACGTGCTGTCTGTTTGATTGGAGACAAAGATCACAGAGTAAGAAGCAATATGTTTATATGAACCTTTTAATGTAAATGTAATTAATGACCAGGGTAGTGGTATAGTTACCAGTTTCTAAACATTCATTAACTAATAGTGACATATTGTGATACTACAATTTGACACTTATAGCAAACTCAAAAAATAGACTTAAAGGTTGAATTTTAAATAACAAACAGCTCTGAACGAGACAGTCTGGCCATTTATTGTGGCTTTAAAGCTCAAAAAGGAACATCACATTTTCTGTGGATTAATTTTCCTTAAATGCCATCTATTAACCAGTTTTATGAACAGTATTCTAAAGCTTTATTATTCCCTTGTAATCTTATTTAATTTGTTTCTCTCAGGCTGCATTTGTACGTGATGTTCTACTTCCAGGAGAGTGGGATGTTTGTGTTACTTCATATGAAATGCTTATCAAAGAGAAGTCTGTATTTAAGAAATTTAATTGGAGATACCTAGTTATTGATGAAGCCCACAGGATCAAAAATGAGAAATCCAAGGTAAGCTTTTCTACATGTACAGCATAGTGTGCCCTTTTTTTGTTGTAAAATGTAAATAAAAACTAAATCTTTTTTTTTTTTTTTTCCTTTTTAACAGCTCTCTGAAATTGTAAGAGAATTTAAGACCACGAATCGTTTGCTGCTCACAGGGACTCCACTGCAGAATAACTTGCATGAATTATGGGCACTTCTGAATTTTCTGCTGCCAGATGTTTTTAACTCTTCTGAGGTAATACTTTCTGATACTACTTTTCATGTCATTTACTTGGTATTCAAAGCAATTTATTAAAGGGAAAGAGTTAATGTGTGTGCATGTTTTTACTCCTATAGGATTTTGACTCTTGGTTTGATACCAACAACTGCCTTGGAGATCAAAAATTGGTTGAGCGACTTCATATGGTAAATTATTTTCTTAAAATAAAAAATGTTATGAATCCATGTTTTGTTGATTTTACCCCATTATTTCAGCTGTTTTGGGTTTGAAAAAACCAAAATGTTTTCATTGTCTTTGGTATCCCCTGCTTGTTTGGCCGGGCAAGTCAGCTAGATAGCTCAGCCAGGCGATTGTGGCTTAAAATAATGCTCCATTAGAGTACGTGAATGGAGGGCAAGGGCATTGAGAAGTGGTGATACGCAGCTTCTTGTAGAGTTTTTTTATTTATTTTTTTCTCGTTTCAATTCTTGATTGGATTTTTTTTTTTTTTTTTGCAGGTATTAAGGCCATTTCTGCTACGTCGTATAAAAGCTGAAGTTGAGAAAAGTCTTCCACCTAAAAAAGAAGTTAAAATTTACGTAGGTCTTAGCAAAATGCAAAGAGAATGGTGAGTCTTCTCATTGGGAATAATAATGTATAGCCCTGACGTGTATTGCCTCACGTACCCAAAATTATCTAAATTCAGTAGTAAGTCACTCGTCCATTTAAAGTTTCCTAGCTGGATACAGAGATTGATTTTGAATCATGCAACCGAAGATAAAATGCTAAAATTGCCTTTTGCTTTGTAGGTACACAAGGATTTTAATGAAAGACATAGACATTTTAAATTCTTCAGGAAAGACAGACAAGATGCGACTTCTGAATATCCTGATGCAGTTGAGAAAATGTTGCAATCACCCTTATCTCTTTGATGGCGCAGAGCCTGGGCCGCCATACACAACAGATATGCACTTAGTTACAAATTCAGGGAAAATGGTAGTTCTGAACAAACTACTCCCCAAGCTAAAGGAGCAAGGTAATAAAATCTGTTGGTCAGAATGACAAAGCCTTGTACATAAATAATGCATAATGGTTACTTGTTCAGGATAAGGTAGCAGCATGTACTGTGGGGTTCAACTATAGGGAAGATATTCATGTGGCATACTAAAAAGCACAGCCCTGCTTTCTAAGGTAATTTTTTGCTTTCTTTTTCTGTTGTGTAGGTTCACGTGTACTAATTTTCAGCCAGATGACAAGAGTCCTGGATATCTTGGAAGATTACTGTATGTGGAGAAATTATGAGTACTGCAGACTTGATGGACAGACACCACACGATGACAGACAGGTAGGCCTTTTCATTCTTACAATTACATTATCTTTTATTAACACTTTGTTCATTAATTACTATGAAATATTGACATGCTGGATTTCCAGGGAATAGTTCAGTTTTCCAAAAAATTGGACGGGGGGGATTGAGCATTACAAGAGAGATTTAAGACTATGTATGTGTATTTTTTTGTTTTACAGGAATCTATAATTGCCTTTAATGCACCTGCTAGTTCAAAGTTTATTTTCATGCTGAGCACTCGGGCTGGAGGGCTTGGAATAAATCTTGCCACAGCAGATGTTGTCATTATATATGATTCAGACTGGAACCCCCAAGTAGATCTTCAAGCAATGGTATGTAATGTAAACATTGGAGTAAATGTAATTTATAGTATTTGAGAAAATGTACTCTGGGCTTGTTGCTGGTTATATTATTTGAACTCTCAAATATGCTGTGATGGCAGAATGACAATGAAACCTTTTAATGAAACCAAAAAATACACAAAAGGAAGGTGTGCTGTATCCGTGACCTATAGACAATAAATACACATCACAGTGATAAAACGTGTGTGTAGGGTTGGCAATGTGGATCCGGTTCTGCAATAAAACACAGGAAACACAAAAAGCATCTCCTGAGACAGCAGCATTTTAAATAAAAATTTAAAAAAAAAAATTAAAATCACCAGTTCCTCCCTTACACATTCTGAAGATGGCATCTGCCCCTCCCTGAGGCTGGTTGCAAGTCAACAGTAAATGAACAGACTTGCTGGTTGCAAGTCAACAGTAAAATGAAGAATGGAGCCAAAGAATCCTGTTCCGTTCCCAACTCACACGCGTTAAACTTTACTTGGGAGCTTGCTTAAGATGTGTAGGGATGCAATGCGGATTCCAGTATTTATTCCATCCTCCGCTTCAGGTGAAACCGGAACGTCTGTTTTCTAGTGTTAGTCTTGAAAGATCAAGTAGACTCTGTGGCATCATTGGAGTTGTTTGTAAGTGCTATGGATATCGCGCATGGTGCAAAGTTTGATCCCATAACAGCAGTGGAATATAACAAAGCTTATGTGCTAAAAATCCCAGTAAGCGTAACATAAATGAGTATCCCAAAACACTAATATTTAATAAAACACTACTGTAAAAATAATGCATGAAATATAATTAAAAGTACATATACTAAAATGCATGTTAATGATGACAAGAATAATATATGCAAATGCTGAATGCTTTTATAGACCTTTCTTTATATTGTGTACATGTTCTAAACACTTTTTTAAGGTTCTGAAGGGTACACCTTATTGTGGTGTTTGCCAATTTGTTTTAAATTGGGTGCTCCTGAGCGCAATCTTTTTAAAAATGTTCTAATGTGTTTTTTGTTGCTTTTTTTTTATTTTTATTTTTTTACCATTTTTGTTTTCTACTGCTTTTGGTGTTAATCAATGAAGTCTAGTAGTATTTAGCGATGTATGGAGAGTTGTGTGTGTGGTTTGCAAGGTGATTTGGTGATAGAAATGTTTAAAGATTATATAACCTATACGAAGGAAGTGAGAAAAAAATATTAAAAGCAGAGAGATATCAAACTATGCCTCAGGGAGAGCAGTCGATACATGGAATGGCTTAATGGTAGAAATGATAGATATACAGGTAAGGCGTTTGTTTTTATTTTCTTTTGTTGACTGCGGGGCTATATATCAGGGTACTTTTGAACAAGAGAACAGTTGAAATTGGGAGCAGCATGTTTGAAAACATTTTATTCTGAAACGTTAGAAAACCTTTTGTTTTGTTTCTACGCCAATAGGACAGGGCACACAGAATTGGTCAAACAAAAACTGTGAGGGTCTTCAGGTTTATCACAGACAACACCGTCGAAGAACGTATTGTGGAACGTGCAGAGACCAAATTGCGCTTAGACTCAATAGTAATTCAGCAAGGTAAGTGACTGATATGTTCGACTTAGCATCAAGGGGTTTCTATTCTTTTATTAACCAGCTGTAAAAAAAAAAAAAAAAAAAAATTAGAAATCAGGTTGTCGAGATTGGCCGTAAGGATGTTGTATAGCTCTCAGAGGCACGATGCATTGCTAGACAATTACACATCTATTCATCTAATTGTTGGCTGTGAACTGTCAAGTTTCCTGTTGACCACTCCTGGCCTGTCAAGTTCCTTTATGGAAGATTAATAAATCCGTAACTGCTCGTTGACCTCCGTGATGATTTTACTTTAATGTGCTCCTTTTTATGTAAACCTGAATATATGAGGGAAAAAAACTGTATATTCACAACATAAATGTGTTGTCCTTAGGACGGTTAGTGGACCAGAATTTAAATAAGTTGGGAAAGGATGAAATGCTTCAAATGATCAGACATGGGGCCACTCATGTGTTTGCATCAAAGGACAGTGAAATCACTGATGAGGACATAGATGCAATTTTAGAAAGAGGTGAAAGAAAGGTAAGGATATTAATGTCTCCTGTGTGCGTTTTGGGGGGGGGTATAAAAATGTATTCCTGGTGAAATGTGGCCATATCACCATTGCACCTGACAACTGCACTGTCCTGGTTGTTGCTATAGAGATAAAACTACTTTTCAAACTGTACCACAATCACTTTTTATACGCAAGTCCCAAATGTAACTGCTGAAATCCAGTCACAAGTAGTTTGTATAAATGAAAACTATGGTCATGACACAATTTGCCTCTTCTCAGGCCATATGGATTCTTTACTTAACTCATCTTTTTGTTGCTATTCACTGAATTTATCTCTTAGCTCCCCCAAGCCCAAGTTTTTGGTAGCTAACACTTGAGCTAATGTGTGTTTGGGATCAGTGTTTTAATTATATTTTCCCCCACATATATATCCTATATTTGACTTGAATTACTCCTTTTCCAGACTGCTGAAATGAAAGAGAAACTCTCAAATATGGGTGAAAGTTCACTGAGAAACTTTACTATGGATACTGATTCTAGTGTTTATAATTTTGAAGGAGAAGATTACAGAGAAAAACAAAAGGTAAATTATTTTTTTCCCAGCTGCATTAATCTATGTACAACTACGAGTGAACTGTTTCTATGTGCCATAGTGAAGCCACAGCCTGATATTTTGTAAATAGTTTGTTGTTCCCATTAAGCCACTATTAAAATAAACCTGGATATGAACACATTGCTGTTACAAACAACATGTTTATCTATATTTAATAAAGACTTTAATGTTCCTTTTGGTAGTAGTTCTTCAGCTAATGTTTTTTTTTTTTCTTCTGGAAGTTGGCATTTACCGAGTGGATTGAGCCTCCTAAAAGAGAACGTAAAGCTAATTACGCGGTGGATGCCTATTTCAGGGAGGCACTTCGTGTCAGCGAGCCCAAAATTCCAAAGGTAAGTGATTGATACAAAGTACTCTAATTTTCCTAGGTCATAGGAATTTTCTTTTGAGTAAAATTGGCTGTGAATACAACCTATGTTTAAATCTTCTCATATTGTGGTGTAATATCATACATGTTTGTAACCCTGCACACACACGTGTGTGTGTGTATATACATATACATACGTCTGTGTGTAGGGTATATGGTGTGTATATATCATCCATTTACATGAGGATTTTTTGTTTTCCAACCAGGCTCCTAGACCTCCAAAACAGCCAAATGTTCAGGATTTCCAGTTTTTTCCTCCCCGTTTGTTTGAATTGTTAGAGAAAGAGATTCTCTACTACAGAAAAACAATTGGATACAAGGTAAGAATTGTTTCATGTGTGTAACAGTTTAGTAACGCTGTACTATTAATGTAATGTAATAATTGAGTTAATGTTTGGTATAACTATTTTAGGTGCCTCGTAATCCCGATTTGCCTAATGCAGCTCAAGCACAAAAGGAGGAGCAGTTAAAAATTGACGAAGCAGAGCCACTCAATGAAGAAGAGCTTGAAGAAAAAGAGAAGCTGCTTACGCAGGTATGTAAAGGGGTGCCGCATAAGGTGGAATTGTTTTATCTAATTTTATCTTGTTGAACTTGTGGATGTTGCTGACTCCATAGTTTAAGGACTGATTCCCCCCCTAGTGTTGTCATAAAAACTGCTTTTAGTTATATTTCCGCTTTCTTATCTTTTATGAGAATTTTGGATGTATTGTGCCATGTGGCCATCTAGTTTTTTAAAAGGGACAATTTACTGTCTGTGAGTACTTTTTATGCTTCCAACCACTTATGTAATGCAAAGTTGTTTATAGTATAATTTTTCCATTGAAACATCTTTGCTTGTTTTTTTTTATTAGATGACTTCACTGATTGTTACACTCTTAAAATGAATTTCCTCCCCGTGCCAAATTCTATACTTAAACGTTTCTTGTTTGCTGCTTGATTTGATTGGACAACATCACGGAGATGATCATTAAAGTGAACATCTTGCTTGTGGTTTTAGAAGACTTAGACATTGTGTGCAATAAGCTGAAAAATACTCTTTACTCTTCAGGGTTTCACCAACTGGAATAAAAGAGACTTTAACCAGTTTATAAAGGCTAATGAAAAATGGGGTCGTGATGACATTGAAAATATTGCTCGCGAAGTAGAAGGCAAGACTCCAGAAGAAGTTGTTGAATATTCGGGTAATTATGTTAAGCATTTGTAGTTATCATTTTAAGATATACACTACATCTGCACATTTTCCATGTTGTCTTCTTAAAGCTGTTGTGTAGTAATTTATTTTTCTTTTTAAAGCGGTCTTCTGGGATAGGTGCAATGAGCTTCAGGACATTGAAAAAATCATGGCGCAAATAGAAAGGGGTGAAGCTAGAATACAGAGGCGGATTAGTATTAAGAAAGCACTAGACACAAAGGTAATTTCATTTCAGTCTCTAGTTTTAGATTGACTGCTACGTTAAATTTTGTCACCTAGTTTGAGTTCTGAACATTGTTTTATTGCACTTGTAGATTGGCCGGTATAAGGCGCCTTTCCATCAGCTGAGGATATCCTATGGCACCAACAAAGGAAAAAACTACACAGAGGAAGAAGATCGTTTTCTTATTTGCATGCTACACAAGCTTGGCTTTGATAAAGAAAATGTATATGATGAACTTAGACAGTGCATCCGAAACTCTCCTCAATTCAGATTTGACTGGTTTTTGAAATCAAGGACTGCAATGGTAAAAATAAAATCCCTTTAACTGCAGATGTACCTCTCAAGAATTTTTTTCTTTTTTTTTTTTTTGTCCGAAGCCTTTAAAACTGACCTAAAACTAAACAAAGGCCCATGTGTCCTGTGAAATGTGTTAAAGGGACAGTTTAGTGCCCCAAACACCTCTGCCACAGAAGAATGTACGTTTTAGGTCTTCTCTGAGTACTTTCATACACGTTCTTCCTAAACGGGGGGGGGGGGGATTAAATACTTACCCGAGACAGAATTTCTAGCCATAGTGTTAAATCCTTTCTACCTCCATGATCCAAAATTTTGTGCTGCAGATTGGCAGCTTAACCTGTCAGTTCAGTTCCAATGCTTATTAAAGTAATTTTATTATGCCTTCCTCAAACTGGGAAGAAGAAAAAAAGTTGCTTACCATTAAGAGCACCTGCAATTCCCCCTCCATGGTCCATTTTTTGCACTATTGGCCCTTTGGTCCCAACGAAACCCTTGCTTTGTCAGTTCACGTAGGCAGTGTCTGCTGGCAATTTGTTCAGCTGAACACATCTGCAGGACTAATCAATGTATTAATTTTGAACAATTGCTCTTGAGATCTTTGAAAATGACTTAAAATCTTATTTTATTTCTTCAAGGAACTGCAAAGGAGATGCAACACTCTAATCACTTTAATTGAAAGAGAGAATCTTGAGCTTGAAGAAAAGGAAAAAGCAGAGAAAAAGAAAAGAGGACCAAAGGCTTCATCGGTAATTTGTCTACATATAGCAAAATTCATAGGACTTTTTATCTTAAGTCTAACTACTGTAGTTTGCTGATTCTATTTTTATTGATCATGTGCCAAAATATCCATGTTTTCAGTCTAATTTGAAATATCACTCAACTTAAATTGTGTTTTTTTTTAAATTGTTGGTTGGCTGACACTTCGTTTTCAATTTTAATTCCCAAAATGTATGTCTTTAATATTGCAGGCACAGAAACGAAAGATGGATGGGGCATCAGATGGCAGAGGAAGAAGAAAGAAGCTTAAGCTTTAAAATACACATTTTGAATTTCCAATTTTCTGAAGTAGTTTTTTTACTTTACGGGTTTTCAAAAGATGTACTGTACAGTGATCAGTTATTTTCAGCGTCATCAGCTCATCTGTTTACTAAACTAGGAACCATAGTACTTGGTGAATTTTTTTTTAACCATTTGATGTAATAAAACAGGCTACATTGCTATTCATTAACATTTTTGCATTGTGTAGCTCAACTTGCGCACAATAGCCGTAAGAATACACGCACATTTCATAATCATTGTGTGCCTCTTAGTCTATTTTGTAGTACTAGTCACATCTGTGAACGAGTCTATTTTGTGCTTCCACAAAAGTTTTGTAAATGAACCACGGAACTTCCTGTTTTAAGATGTATAAATCTGTTTTCCCACAGTTAGAAACATCGGTGCCTTTCTAACCATTATCCACTGGTCCCTGATGTGGTACACTGCAGAATATTTGTAAATGCTGTTTTATTCTGCCGTGTCTGTCATGCAAAGTCTCGAAAGCAGTGGTAGAAGATACATATTTCCACCTGTTGTGGGACCACATCTGCCAAATTGCTCAAGCAACTGGTATACTTTTGTTAAAAATATGGCTGAACGTCAGACGTTGTAGTTGAATAATGTACTTCTAAGTGGGCTTCTACCCATCATATTTAAAAACAAAATAATCTGATCACTAATGACCTTTTGTCATTGCGTACAATTAAGTTGATTAACATTTGCCACTAATATACTAAAATCTTTGTTAAAAAATGTAACCTTTAGGAGATTTGGGATAAAACTAGCACTGTGCGTTTGTTCTACAAAGTACTGAAAATGGGTGGTGCTTCTTAAGGTTTATCTGTACTTAAGGCCTGAGCAGCTTTGGTGTTTTCATTTAGCATATTTAATGAAAATGCTAAATTAAACGCGTAGTGGCTTGGTAGAATATCCTTGGCTGAATCATGACTTTGAGCAAGAGATGGTGACCAAAGAGCATTACTAGTATAGCTATTCAGTAGGCATATTTACAACAAATCAAAGGACTCCAAACCTCCACTAAGTGGATCAAAACATCTGTCTGTTTTGTCCTTTTGTGTAAATATATTTATCCAGTGTGTTTTTCAAAAACTATTTTTACTTTTGGATACTACTTTTTGAATAAAAAAGTTTGACTACAAAGTGGAACTTCATTGTTGAGTCAGTGCCAACTTATTTTTTGTGTTTGATTTATGATATGCATTTTCTACCTCATATTTCTACTAACATGCAGGCTGGAGGAGTTTATTCAGTATAGCAGATACGTTCCAACCTCTGCCTTTTCTGCATGAACACTTAATATGGCCCTCTATAGTGTAGTGATAAATTGAATTTCTTGTCCATCTGTGCGCTGTGCAGTTTGTTGGGCAAGTTCAGTCTTTGAGGCTGCTATAGGTACTTTGGGAAATTTAAGCTTATTTTCCTCACTGAAACTCATGCTTTAGTGCCGGTTATCTTTTGCTGTATTTTATTTTAGAAAACAAGCACACCTGACCCTAAATAAATGTTGTTTTGTGTGTTGGCATCTTAAGGTTTTTTGTTTTGTTCTAGACTGGGTAAATTTTGTCCACTTACAGTTCCCATATCCATATACCACTGTATGGGTTATGAGTGTCAACTCCTGCAAATGTGTCATTACTGTAATTATGTACATGTTTGTGTTATTATATTCCAGTTTACACTTTTGTAACAACACTTATTGGTATGTCTACAAGAAACAAAAACTGTCTGCGCTTCTTACCCTAATAAAGTTGGCAATGAATATATAAACATAATATAAATGAGAGGTGTATACATTGTGTAGCCAATACACTGTTTCTTGCAGCATGCTTACACCTGTTTGGTAGGCCTCGTATTACACATTTGTATTATTTGAGCCTGTGACTAGCTTAGCGCACCGACATTTTTTCTTTTCCCTTATTGGTATGTCTGTTCAGAAATATTTAGAGATATAATTCACTTTTTTATTGCATGTATTCCAAAAGTGATAGATGTCACTGAGGTTTGTCTACTGATTGATATAATAAGGCTATAGCCATTTTTCTCTATTTTCCTTTTGAAAAGGAGGCCAAAACCTTATGTATCTTTTTTTTTTTTTTTTTTTTTTTTTTTTTTTTTTTGTTGCTGGCCCAACATAATGTATCCACTTTAATGAAATGTATACTGATGTAGGTATTGTGAACATAGTCACAAAAATACATTTAAAAAGAAAATAGAAGACGCCCACCTAGTGGGAGAGTAGGAGGCATAAACCTTGTGGGATACGTTTAGATGATAGTTGTAAATAGTGGGCATTTTGGGCATTTCCTCAAGAATTTCTCTGAATTAAGCGCCATCCAGCACTCCTTTGATCCTGATCAGTTTCCCAGTCCCAGCCAATGGAAAAACATCACCCTCTGCGTGATGCTGTCACCACAATACTTTACTGTGGGGATAGTGTTCTCAATATGAGGTGAGACGTTTTGGGTTGGCGCCAGACATAGCATTTTCCTTGATGGCCAAAAAGCTTAATTTTATGTATGACTTAAAGTGGTCCTATAGACAGATACTCCAATCTGCTGTGGAGCTCCCTCAGAGTTATCTTTGATCTCTTTGTTACCTCTCTGATTAATGCCCTCCTTGCCTGGTCCATGAGTTTTGGTATACAGCCCTCTCTTGGCAGGTTTGTTTGTAATATTGGAATTAATGGTGCTCGGTGGGATGTTCGTAGTTTAGGATTTTTTTTTTATTTTTTTTATAACCCGGCCCTGATCTGTACTTCTCTTCTCCATATTTGTCCTCAACCTGTTTGGAGAGCTCCTTGGTCTTCATGGTGCTGCTTGCTTGGTGTTGCCACTTGCTGGGACCTTTCAGAACAGGTGTATATGACAGATCATGTGACACTTAGATTGCACATAGGTAGACTTGATTTAACTAAAACATTGCCCACATGCATCCCTTCCTAACACAAGATGTCACTAAGGCTCTTGTCCATGCCCTCATTATCTCCCGCCTTGGTTATTGTAACTCTGTCTTAGCTGGTCTCCCTCTTACCCGTCTCGCCCCTCTACAATCCACCATGAACGCTGCTTCTTGACTTACCTTCATCTCCCATCACTTTACTAACACCTCTTCCCTCTGCCAGTCTCTTCACTGGCTGTCTGTGTGCTTCAGGATTCATTTCAAAATCCTGACTCTTACTTTCAAATGCTTTCATAGCGATTCCCATACTTACATCTCCTTACTCATCTCGTAATACATTCCTAACCCGTTTCTCTTATTAGTGCAAAATTGGAAAGAGCCAAATTGGGTTTTTTTGCCTTCTTTTGGATCAACAGCAACAAATTAACAGATATAGGAAAGGCTGAACTTTCAGCCTATATAACTATGTAACTATGTAACACCCTTCCATATTCGTTTAGCTCACTATTCCTAGTCCATCTCCTTCAATATTTTTACTAATGTGGC
Source organism: Spea bombifrons (assembly GCF_027358695.1). NCBI lineage: Eukaryota > Metazoa > Chordata > Amphibia > Anura > Pelobatidae > Spea > Spea bombifrons. The sequence continues at coordinate 37,382,470 of NC_071087.1, read as the reverse complement.
TGGTCTATCCCTAACAATGGACTTTTACATATTGTGCAATACACCCTAACCCCCTCTAGATTGTGAGCTCATTTGTGCTTACCTTTTGTTTCTGTAAGTCAAATTGTTATGTTATATACTAATTGTTATGTCCTATTTACCCTTTGCACAGTGCTGCAGAATATGATGATGCTTTATAAAAAAATAAATAATAATAACTGCCAATCATTATCTCCACTGGCTTAACAGCATTGTAGGCCCTTCCCCCTCAAAAAAAATTATGTACACATGTATACACATACACTGCTCTTACAAACACCTGCCCATACACACACATATTCAGTACAGAGACTGTACATATACACTGCCCATATACACACATATACAGTTCTGCTCAAAAGTTTCCATACCCTAGCAGAACTTGTGAAATGTTGGCATAAAAACGTATTTAAGGCTAATGATCATATGAAGCCATTTATTATTGCATAGTTGTTTGGCTCCTTTTTAAATCATAGTGATATCACCCAAATGGCCCTGATCAAAAGTTTAAATACCCTTGGATGTTTGGCCTTGTTACATACACACAGGTTAAAAATAATGAGACCACAGGGTCCTGCTGTGAAAATTGCCCCCCAAACAACTTGTCTGTGCCTTCTTTGCTCCTTACTCCTCTTCCAACATACACTCTGTGACACATATGTAAACACACTTACAGACATTACACCCACTTACTCATACTCACTAACACACATGCACACATTCATTCTAACACACACTCTATCTCACCCACTTACACATTCATGCACTCTCACACACACAAGTACACATCCACAATTACATATCAATGCTCACGTACATGCATACATATACACAAACACATATACATGCATCCCGCCCCCGATTACCTCTCACCACTTCTGCGGCTTGCTGTCTGGCTGCTCTTACAGCAGATGCTTAGAAGTTTAGCCTTTTTGTTAGTGTTTTTTTTCTGTTGTTCCTTTTTATTGTCCACGGACGTTTAATAAATTAATTTTATACATTCATGGATATCCTTGTGTGATGCTGGTGTTGGCTGGCGCAACTATTTGTTTTTGTGTCCCAGTTTGGAACCTGGACCGGGTCATTTTGGGCTGCACCACCCAGCTATGCTTGGATTTATTATTTGAAACTATATAGGATTGTAGCCTCTCCCATTTGTTTTTTTTGCTATCTTGACTGTTTGCATAATGTATTTTCATTTCACCCTTTATTATCTGTGTGCCTACCTTGCACTACTCTGTGTGCTGTGCAGTGAAATGTAGTGTGCATTGTAGATTTAAAAAATATATATATACATTCAGTTGCATGTAATCTGTGCAAACGATCCTGGAAAGTTTGGTGAAAGGAAACAACGTAAATGAATGTTGAAAATATGTATGAATGTGAAATACTCGGGGTTGTCCTCAGTCCAAAAATATATACGTTTGTTGGGGTATTTTGAGCTGATGAGATGCTAAACAGTCCCAAATGTGATATAGGCTTTACAAAATTTGAAAATTTTAAGTTCTATTTTACTTTAATACATTTTGTAGTATTTTGGTCTACAGAACTTATTTGGGGATCATTTTCATAGTAAAATTATAGGGGAGGGGGGAGGTCCATCTGTCCTAATCATGGTTAAGGGAAACAAAAAGGGTTATTTTTGTTAAAACCCATTCTATATGCACACAAAGAAAAACAGATATAAGTTTTTTAACCACAAAACAGTCAAATAATATGTTAATTCTTAATCATCCTAATTAACCAAAATTAGAAAGCTCAACTCTGTGTTAGAGTGAGATACAGCAGTACAATTCTTGGAAGAATCTTTCAGTATGTAGCAATTACAAAAATGAAACATTTGTGTTTTTTTATTTAAAGAGTTTTTTATTTACATAAAAAAATTATTTGTCAACTTTTTATAACCCTTTGGACCATGGTTTGAAAGCATAGCTGATGCAATTCTGGGTCAAATAGTTAAATTTCAGTCAATTGCCAGAACCCATTGATTCCATTGTGTTTTGTACCAACAGGCTCAGTTTATGACTTCATAAACATGGGTCTTCAATTCCAGTTTAGATGCATTTGAACAACAAATGAATGCAGGCATTGGATGAAAAATAGTGAACAACTGGATGTTTAGTCACAAAACCCAAGAATAGGTTGCATTTTTAAGACTGTTAAAATGTTTTACTGCCATCATTCTATTGCGTTTCACTTTAGTTTACAGTATTAAATATTGTGGAAGCAATAAGCACATTTTAATTTTAGCAATGTCTGAAGCACAGTAAGTGTATAGTGGCATTTATAGTATATATATACACTGTATATGTATAGTGGCATTGCATTCTAATAAAAATGTAAGACAATGGAGGAAGTCAGGGCTTTTACAGAGTGGAGATACAATTTGCCCACTCTCACCTGTCTCTCAGATACATAAGAAGCACATGTCCATGTTGGCCAGAGAGGTATATCGATTGCTAACCAGTGGCACTTAGTAGTCAACAACAAGTAGCAGCACCCAGTAAAATTACAGTACAATTCCTGTGCCAGTAATGGGCAACTGATTAGGTAGCAGTGATGCAACATTAAGTAAGGCTAGTAGACCTGTAAGCCTTGGGCCTCACATAACCATACACCCAACTGGGAGTTTTATATTCTAGAAGTCACTTTTAACAATAATAGCAAACACTGCAAAACAATTTACAGACAGTAATCCCTTCAAATACGCTGTAAGGCACAGTGCAGAGCATTTTGTATAAAACAATGTTTTTTAATGAAATAAGTATATTTACTGTTTGCTCCCTCATTGTGTTTTGTTAAAGGAGAACGGAATGGAGCTAACTAGCAATGAAACCAATGAAACGAAAGCTAAATGCATAGATTATAAGCTCAAGTATTGAAATTAGGGTCATGTTCAAGAAAAAACATGTTCAGCCAAAATGCACATTTCTTTTGTACAACATTGTGTTTTTAGAACATGCAAATAAAAACACACAATGTTTCCTTAGTCAAAACTTGGGGAAGGGCATTTTAGAGATGTGAGAAATGTTTGCGCAGCAGGCTGCTGTAAGCCAAGGTGGCCAGTTTAACCCTTAAATGGGGAAAACAGTACATGCAATTATAAATAGGCTATACTATATTGATGCGTTTACAAGTATAATTTGTAATATTAAAGTTGCTGTTCTGTAAAGAAAGCAATTGTATTATAGTTATCATATCCTTTCCACAGCAAACTAATTATTAGGTATCTTTATTCATTTATAGTAGACTAAGGATGATTTCTGGTGGTTTTTATATCATCACAGTTGCAAATTGAAACATCACCAAAATAATTTTTTTTGCACAGAACCCTCCCTTTTAAAAAAAAAAAAAGGCTGGCAAATATTTATGAAATGACCGGACAACACATTTAAAAAAAAAAGTAAGCACCAATCAATTTGATGTGCAATAGAAGATTTGCTTAAGGTTTTACACTTCAGAGCTGTCGCTGCTACTATGTCGAGTGGTCACAGTTTCATTGCTATTGCGGTGACTGCTGGATGGAGACTTTTTCTCCGTGTACGAGTGTCCTCTACGCTTCAGGAGAAAAACAACAACAGCCATAGTGCAGATAAGCAGCAGCAAAGCACTTGTGCCTCCAATGACAGGCAGCAAGTTTCCCTGTGAACCTTGGCCAGTGACTTCCAAAGCTGGCTTTTCATACTGGCCTCCAGCAGGAAAAGAGTCCCTGTGGCTACCCAGCATTTTACTGGAGTGTTCCAGAGTAATATGCTGGATGTTGGTCCCCCTATTTTTATCAGCTCCGATGTCTTGTATAAGAATTGAAGCCTCTGGGTTTGCTCTTCGGGTTCTCTTCATTACAGGTTGATCATGATGACCAACAGCTCCACTCAGGGCATGATGGTAATCCACACTGCGCTTTCCAATGCCCCTGTTTGCATTCTCTCTAGAACGGACTGTGTAAATGGTGTGAATGAACCACTCACGTCCTGCTGCCACCTGGATAAATATAAAGACATATTTAATCCTTAATTCATTGAACACCGGCTAATTATTTGGAGGGGAAGGCAGAAACAAGATGGGTATACCTTAAGGCTACCAAAAATTGTTATACATATGACTAAACAGATCAAGGACTTCTATATTGCCATAGGCTCTGATGATCATGCATGCAGTGGTGTAATTTAATGCTACACACCATTACTATCTCCCCACTCCATGATTACAATGCCCTTTTTTGACTTTTTGTCTACACAAAAAGTGTATTAGCCAGCCACTATGGTTCATGGTCAGAACCTGGGCCAACTCCCATCCGCAGCTTTGTCCCTGTAAGCTGTGCATGGCTCAAGCCCAAGAAAATTTCTAGTGAGGATCAAAACAGTGAAGTTGGAACTGGCTTGTATTCCTCCTCTACTCATAAGCCAGGGCCGCGACAAAGGTTGACCAGCTTTATGCAAGGCTCAATTTTCCAGAATCAAAATACTAATTGACATTTTCTGCTAATTAATATTTACATATTGATTGGTAACAGGGTTTCTTTCCTTATTTAATTTAAGGGGACAATCAAAAAATTAAAAAGGAAAACCCTACTGTTGTCTCATGTAGACAAAGAGGTTGTATGTAAGTCTGTGTTCTTCCCAGCTTCCCTTTCAACATCCAGTTTTCTGTACAAAACTAGGTTATATCTCCAGAAAAAGCATGGCACACAAGCATAAAATTGTCTGTCTATTAATGTACAACCAAGCTTACGAATGTATGTTACAATATTTAATTTCTGTTTTATTTGCTACAGTTTCATTTTGTATTACGTAGGATTGTGATGGTTTTCCATTAAGAAAACATTTATACTTTAATAACATTAACACAAATTTACCTGGAATAATGCAGCAGATGAGATACTGAATCCATCGGAGCCTGGTTGCTTTACCAGTGGCAGAGCATCTGGGCTATCAATGGCTAATCTGGCATTAAATGGAACATTTCCAAAGAGCCTGGCTTGAGTTTCTGGCTGTGCTTTGTCCTTTTATGGAGAGAATAACATACAAATATGAAGACCTGATGGCATGATATTGTTAAATGTTGCACTAATTACCAGTAGTTACTGATTCGCTAAACTGGCTGTCCACAGAGGATCAAGGGTGACACCTGTTGCCACATTTATTTAGTTAGAGTTCAGAAGATCATGTGAAGACACATGCAGAAAATGTCTGTCCACTGCTATTTCATATCAGTGTGGACATGTTTACAACTATTTCATTTAGCACCCTATTAGTAGTATTCATTTAAAAACAATTAGTATGAACAAAAAAACGTATTACTTATTGTCACCATTACCCATTACCCCAAAATTCAGAAAGACCCCCACATTTTATTATAAGGAATACCCTATTCAATAAATGGCATGGTTCTTATTTTAGTGAATGTACAATTTTGGTGACTTTATATCTCTATCAGGTTTACTACATAAGGTAAGATTGCATAGTAATTCATAACGTACCAGTATTTTAAATTGATATGTTAAAGTTGGCGAGTCTGCAAGGCACCCGTACTCATTTTTATCCGGGTTGTATTTGGGGACGTATCCATCAGCTCCAGTGCAAAGAAATACTTTTTCAATGTTGCAGATGAAAGAATCGCCAAGGTTTTGAACAGGGTCCACCATGACTCGTCCATAGATTGTAGAACCTTTAAAACGCAATCAGGTAATTAAAGATACAGATACCAGTCATAACATGTCTCAAGATTTCACATTTTGGGTTTATGTGAGAGAGAAAAAAAAATACAAAATTCATGCGAAAAGACATCCTCGCATCTTTTGTGTTTTTTTTGGAGGGGGGGTCCTCCCCTCCTTTTTGGAAATTCCTATACACTGAAATTCATACGAGTCTGAATGCAGAAGTCTATTAGGAACTCTTACCTTCAGAAAATGCAATATCTGTTCCTTCACCAAATCCCATTGAGCCATCAGAAAGCCACAACTCCTTCTTTGACAGCAAGAACATTTGCGTGTTTAGGCTAAACTCTGCTGCAACAGGATCACTAACCTAATAAAATAAGAAATTTTAAACCCAAAGGTAAAATGCGTATACATAAGCAAGTACATGTGATCAGTGTTTATCTTACCTGTTGGAACCTAATATCTATATCAAAAGTAATAGGCTCCCGTGGATTGCATATTATGGGTACAGTGTATTCCTGGTTAGGAGAGGCCATGCATGGGACAAGCTTCACCGTGTATGTTCCTGAATAGTCACGTATCTAGAAAATGATAAAGAACATATATTGAATTTACATTTTTGCAATATTGTAAATAAGATAGATGTATACCCTGATGGTATTATTAGGTTTAATAAACTATGTTGGTAAAAGTGGAGCAGGATGATTCTGAGGACCGGACTGCTTTGTTGCTAAAGTGCTTTTATACATAACTTCCTTTCATATTTGTTTATACAAAATACCCAATATTTTGCTCTGTAATTTACAATGCTAATAGCTTGTCATATTAAACAGAGCTTATTTAGGGGTTCAAATATATTCACCAAAATGTAAATATACACCATGAACTATGGCAGTAGCACAATGTAAAAGACTACTTATGTGATAATATACTGAAGGTACTAGCCACTAGATGGCACCACTGCGCTCCACCTCTCTATCTCTTTTTAGAGCCCCATGACTTGCATATTGCATGAGGCATGACTTTAAAATTGAAAGAAAAAACTGATACATAAATTGGTTGCTCCTCACAAGCTACAGTTGCAAATTAATTAAACATAAAACTGATTTTAGCTCATCCAGTAATCATCCACCTGTCCTCAAAACCTCAAATGGACAAATGGTTGTAGTTGCAAATAGAGCAAAGATATAGCACCCGTCAATTATTATTATATTCACTAGAAAAAAAATACTGACGGGATTCTAACAATGGCAATAAAATCCCAGTACGTGTATGGAGGATTCTGCATTCACTGGGGAAAAAAATCAGCAAGCATAGATCACACCTAAAGAAATATAGCACTGTTGATGGGGGACTTATTGTCCCCAGTAATATAACCCTCAGATATAATTTCAGCAACAGCTCACATGACTGAGTGATATGTAACCAGATTCCAGTGAACTTCTGTTTTACCAATACTTACAGCATAGTCTGAGACAAAGCTCCACTGCTGAACAGGCTGTCCAAAGCTTGGCTCACTACGGAGAAGACTCAATGTGAACGTGAGTTCGGGGTGATCAGCACACATTACCATGGATGACAGAGAAGTACCTGTCGTGGAAAAGAGGACATTCCATGTGATGCAAGAGCTATGCTTCAGATGCCACTTATTACATTTGATCCACCTAATCATAGCAAGACTCAAGACCACACTCAAGCTTGCAACACAATTAACGGAGAAAGTTATCTTAAAAGGGTTGAATCCAGACATCGTTTTAAGTAACAAAATATTCACCTGTTTGTGCAGTGGCATGAAATTACTTTTTTACTACTAGTACTACTGTCAAGTAGATTGTGTTTATTCAGTTTCTACTTACTGTTCTTGCTATTAGAAAATAAAGACAAAGTAGTAATGACAGAGACATAAAAAAATGGGAAAAAAATACCCAGTAATTTCATAGTGACTATATCATTAACTAATAATAATAACATTAATATAAACTAAGAATAATATTTTGTTTTCTTGTAACAACTTAAATAAAGGTTGACATCCTGTATAATAAAATATATTACCTCGGTGAGTTCATTTATACTGAGATTAAACGTTACCTGGGTGAGACACGACAAACTGCCCACGGAAACGGATCTCAGTCTTAAAATTCACAACCAAACGTCCTTCTTCATTAATCCTCATGCTGGTGGGATAAAGAGATCCTGAAAAGCAAATTAAAGTGTGCAAAATTATAATATAATAAAATACATCTATCTTATACAGTTAGATATCTTCTATTATTAGACCTCACTTTTCGTAGGGGTAAATGTAGTTTAAATATGAAGGTATTTTAGAAAATGCAGATATAATCCTGTTACATTTCCAAAGTGCTAGAGGAGCAGGGTACGTACTGGACTACTAAGAAGGGAAATATGGTTCGTTTAGATCACTAAACATCATCAACACAGGTATGGCACAGAAAACAGAAGTGGGAAACACCAACGCAGGTCCTCCCAAAGAGCTTTAAATAGATAATAAATGCTTGATATACAAAAATATTAAAAAGGACTAGGTGGGTTGGTAGTAGGAGATTTGGAGTAGGCCTTACCCTGCAGCTCAGACTCTGGTGGGCTGCCGATTCCTTCATTCCATAAGATGGCAGTATCGTACACAAAGGTCAACCTTAGCTCCGACTGCAGGTCAAAGTGCTGCCAGCCGCCTACTGCTGCCGGCGAGTGGAAGACATAGGACACGTAGAGAGGCACTCTCAGTGTGACGTAAGACTGAACCAAGTTTAGCACCTGCAGGAACATGGATTGCTTTATTACTCCACTGCATATCTCAATACTGTATTAGATTGCTGATAAATACCAATGCATTATAGCATATATGACAAACCTACAAAACACTTTCTCTTTGTAGAATATTCACAGTCCAAGAATATCGTATTTATGTATCTTTATCATAATATGCACAAAACATATATAATTCTACCACTTCTCAGTTACAAATGACACATCAGTGGGGCAGTTTTTTATACCGCACAGGCATAAATGCACACAATCACATCCCTAATATGTGTGTTAACCCTTACAGTTGCCCACATCAATAATCATAATTATTATTATCTTTTATTTATATAGCGCCAACAATTTACGTAAGGCTTAATAAATAAAAGATAATAATAATAATTGTAATAATAACTGATATGTGGTAAGGGTTAAAACACAGATTAGGGCTGTGATCCCAGATTGTGTGCATTAATGCCTGTGCGGTAACATGAAAGCTACCACCACACAGGTGTTTACTGTGTTCAAAGAATGGAGCATGAGACAGATATTTTCATAATAACTACCATTTAGTTAACCCTGCACTTCATGGTTGAATATCATATCAGAGTATAAAAAACTGCCCCATTAGATGCAAAGTACTGCTTTGTTCATAATTCGGTCAATCAGTTTGGAATATAATGGAACAGTATAAGGATATTTTCCTAGTTTATGTCTGATATCCCCCAAAAGGGGTTAATCATTAGAATGGGCGACATTAATGCTTTGTGTCTTTTTGAAAGCCTATTGGCAAAGCGGGTAAACCCTCAACACCTTCCAGACTACAATGAAAGGCTGAAGGACCAGCACCGTCTATTCATCTTCCTAACAACACACAAAGTGACTGGAATTCCAGCTAAAAGATAAAAGTGCAGCAAAGTACAAACATCCAGAGGAACAAGAGGGATTCACGTGCAACCGGACACCTATGCCAAAGCATTATTTAATTAGTCTCTAAAACAGGGTTGTCTAAGCTGCCTTGAGTGCTGTAAACACATCTTCTGATATTTATATTTATTTACACCTACAGGTGCAATGTGTTATCCGATTCTGTGTGAAATAGAAGTCATATTAGTTTTCTTTTTTTGGAGAACTACTGAGAAAATATTGAAACAATTCTCGTAATTGTTTTATAGTAAATGTAATATTGTTAGCATTGTGGCAAAATGTGACACAGGATTCTAAGAAAGAAAAAAAGGTTGCATAGTTAAAACGTCGGTTTTATACTTGCAGGTGTTTTAAACAGGCGTTTTACTGGGAAATACCTTTCAGTATTACACTTATTCTATCGAAAACATTGCTGCTCTGAAATCATTGTACATTGAAATAAGTCATTTTAAAATGACTAAAGCTAAACGTAACATTCCAACGTAAAGTCTATCTTTTGGCATTTAAGTAAAATCATTTTCAATAATTTGCCATTTCAACCATACATCAGTGATTGTGGATTGATTTATGAGTTGGGTGAAAAAGAAGAGCAAAGTGAACAAAGTGTGTATGTGTGTTGGGATGAAAGAGTATTTCTAATGATTTCAAAACAAAACTAATAATATTAATAACTTTAATGGACAACTTTCTGAATAAAAGTGACATTATCAATTTACTGCCACGTGTTAACGTTCCTCAGTTCTCCTATTACATTTGCTTTTAATTATAATGATGAAAATGTGTAGTGTTTAACTTTCTGATTTTCTAAGGACAGATAAGAATGGCAAAGTTAGAAATATGGAAAATATTACTTTACTGAAAGAATATTAGAAGCAGGGAGGTTGGTGCTTCTGATGGCAGAGATTAGCTTGCTTCATATAGGACCACATCTTAAAAGGAAATTTGCAAACTGGCGAGGAGTAAATACCAACTAATGTTATTATTACATGTTATATTGCATTTTATTTAAAGAGCACCAGAAGATTGCTATACATCAGTGCATAGTACAGGGCCCAGATTGGCAATAATGATGTGAACAAAATAATGTGATTTATATTCTCTTTGGGAAAACACAATGTAAGATGTACGCAGTGGCGTCACAACCCGTGTGCGGGGGATGCGGACTGCACCCGGGTGACACCTTACAGGGGGTGACACCACACCAGGCAGGGAACTCTATGAGAGTGTAATCCGCCTGGGATCACCCTACCATTGCGCGGCCGTGGCGGTGCAACCGGAGCGGAGGAGGCAGACCTGGCACTGGCAGATCATCACTGGACGGCGGAGGAGGAATTACGGCACCACGCACGTCGAGGGGGTGACACCATGTGTCATCACACCGGGTGACACCAACCCTAGTGACGCCACTGGATGTATGATCAAGTCTCAACTTTTTGGTTTTAGTTTTGGAGCTTGTTTTATTTTGTGAAGCTTGTAATGCATTTTGGCAGACAATGACACAATTACCACTATTTCTTTAATTCCATCACCTTCTACATTTTTTCTCTACACATACCCCAACAGGCACTGCACCAACAATTATAAGAGAAAAGAGTGGGCAAAGTGGCATCGGCCCATTCCTATAGTAGGAGCTAGACAGCTTCCCATTTTGCCACATGCTAAAGAGGACTAGAACAATGCTACTTACTTGACCATCTGTGCCAATACTTCCACTGCATTCTGTCAAAAGTTCTGACATATCATAGTAACTGTTGAATTCCCACAGACAGGCCTCTAAGTTGAGGTTGCGATAGAAGCGAAGGGTTCGAGCAGATCTTAGAGCAGCACTGAATTGGTATGGAGAGGTTTCCCCAATCATTTCAACATTCTTGGTGTTCTCCTCAATGAACCCATGCTTGGTTGGGATCTCATTATAATCCAAGAGATTGGAACACTTATGGTTGCCCACTCTGGTACCATCTGGGCTAAGAGTCAATTCAAAATTTGACATATGCCTGGTTGACACAACTGGAAGCATACCTGAAATATAAAAAATATTTACACAAAATCATAGATTACTTTTTGTTAAGTTACATACAAACATAAAACTTTTACCATGTCATAATAAATTATTAATTTTGTCAACTGATTCATGTAAGAGGTGAATACACCTTAAGGCTTTTACAAAGTCATGGTTCTCTCCAGTCTAATACATGTTTAGTTTTACAGGGTTCTCTTTTTATCTAGTATGCGTGCAATCCTTGTATAATAACACAGCATGATAACTGAAATAGGGCATTAATGGAATTTGTTTAAGGAATGGTTGATAAATACAATTGCTTGAAGGCAACTCTCACCATCCATATGGGGCATAGTAACTGTCAACTTTATCAGATTGGGATAATCAGAATCATCAGGTCCGGTGTAACGGATTTTTGCAGAAAAAGGTTCAGCGCCCACTGTTCCAGGTACACGAGGCTGGCAAAGACCTAAGAAAAAAGTAATATAAAATGTAATCAGGTTTTTGTTTAAAAAAAAATAAAAGTTCGTCATACCTTCTTAAATCAAAAACTTGATATGTCTAGTTTAATAATCATATAGTGAATAGATTTTAGCATTTTATATTTCCATGATAACGTATAGGAAAAGAACAGAAAAAAACATTGACACTTGTGAGCAACTATTTGGCTGTTAGGGCAGTTTTTACATATGAAACATATAAGGTGGAAATCTATGATGAACCTACCCCAGTGGGCCCTCTAAAGGGTCACACTACAGGGCTATGCATTCTGACTGTGCCCTTACTATGTATTGTAAATGAACTGTAAAGGTGAAAGCATGTGTTTGTACCCTTCCTAGAGCTCAGTGGAATATTATTCCAGCTCTGACAGAAGGTCACCAATATGGTAATATGGTAAAATATCCAAGAAAGGGATATCCGAATTAAATCATTTGGACTAGAAGTGACCATGCAGTCTTTTTATGATCAAAGAAAGTCAGATGCGTTGAATTCAATGCATTATCATTTTTTTTACAGGGCTCTGACAACAGCCACTGTGCTGACCTATTCTTGTTCCTTAATGGATAGATAATTATTGGTCTCTTGTGTGAAACTAACCTTCTTCTCTACTTATGGTAGTAATAGGACTTAGTAGCTCCAATCCAGTGTCTCCATTGGCATTGACGGCTCTGGCTGCACATTGAATCCTTGACCCAGCATGGAAGTAGATGGAGTCTAATGTTATTGACTTAGTGTCTGTGAAAAAGGTGTTGGAGTCAACTTCACGCATGGGGCTGGTGACTCCATCACTGCCACTTGGAGCACTGACCAGCCAGCGATACTGAGTGAGTGTATCATTAATATTCTCGGCGGCACAGATGGAGCCTGTTTTATCAAAGTCAGCATACTTTGGGTTGCACGCCTAAAAAGAAGGGTTTAAATTAGTATGTATAACATCAAACCAAATACTAGTTCAATTATTTGACTGCATTAATCGGAAATGTCCATACTGCTAGCACATCATGGTAGGCACTGGCTAGCGCACTGCTGGTACGAAGGGCCTTCCTTGTGCACCATATTTTCCTCAGATATAGCAACTAGTCACAATTCATTGATTCGAGTTTAAGACATTGTAAGCTTGAACTTACATCACATGCTTACAGAATGAGGACAAGGGTGGCATGGAGTGTTGGCAGATAGGGACAGTCTGTCTAATAATAAAAAGGCATTGATACACATAAATATGTAATAGAAGGCTCTTCAGTATCCTCCTATATGGGGCTGTCTTTAAACATCATGGGGTACTGGGCAAACCTATACTTGTGTGTCCCTCTGATGTTCCCCAATTACCCTCTCCATTTCAATAGCTTTTACACTTTCATAGCATTTCATCCAAATTCCCCTTTCCTTCTGTTTATTGTGGAATGTCCAAAATACATTGTTGCTTCTAAAGATCAATGGTACCTGTCCAGATATTGAACTGTAACTTAGCCTTTGGACACCCCACAATGACTAAGGATTACTGCTTCTGCAGTTCAGAAACACAATAAGAGTTATCTACTCGCTAGCTTTGTGTTTGGGTAAGATAAATGTGAGTGAAATAGTATTGCATTAAACAGTAGAGCCTTCGCTGGATAAAGAAATACGTACCGTTACACACACAACAGGGTATCCAGTTAGTGGATGGGGGTTCTCTTTAGCTTTAGCAGTATCATCATATATCAAAAGTGACACAACTTGGGGTACAGCTGGAAACGTCACATCAGCAACACTGTCCATTTCTTCAATATACACAATGGCCTTATTCATCTAAAATAAAGGTAGAACATGGCCTAGTAGTCAGAAGTACACCTCTAGCAAGTATATCATTGAAACATTATTTCAATTTCAGAATTTACATTGTGCATCATACTAGGTCCATTCCATCTTCCCTTTATTATTATTATTTATGATTCTCTGTTCTCCCCTTTTATTTTTCTTGTCTGAATTGAAGAACTTGGGCAAACAACATTGTCTTGAAGTTCCATTATAAAACACAAAGATGTGCCTGGATCAAATGAAAGAGGTTCTGTTTGCTATGTAGTACAGAAAGGACCATTACATTTATTTATCCTCTTGAGGAGGTACGTCTATACCATCTGTATGTCTTACTTCCTCTCTGAGGTAAAATCTCTCCAGATGACTTGTTCCGGAATAAAATTCTAGATATACTTTTTCTCCCCTGTAAATTGTATCAACTGTATTAAAAGTAGTAATTTGTTACCTGTGTTTCTGCTACCATATTCTCGTCAGGCTTCAAATGAACTGTAAAGGCTTCACGCATTTCCCTTTTACCATCATATAATATTTCAACTTCAACAAAGTGTTCAGTTTCTCCTTCTTTAAATTCAATGTCTGCGGAAAGAGTAATGCTTCTTAGTGCCCATTTAAAACCAATTAGTAATGTATTTTAATCCCCGTGTAACCCTTCAAAAGTACCTCTAAAAGGTTGTCTGCTGCTTTAAAATAGGACACACCATTAATAATTTGTGTGATACAGACATACACCAATGGCCTTACCTTCAGAAAGTGGGTTATAGTCTTCTCCTGAAGTTGCTGAACCATCCTTTGTGTGAATTCGTACAATCGAAACCTTGGAACTGTCTCCTAGGCGTAGTATAGCGATCTTCACCACAGCAATTTCTCCCACTTCCTGTGGCTCTTGGATATTATATTTCATTTCTGAAAACTTGATAATGGGTTCTGTAAAAAAGCATAATGGTCACTAGGGCATATGTTTTATTTTCTCACTAAAGGAAAATCACATACAATCATGCATTTTTAGGTGTCGTTATTAGGGGTAGGAGATGAATATTTAAGAGGAAAAGCTAAAGGCAATGTTTATTGGATGTATCTAAAAACCATAGTTGATGTATCAGTGACGTGGGTATGTACACTGTGTGTATATAGTTTTTCCAGATATGTTTGAGACACTGACAATCTGATTGGTATGGTTTCGAGTTCTGGATCCTGTGAAACATCTGCAATTTGCTGGTTATACATTAATTTAACACATATACCAATCAATGCAAAAACTGAAAACAAAAAACCCCATGGGCTAACTTCACGGGCATGCATCTGATCATTAAAATAATAATAAGAGATGAAGAAATACAATTCCATTAGTATAAAGAGAGATGTATGATGAATTATTAATCTAAAACAGTAGACTTACTGTCCTCCAAATCTTTAATCTTCACTACAGTTTCTTTTTGTTCTCCAACTAAAGCACCGAAAGGCGAGTTACTTTTTGGTGATCCGAGAATCAACCTGAACTCTTCTTCTTCTTCATAAATTGTATCATCTTCCAGGGTCACCACACATGGCTTTTCGATCTCACCTATAAATACAAATGCTTCCATTGAATCATGGTTGATTACCCACCTTACAAAATGCCAATAATTTCACTGTATTTTTTTAACTATACGGTAATACATAAATACCCCCCCCCCAGTAATTTTGTAGTATATCTACAGAGAAGGAAATCCTAAAGCACACAATCGAGAGTGGAGTTTATTAAAGGTCTAGTGATCACCGGTACCATTTTCTTTCATAAAATGTAGAGCTCATGGACAATACCTGGCAGAAAGACCACCAGAGAATCATCTGTGTTTGGTCTTTCTTCATAATCCAGTGTGACCTGAGCTGAGCCTTGTCGAGTGTAGCATCGGACTGTAGACTTATGGTTGACATCACCACTTCTGTATATGACAGCAGATACTTGGCCATCCTTCTCATTCACCTTATATATAGCCTCCTTGAACTGGACCTTTGGTACTAGAAATAATATTTAAAATGCATTACTTTAACATGCATCTCTTTTTTGTATCACCTTGAGTCTGGTTGTTTTCTGCATTACCATAGCTACCAGTCTCTCTTTTTTTCAATAGACTTATGGTGTGGATACATATTTATAACCAATGGTAAAACAGTGCACATCATACTCAAGATTTGACCATAGTTGCTATATAAAGAATCTAAAATATTATATTTCTGTTAAAGATCATTCCTCAGGAAAAGAACATTGATCTAGCCATTAAAAGTAGATAGAATAACATGGTTTGTCTATGGCTGGTAACAGAGGGTGCAGCTTTCAGGCCAATTAATTCACCCTACACTTAAAATTAAATGTAAAAAAAAAAAATTAGGATTATGTGGAAATCACATATTTTTGTGACAAATATAGTTATGTGGATCATAAAGTGATTTTGGGGCTATAACCATACAATAGTTGGTTATGTCAAATCAATTAAAGAGTGTCAAATCAGTTAAAGAGCATTTATGGTTTTCCTTAGAAAAGAAAAATAGAAAACTTGTACATTATTTAATGGCGCATGCACTAACTAATTTTATGACAAAGATCTGGTATTTACAAGCATTTTAATATTCACCAATTTTATTTGAAGCCAATCCAAAACAGAATTTCAATAAACATGAATCTAATAACAAAAGGTTGTAAACATAGTACATATTAACTCACAGTCAGAAACAGTATCGTTGATGGTGACAGTTGTTTTACTAGGCTCCCCTAGCACTGCATTCATGGGCATCCGAAGAACTAATTCAAACTTTTCAAGGCCTTCTAAAGCAGGTTGCCCCAAGTCGTCTAGAATGGTCACCCGGAAGCTCTGCATATTTACACCAGGAGCAAAGTCTAGATTTCTACTAATTCCCACATAATCCGTTCCCGCTGGATAGGAGAAAAAAAACATAGAATATGATATATGATTACAATTTGCTTATCGAGAAAAAAAAAATAGAATATTATCATGAACCTCAGAGCATGTTGTAATGATCCAAAAATGCAGATTCCCAGTATCCCTTGTTTGTTGTTTAGTGTTCTAGTATATCTTCTCGACTGAAAGATCTTAAGGGATCATGCTGAGATCACAATGAAATTGTTTCTTCCTTTACTATAATAATGTACTTTCGTTCCTATAAACCGGATAAACTCACCTTCAGCAGACAGTGTCTCTGTTTTCCTGGAACGGACAGTCACCGTGGCTGCTTTGGAAAGGTCAGTTCCCGTTCTCCATACCAGAACCTCCACATAACCAGCACTTTCATCAACATAGTAATCAGTGTCAGCAAAATAGAAAGCAGGTTCTATGAGAAACAAAGAACATGGTCAGTTATCCTAATAGAAATAACATATTTTTAACTTATTACTGCAATGTATGACATGCTGTCTATCAGTTTTCCATGATTTACTAATCACATCCCACAGCAAACATAAGCCAAATGTTAAATCAGATAGACAATAAGTTCTGTTGATGAACCCATTCTGTTGTTCTTGTAACTTTATCCAGAATTAGACATATCATTCCTAGTACTGTTGCATGTCGAAACCCTTTCCCAGAATAATCATTTGATCATGAAAGATCATTTAACGTTTAATTGTCATGTGACTACAAAAGCAGCTTCTGATTGCCATAAAAAATGAAAAATCCTCTTAAACATTTCTGCATTGATTTTGTGTGATTAAAGTTTCAGAGGCAAGAATAAAATTGCAGGTCTGCCAATGTTTGTTTGCTGAGGATATGAGAGTGAAATTAATTTTTCATGTTTAAGTGGAACAGCACATTTTGCTATTCTCGGTTCACTCTGTATTATTTTAAGAATTAATCGGATGACCACATCTTATGTCCTTAAAACCTTGTGTCAAATGGCCAGGTCGTAAGGTATGATCACAAAATAAAATGAAACATCATAAAACAATGATGCCATAAAGTTAGAGGTTACATGAATCAAGAGACTTAACCTGACCATTCTCTATTTCTATTCAGTAAACCGACCTCGACACTTGAATGGTTAATTAGCAAGAGTTTTTCCTTTTTTCTGAGAAAAAGGTCAAAATGGAGACCGATGAGATCTGAGACTGAGAGGCTTTGCTTTTGTTTTTGCGGACATAATTACACATCAGAAGATGAAACGTAACAAGTTCCTGGATAATTAACCAACTTCTCAAAGAACATGAAGAAAACTTTCTTTAAAGTTTAGTGAAAGAACACCTTTGGCCTTCCGGTGCTGTGAACTGCAACTTTTTTTATACAAAGTGATTAATGGCCATTGGAAAAACAGAAATTCATCCTTTTGTGACTCAATCTTTAAACTTTTTTTGATAGATTGTAAAAACTTTTATTACAATGTATATGTATATGCATATACAGTATAGTGACGATCCATTGAACTTTTCCCTTTTATTTATTTAAACTGAGTATAATTAATCATGCGAACACTTAGAATTATTTAAGTTTTGTTCCGTCTTGGTTCTAATGCTTTGCACGTTCTCTACCCTGACAGGGAAAAGCTACTGCTGTGAATGTTGCATAGGCTTCTGAGGTGAAGGAACAATGGCAAAAAGCACTTTTGTGTAATGCTATACATTTTACACATCTAATCCCAAACGTACAACCTTTTCAAATGTTTTTTCTGGACCTTTTTTTTTCAGATTGCAAGCCACTGCATCTCACCTACGCCTGATTTCAAGGGTCGGGATTGAAGAACTCCCACAAATTATCACTGCGGGTTTCCATTAGGGCAAAGTATTCAAGGTGGAATGGTTTAGAGGTAGAAATGAGAGATTCTGAATCTGAGGTAAAAATAGGTGACTTTTACTTATGAATGCTTTTCTAAATGCTCTCTTTATTCAGTTGAATGTTCAAGTGTTTGAATGTAAATTCATGCACATGTGGTAGGAGCACAATCCACTAAAGACAGTTTAGGGTATGTGTATATATATATATATTGGGAAATCATGCCAAATTTTAAGTATTTCTGTCATAAAGCACTAACGTATAATTTTATAATAGCATTTTAGAACAAATAAACCCTGTGAAATCTGTAAGGCTCCATTATTTATAGATATTGTAGCTCAACTGAATCTGTACCCAGCATAAGATGTACCCTTTGTACATCTGCCCATTGTACCTGTTGGTACATTCTACCCATTGTTCAAAAGTATATCTTAATCAAGTACATATGAAAAATGCTAACCTCATATGAGTGGCATGGTTAAAGTCATAATTGTGTTCACAGCTACATATAATAGTCTTGTTGAGGCTTAACAGTATGAATGTATTTTTAATATATTGCTTTCTGTTTGTTAATTAGAGATAGGCATACAAACTTTGGGTGCTAAAAATATGGGTTTAATACGTTTATTAAAATAGATGGCATGCCTTAGTTTAGGCTGTAGAGAATGTCTGGTATAATAATATGGTTGGATTGTTTCTTTGGGTAGACTCAATGTTCTCCAGCAAAGAAAAGAGTAATAAACAAATACTGCGAAGTCTTCTTGAAGTAGGAGCCACCTGCAGACCTGAATAATGGCCTTTCAAAGTGTGTAAATGTAGCTGGATTTGGAGAAGGAAATGGTTGCATTTGATATTAATCCAGGCTGCTGACAGGAATAATCTGGTGCCAAATTAAAGCTGGTTGAGACGTACATTAGAGCGTGGCATCATGATCTTATTTCCAGATCTGTAATGTCATTAAGATTTGAGATGGGAGTTTGTCGTGGGAAGCTGACTCTGTCTGGAGGAGTTCCTGGATTTTACATTTCACCAACCTTACACAAAATTAGCTCTTTAGCTCAGGAGGGAAACATTTCTTTGTGACCCTAAATCCTCTTTTATTCCTTCTTCCTGTTCTCATAGTGAATTAATGACAAGAACATGCTTTGAAACTAGTAAAAAAACAAAACAGTTGCCTCTTTTCTTTCTTAAATATAATGATATTTTCTTTACAATTTGGTTTCCATTATTTTATTATTTCTAAGTTGCTGTTTGTTTTGTTTATTTCTTGTGTTTTTTTTGCCATATTTCCTTCAAATCATTGTAACAGAAATTCCCAAAATAAAACAAAAAAAGTATTTTTTTTATCAATTATATTCTGCTTTAAATAACATTTACATTTCTTTTGTAAGTAAACTATGGGGTTATATTAAGAGCAGTTCTGATGCCAAGTGATAAAAGTGGTGAAATCACCACGGCATCCAACAAAAGGTTCCTTCGGGATGCTCCTCATTTACTGACCAGAATTGTTCTTTATATGTAACACCCACATATTGTATTGCAATTTGCAATATATTAAATACTATATTGAAATATTGTCATGAAAACATATATATATATAGTACATTCTTTTTGAGAGATGCGTTCTTACCATCATCAGTGTCAGCCAAAATGACCACTTTTGCACTGGAGAACTCAGATCCTACTCTACCACCCATGGGCATACTTAGTGTGACATTAAATGTCTCATCTTCCTCATATAGGGAGTCGTCAATGATAAGAATACGACAGTTTTTTTCAGTTTCATCTTTGTCAAACCGAATGATGCTGGTGTGATCATCTGGGCGAGTAATGTAATCAGAGTAAGACAATACTGAAGAAGGAATAGTCCCAGTGGCAGAACCTGTCAAAAACAAATAATTATCGTAATATTAGTAGTAGTAATAGTAGTATTGGGCATATTACTACTACTACTTGTAATGTCATGTTTATCCATTGTACAGAGCTGGGGAATATGATGGTGCTATATATAACAATAAATAATAATATTACAATTAGAGTCAATTGCAGTTACAACAATTTAACTATTATTCTCACCGCTCTCAGCATGATGGAAGACAGTCATTGCACTGTCCAAATTACAGATTATGTAGGCAGTTTTTAAAATGTAAGAAAAAAAATACAAATATTCTTCTTTGGACACTTTCCTCTGGAAATTTCTAAAAAGCAATCAAATGCTATTCTGGGAAGCCCTCCCAGAAATGAAAGTGTATTGTTAACAATGCAAACAAATGTAAAAGCATAATCCCCCTTTTAGTGCTTTTTTAAAGTAGGACAAATGACCTTTGACTCTTCAAGTCTCTGACCTTCAAGAAGTAGTAACAGATAAAAGAGGCATTGAATACTTGAAAGTGGATACTGAAGACTATATATATAAAGAAAGCTATATTTCTAAAGGGGGGCTTACTAGGTAGGGGGCTTCATTTTGTTGTATTTTAAATGACATTATTGTTCAAATATTCAGAGGGAACCTAAGCAGTTTACTTTTTTTTTTATTTCTGCTTGATTTTGCAACTTGACGGCATGCTGGGGGTTAATGGATCAGATGTTTAATGTTGCATTAACAGTTTGTGGGGGACATATTTATTTAGATAATTCTTGGCCAAAAGTGTGATGCAGATCAATTAGAATATGGGCAAAAAAGTGTTAACTCTTGTCTGTCAGGTAAAATAATAGGTTCGTGGCATATTTTAGGTCTCTAATAGAATTAATACGATATGCTAGATACACTGACTGCTTTGTATAAGCGCTTCAAATGAGATGTCTAATCTTTCCTGTTCATGGATTCTTTTCTGGAGACGGTTGTTCAGAGAGATTATTAACAATGGAAGCACAAACCACAAACTAGCTATTAACAATGCACTTTTTGAAGCCCTTGGGAAAATTGCTGTTGCCAGAGTCCATAATAGCAAGGTATCCTAATCTCTTGAGAGAGTATAGAACACTCAACAATGCTTTCATCTTCGGACACAGCTGTGGAATCCCCAACTATAAAACACATGTCTTACACTGTAACAAGCTTTATTATTTGCCAGGTGTGACAAAGTTCCAAAATCCCATTTCCTTTGTTTATTTAATTTTGAATTTGGGCCTCCAATTTGTTTTTTGGCACATTTTAGAAGAGTAGCATCACCCAATGCTACACTCATTCCCACCTCCCTCTTGCTTTATTTATTACTGCTTAAGTTATTACCTAATACTTGGTGGTCACTCGGTTTCTAGCCTGTTAATGCAACCCCATACTGTGGCATCACATGACCTTGTGTGTATGTGCTATGTGTACAGGGGGACAGCATTTCAATTCCAAGCCCAGGCAGCAGAATGTCTTGGGGTAGCCCTGAGTGCATATCATATAAATCATTTATATATACCTATTGCTCATTGGCATATTTGCCAACTTTGTTTCTTTGGGTCCTTAAGGGGACAGAGTTATGCAACGCTATGTGACATCAGGTTTGATACCACCATACCTGGGAACTCAGGTATGGTGTTGCTTCTCTGGGTCAACATCAAACTCCTCCAGATTGCAGGAGCTGGGCCTTGACACGCCCCACTCCCCGCCCAGTTCCCCTTTAAATGAGGGTGTTTCCTGCAATGTCAACGGGAACGCCCACTGACATTGGCAGGAATGGCCACCGCTGGCCACGTCCCACAAGGGTTTGCTCCGGATAGCCGAAGCCCAGAAGTTCCCAGGTATGGATACCAAGGTGTGTAACATATTGATAATATGTTAGCTTGTTGTTTATGTCACTACTATTGCCATTATACTGGAATTAAGATTTACGAGTAACATTAGTACAAAAAACATTACTAAGGATTCTTTATGGTCTGGTATAGGAGGTCTATGGGGGTGACTCCATGAGTTACTGTACTCAAGTGGCTCCACAAACCCTGTCTGTTCTGGGCAAACTGCCTACAGTCCCATTCTCAC